>NC_091485.1:38908332-39211691 GCF_947461875.1 Haliaeetus albicilla
ATTCTTACTTCAGTGGGGTTGTATGTAGCGTCTTTAATGACATTTCAGAGTATGCCTTTTGAATCTATCAGTTTCTTGTTCCTTAAGGACTGTGGTTTTTTAAATGTTTCACAACCTTTTCTCAAGAAAAACACTCTAAAAACTAATTCTAGCCTACAAGACAAACAAGGCTAATATAGCAAGCAAGAATATCTAGGCAAAGGGCTTACTTCTGGTCACTTTTTATAAGAAGCAGGGATTTTCATGGCTATTCTCCTCAAAAATGAACCTTAACCACTTGTATGTGATGGGCCAAATACACTGTATTTCTCTGTAAGTTCCTACCAAGGCAGATGCTATCTTGGGACACAAGACTGGTTTACACACCCAGCTTCCTTTGCAGCTCCTAGCCCTCAGGAAGAGTACAGTGATATGGTTTACTTCAATTCCTGTTCGCAGAAGGGTAAAGTACTGAGTACACTGAATACACATACCTTTTCCATTACTGGGAGCTAAGAACACATGCGTGGAGAGTACCCATTGCTGGAAGGACACTCGGTATGCAGCCATCATACACGTACGCCCACCAGTGGTGTTAAAAAACCTGCCAGAGAAAGCCTACATGCCCCACAATCAAAGACAACTTTAACTCAACAGATCATTTGCCTTCGATCTCATTTCAAATTAGAATGGTGCTGTGAATAGGCAAGGGTTTGTGTCTGTGAACTTGTTTCAAAGCTAGCTGGGCATTTTGGGTGTACTCACACGTCTAGAAACACTATGAGCTTATGTGGTATGTGTCAGATCACAATCTTTTTCCTAGGACATTTTTGTGTCTTAGAAGAGACCTGTTTTCTGGTGTGGTGCTTCCCTGAGAGTCTTGCAATATCCTCCACTGAAGTGCAGGAGCTCAACATGAAGCTTATTCCAACCAGAACCAGAATGTCACTCACCAGGAGGTACCTCCAAGATATTAAAAATGTTATGAGTCATTTAATTTTTTCCTATAGCCCCTTTCTTTCATGTAACATTAACCGTGTTTCTGAGCAGCTGCTGCCTCCCATGTCATTTGTACATTGGAAGTGTCATATAGAACATATATGTGCATCTTCACTTATCCTGTTTATCGGATGAAGTAATTCTATTCAGGACACCTTTTAATACTTCTGAAAGAAATACATATGTTAAAATTTTCTGGGTTTGAACAAATACAAGGCGTAGTTTGCATTATTTTAAACCACAAAGCTCCTAATGGCTTGAATAGGGGCAAAAAAAAAAAAAAGGAGTTTGAATTACAGGAGCACAAATAACCGAATTTAATCTAAGTAAGTAATCTGCATGCAGCACAAAAACCAGAACACTGCAGAATATTTTCTCACTTTCCTTCTGGACTCCTACTGTTCTCAAAAAAATGATTTAATATTTACCTTTAAGAATAACCTTAACCTTAGGGACTTTCAGGGAGACATGTTGATTTACCTATGTCAGACATAACAATATCCCTTACTGAAATATGTGAAAATACATTAATTCCAGTGCCTGTAAGTCAGTTTTCTTCTTTTTAAGTGCAACCTCGAGTTTGGGAGGATTTTTTCCTCCTAGTTTTGGTAAGAGATATTTAAGCAGAAAGAGCAGCTTGTTTCCTTGACAGCAAAGAACCAACTGTTTTGGTTTTCTTTGTTCCATGTCTGTTCAACATACTGTATCCATAGAAATAGCTGCTGTCCCAGAAGTTCAAGCATTTTGTATTATATATACCCAAAGGCTGGGTTAATGCTACCTTAACTTTTCAGAGTTTCTATCATAAAATTTCACAAAGGGAAAAAAAAGAAAGTAAAGGTTCCCAAGGCAACGCTGTACATTCTGCATGTTTTCTGATTCATATTTAACATTTCAAAAATATCAATATTAAGCTACACATTTAAGAAATAAAGACAAATGTAATGCATTGCTTATAAGCCACGTTACTGACTGGCTGTTAGAATGGAAACCACTGCTTTTGCTTTTGCCATCTTTGTGTCTCATAATGTGATGAACTGCTTGTGCTGAGTGTGCTAGTTTGCAGTAGACCTAATACTTCACCAAATATTTCCTCGTATTTCAGAAGTGAAGTAATGTAAAAACAGGTAGTGTAGGTTTTATGTTTGAGGGCCAGGGTCTCACTTCTGAGACAAAAACGCAGCTGATGAGCAGTACCTGCAAGCAATCCCCTCTCTCGCCTCCCTCAGGGCTCCCTCTTCTCAGCCTCATGCACCACCCAACTCTACCTCTGCGTGAGAAACACAAAGTAAACTGCAGCTATTCACCATCTGTAAGATGAGGGGACAAATACTTTGAGGACGAAGACTGGAAAGGTGTCAGCCAAGACAAGCGTGAGAGCCTTGGGCTCCATGTTCCCCTCTAACATAGCGTTTTACAAAGACTCTTCCCACCACGTAAAAAGTTTCGAGGGGAAGGGTGACTCCCAGAGAGCTATGAAAGAGCGAGAAGGAATGTGACGAGGTTGTAACTGAAATGGATTTGTAACTTTTGTTCCAATATCCTTTGCCTGAGGTCATTTACAAAACACTGGGTGTGCATGGGGAAACCACAAAAGCAGTTCCTACCCTCTTGAAGAACAAACCACCCTTCAGGTTTCAGGGTTTAGAGAGTCCCCTGCCACCAGCACCCAGGGTGCTCGGTGATGCCTGGTGTGTGGAAAGGGGCTTAATTAAATCACAAATCACGCAGTTTCAGGATGAGGCCTAATTGCTATTTGACTGAGGGCAGCCTTATTTTTCATCTTTCTCTGGAAGACAAGCCATCTCCCAGTACTGTGCCACCCGTCTCAGAGCAGCTCTCTGGTGACCCTTGGGTGTTGAAGCAAGGAGGGGGATCTGTGGTGGGGCCGGCTGTGCTGTGGGAAGTGTGAACCCCCGTGCACGCCTGGCCTTCTTGGGCCGTGGAATATTGATGAGCTGTGAAAAAAAGCAGCGAGGCTTGTTCCTGTGATTTGCTGTGCCTGCTAGCTCTGTCTCTCTGTATATATGTATGCATGCGTGCGTGTGTGCTAGTGTGGGTGTAAGTACATATTCTCAAAATATAAATAAATATAAATAAGCAAGCATGCACATTTCTGCACAAATATTTATACGGATAAAAAAAACAGGAAGGGAAACGATGATGAAATAGCAGCATTTTTGCTCAAAGGACTCACTGTGCATGGGGGAAAACGTATTGGCAATGGATTTTTTTCCCCCACACGTCAGCTCAGCAACTTCACAAAACCTGATTTCCAACATGGCCTTCATACAATTGCTTTTATCACTTTCTCTCATTGTGTCCTTATGTACAAGGGTAAAGACTATTCTACTGCATCCAAGTACAGTGTGCTAAAGGGAGGGTGAGCAGTGGGGAGCCGTGCCTGTGCCACTGTCCTTTGCCTGTTCCTGATTCCATGGCCTGAGGCAATGGTTTACATTTTTAGGACAACAGCCGGCTATCTGCAAGCAGGAGACCACTCGTCAGGCTTCATTACTGCACACAAAATGACACTAGTGAGCCTGTGGTCACAACTGTGCTTATGGTGCGCTGAAAAGCCATTACATCTCATTGCAACAAAAAACTGCACGGATGTACGGGCTGACCAGCCCCATAAATTGCCAGAAACCTGACAGGTCAGCTTATTTATGCAGTGTAGTACCTGCAGTACAATTTCTGCATAGAAGCTATAGTAAGGGAGTAGGAATTAAGGAATCTCTTCATCAGAGGTGTTATATTTTAAGAGGCAATGCTCCTGTTTTCTTTACTGAGTACTGAGAAAATAAAGAATTTAATTCTGCTGCATGCTTGCAGCATTAGGCATGGTCAGCTGAAGTGTCTTCCCCTTCTCCACATTAACAACCCTAAAAGCATAGTTAAAATCTAATGACCAGCATTAATGGATTTTCATGTTTGATAATGTTATTTTTCATTGTTTATATTTTTGGTATTATACAAATCACAATGATGTATCTGATATATAGCATTTTAACTTAACCATAAGTGAACTGGCTTCTGCTATAATTACAGGCATTATTATTTGTTTAAGTCATATAATGACTATATTTAATAATCTTGCATGTAAAGGGTAAAACTCAAAGAGACAAAGAAAATGCAGCCATTAGGATTCTGGAACATTCCCTTCTGAAGGAAATTCATATCATAATGTGGCTAGCATTTACTTATTTTACATGCAATTGGCAGTCATTGACAAGTGCTGTGAACAAAAGAAAAGAACTGTGGGCCAGATTCTGACCCTGTGTGCATGTGTATGTATATGTATAAAGAGAGGGAATAGTTTTATCCTGGGGAAGCAAGATAGGTAGAAAGAGGGGTTGTCTTTTCTGAGGTCAGATGCTATAGCTGGGGAAAGCAGAGAGACTTCCAGGCCCACAGTGGCTTTCTCAAGTAATCCTGCTGCCCTAGCACCATTTGGTGATTACAGCCATAACAGTGTTAAATAACTTGAGGTCACTGATGGGGTTGTGTCAGTGCATGCACATTGTAACTGAGATCAGCAACAAGATGTTCCTTTCTTAATAAAACTGTTGCTGTACCCATCAAATATTAACACACATTTTTCTTTCCTGAAAAATGTTCTTCTTCGTGCTCTAGGATACAAATGCTCACAAACATACACTTAATGGTAGGTTATTTGTGATGGGAAGAAATTCATTATTGTTGGCAAAAGTCCTAACTGTTTCTTCCAGGTGGGGGTTTAACTGTGGGTCTTGCATCCAACTTCTTAGTGGGCAGCAGAGCTCCATAAAGCACATACTTCTATCGCAATAATACCTGGCCTTCTAGCTTAGCTCTTCACTTTCTTCCAATGTAAAGGACATTAGGTATGTTAAAATGTGGGGGAGGGGAGTTCTCTGCAGAAAATACTTCAGGGGACTCAGCCATGTGGATTGAACTTTACCTGGAAGCTGCATTAAACTTTTCCAAGGCCTCTGGGGTTCAAAAGATGTAGGATGCTGTCACATTGATTAAATATCTGGGTCTTGACAGAAGGTCCATCACCTGTAACTTTGAAGGCCACAGATATGATGATGGAAGTATAAAAGCAGCCCATGGACCTGTGAATGGCAATGCATTACTTTAAAAAGATTGATATATTGTCACAGTAACACCTACCAGTAAGAGGAACTAATCTGCCAGAGGTTTTTCAGCATTCAGTTATCAAGTTGCTCCTATAGTGAGTCTTGCTGCTGATACTGAATTATGTGGCTATAGGCATCCTGTAAAGTGTTTCTTCCGAGCACATACAGAGCAATGTATAGGGAATTGCTTTCAACAGTTCACACTGGTGTCAATAAGCAGAAATTTTATTGAAAACTACAGGGTTGCTATGGTTGCACCCAAAATTAGGCATTGAGACTCCATGAACTGGGTACTAAGGAGGGTCTTATAATTAATTCTTTTGTCTTGCATGTCTTAAGCATGACCTCTTATAAATAAATATCTTATTCTCTAGAAATAAAGCTGGGGTGTAGCACAGTCCAATAGCTAGAAAAACTGGACTGATCATTTGAGAGCTACACTTCTATGACCTGTATTGGCCTGGGCTCACCTACTGAAGGTGAAGAGTTTTGAGGGTTTTTTTCCATTTACAAAAGGAAACTCATTTTGTAGCTGACTTTACCCGCGAAAGTTGCTGGAAGCTGAATTGCTTCCTAACAGTGATATTACACAAATCTCTTGGCATGATCAGGTGTGCATGTGTACTCCTGGTTAAAAAGGTCTTCACCAGTGAGCTGAAGATCCCTGCCCCCCAGCTGAGAGGTGGTAACAGAACAAGTACCTAGTGCTAACCAGCAGCACTACGAAGGAGCCAGTAAATTATTCTGTGATTCTGTGTAAGCCATCTCCATGGTACCTCATTTTCAGCAGAGATGTGAGCTGACCAGTTTCCCTTACGTTGTGCCTGATAAGCAAGAGTACAGTCCATTTTGATATCTCCTCTGGCTTGGGGGGGAATTAACCACTGGGCAGAAACAGAGTTACATACGAGGCTAACAGGAGATAGGGGCTTGCCTGATCACAGCATTAGAGTGCTTTATAGCCTAATTACTGTTTTAATTAATTCCAGCAGTTTAAACATAGAGCCAACTCAGTGAAAAGTTTCTCAGAAAAACTACAGGTGTACAGACTGTAGTCTATTAACCTCATCAGTTCTGAAGAGGAATCCTGCCCATTTATCCACTGTATGTTTAATAACAGCTGAGATAGCTGCTGGACAGTAGGATAACACCAAATCAATAAGCAAAAGGAATATCAGCAATTGGTCTTTTGTTGTCATCCACCTGTAGCACCTCCTGGAGCACAAGATTATGGAGTTTAGAGGTAGGGACAAGATTAACAAATACTTACCGCTTGTATAGTGCTGCAGACTGCATGTTAAAGATGCTGCCTCTGTCTGTCTTACTTGAAAAGTGATCACAACATCTCAGTGCAGAGAGTGGCTTTCAAAGAGATGAGGAAAACTGAAGTAGATAGCAAGTAATGTGTGTTTGCATGCAATAAAAGCAATATTTCATGGGCCTGCTGAATGTCTTTTCCAAGCATTTCCAAAGAACCTGGTGCTCTAAAGCCGACTCAACTGCACATAAGGCCAGTGGTGATAGACAAGGGTCCTTGCATAGCTTAGCACCATCACAGTTACACTACCTTCTGGCATTTGTCTTATCTTCCTCACTTTGTTGTAGGATGTATGTCGGGATATATTTTTATACTTTTATGACAAGGTTAAGTTGACCTATTCAAGGCCCCAGTGATGAAGCACACATGCACAAAGAGACTTGATAACTTGGCTTTTGTGTTTCTAAAGTTGCTGAGCTACTGGGCCTCTGGAGCAACTTCAGTAAAGCCAGCAGCTAAACTCCTTGTCTGTGCAGTGGGGCGAGCATTGGCATCCTAAGCAATGCAAGTGGGGAAATGTCCTGATTTCAGATGAGACAGAGTTAATTTTCTTTCTAGTAGCTGGTATAGTGTTATGTTTTCAGTTCAGTATGAGAAGAACGTTGATAACACACTGACGTTTTCAGTTGTTGCTAAGTAATGTTTAGACTAAGTCAAGGATTTTTCAGATTCTCATGCCCAGCCAGCAAGAAGGCTGGAGGGGCACGAGAAGTTGGGAGGGGATGCAGCCAGGACAGCTGACCCAAAGTGCCCAACGGGGTATTCCATACCATGTGACGATGTCATGCCCAGTATATAAACTGGGGGGAGTTGGCTGGAGGGTCTGGATTGCTGGTTGGGAACTAACTGGGCATCGGTCTGCAAGTGGTGAGCAATTGCATTGTGCATCACTTGTTTTGTATATTCCAATTCTATTAATACTGTCATTTATTATTGTTATTATTTTCTTCCTTTGTGTTCTATTAAACTGTTCTTATCTCAACCTATGAGTTTTACTTTTTTTCCGATTCTCTCCCCCATCCCACTGGAGGTGGGTGGCGGGTGAGCAATACATGGTGCTTAGTTGCTGGCTAACATTAAACCACGACAGGAAAAAAAGCAGATTTGCAGAGGCTTGTGTGTGGTTATTAGTGCAATACTAACCCATGTGGTAATTAGTTCAGGTATCAC
Source organism: Haliaeetus albicilla (assembly GCF_947461875.1). NCBI lineage: Eukaryota > Metazoa > Chordata > Aves > Accipitriformes > Accipitridae > Haliaeetus > Haliaeetus albicilla. Next base: position 38,915,923 of record NC_091485.1, read on the forward strand.
ATCTAGGGCTCAGCCGGCCAGTCTCTCAGCTCAGCTATTGGATTATACCAACTCAGATCAGCCCCATTCCCTCAAAAGCAAGCTACTATACCCTAGTGCAGCTAATTTTGCAGCAGAGTAAAAAAGAACAAAGTCATTTCATTTCCCTTTCACTTTGTAAACAAAGCACATCAGTTATGCCGTGTGATGGGAAGGCCATGCAACCTTCAGTTGGATTCAGGATGTTTTTCTCACCAGAAAAGCTGGGTCACTACACCTGCCCTTCTCCCTAATTCCATTTAATGTAGTTATTCCCCTTCTAGAGCAGACACCCCTCAAGGCAGTGCATGCTACAGGTCAGCAATACATGGTTCACGATGCCATGGCCTCATAAGGATTTCCAACAGTTGGCATGAGTAGAAAGAACCCAGAAGAAAAGAAACCTGATCCCGGAGCCTGGTACACTCCTTCCTCTCTTCCACTCCTGCATCAAACCCTGAAACATTTTCTGCAGCCAAAAGGTCTTGCTGAATATTTGGTCGTCATCAGTTCTCCTCTCATCCATGTCCTCAAACTTTTTAATGCTGCAGGGATAAGAGATTGTTACACTACCTACAGAAAATGATGACATAATAGTGGTGCTGTAGAAAACTCTCAGATATACGGATATTTCAATTTATTTTAAGTGTTCCATCTGGAATATCATAATGCACTATTTACTGCTGTTCCTATATTTAAAACTGATAGGCTACACTTACAGCAGCTGTTAAGATAATAACCAATGGGGGACAGATTGATATATAACTTAATATGCCAGCCTTTCAAAAGCTCTTAAAATAGTTCAAACCCATTTCAGCTTCAAGGTTTACATATGTGCAGCCTTACAATTTCTAGGGCAAAAATCCTGTATAACTTACTGGGCCATTAAAATCCAAAGCATCACCTGAGACGGTCTGACCTAGGAATAGTGTGTTTACCAAATACACTGACATGTTGCCTTTAAAAATCTAAGAAGACATGAATTCCAGGTATGCTTTTTCCATCAGATCTAAAATTATTCCTCCTTTCTCTTTTCCCTTCTCCCCCTTTTAATTCTGAGCAGTTAGGCTTCGTCACTGGGATTGATTTTTCACTCACATTTACACTGAAAACCTGCTGAAGTAAAGTCATCACAGAAATGCAGACCAAGACCCACGATTTCCACCTCAAAATGTATAATTCTTCATTCTTCCTTTAGGGCACTAGTCTTCTCTCACAAACCAAACATGGGGCAAAAACATCATGCTGTTGTGAACTCAATGAACACCATATCGGCATGCAGATACAGATTTCTTGCCCAGAAAACCTCTTTACCTCTCTGCTCCACACTGCCAGGACCTCAGCAAATGTGCAGAGGAGCAGCGCTAGGGAAACCCACCATCATTTCTCCCTGACAGCTGACACTCCAGCAAGAAGCATGAGGCTTTAAAGGGCAGAAACGGAAATAGATTTGATCTTAGGAAAAATCTGATTGGATCAACTTTATTGTATGAGGAGGTTTTAAAGAACAAATTAGCTAAACCCTGACTCACTGTCACTGCCACCTGCACTCCATGGCTTCAGCATAGCCAGTCCTGTTCGGGGACAGGGATCTGACTACTTGGAGTTTTGAACTCTCTCTCTCTCTCCTGTTTTCATGAGTATTCAAAAATACTTGTGATGGGGAATTTAACCCATTACTGCATGGTAAGGTGAAGTAGAAAACTGGAGATGATCAGATACTCGAAGGTAACAGTCCATCTTCACTTTCTTACCCCATGGCTCCCTCCTCTATCATTACTGATGACTTGTTCATCTATCCACTTCCTTCACCTGATTTTCAGATGCTCTGGTCGCTGGCTTGCCCCTCTGGATTGAACGGGAGCAGCCGATACCCGGCACTCAGAGTTTCTGATGAGATTGGCTTAAATGGAATTGCTTCCCTGGCGATGAAACTGAGAGCAGATTTTTCAGCCCCTTCTCTCTCACACCCTCTTTTTCTCACCACTCATCCCCCTCCTGCTTTAGGGTGCTTTAATGTGATAAGGTGCTATACACAGTTAGTTTAAGCTGCTGTTTTAGAATTGTTAGTGAGAGCTAGCTAACACATGTGCACTGTGCGTACATATTTTATTATTACCTTTCTAGCACAGTCAAGTCTATCAAAGGAAGTATGGCTTTATTTTACAGTTTTCCATTATATTTAATGTTTAACACCTCAGGAATGTTTTATAAGTAGGGCATAAGTTGTAGGAGCAATTGAATTTGAATCAGATACACAGTCTAACTCCAAGTCCCCTATTAACTTTTTCATCTCCCTGCAGAAGTTGTTTCTGTCCATATTTTTATTTCAGCTGGGCTGAGTGGGAGAAAGAACTCTAAGGGAGGTCTTAGCAGATGGTTGTCACAAACTGCATACGGCAATTGAGAATTAGTGTGCAAGCATATGCAACCTGGTACAGTATGAAACATTCCAGCATATGAACACTGAAGTAAATCAAGCTTGGACAGGATTTTTTTTTTTTATTATGAAAATTAGAATTTAGTTTCTCTTTTCATCTGCACATATGGATCTCAGGGTTTTGCAACATATGGGGCCGAACTCTGGACTTAACCGTGACTCCTTGGAAATATAGGTAGTTAAACTTAGTGTGAGTTTGGTTCACTAAGTTTAATGTAAAAATAAACCATGCACAAATACAAACACAGCCATTGTGTATACGTACATATATGTATGTGTATATGTGTTTATATAAAACACCTAATTTTATCTTCATCATTCGCTTTGCTCCACACACTCCCTAAATAATCTGTGAAAGAAACCTAGTGAAGAAAAGAATGGAGAAGAAAGGTGATTCCGAAAATGATAACTTGGGTACATGTGTTATTAGGTTTTTGGTTTTTTTTTTCCTTTAGAGAAAAAGGAAAATTTCTGGAAAAAATGACTGGAACAGAAAAAATATCAAGTGGGGGAGCAAACATCCTTTTGTAGGTCATGCTTTAAACAAGCAGGAGGAAGGTTTTTGATACTCTGCCTTGAGATATGGCAATGTTCGAGCAGGTCTCCGCCTGAGGAGGGGTTCAGGGAGAACCTGTTCTCCTGTGCCCTGCTTCCAGGCTGCAGGAGTGACCCTGATCCAGGCTGGTGTCACCCACTTCCCCTTGCCTCCCTCCCTCTTGTCCTCTCTGTGCTCAGGGTGCAGACCAAGGGAGCAGGGGAGCAATTTCAGGAGTGGGTTTTGCTGTGAGGGAGGCTCCTGGAAAATACGCCTCGATGCTGTCTTAACCTTCCCACTTGCCCTTCTCGCTAAGTTATGGCAGAAAAATAGAGCTGAAATGGAGAGAGGGGAAAGAATGCAAATACTGGCACACAAGGAAATACTGCATTACATATTGGTCGACCAAAACACAAATCAACTCAAAACTACAGGAGTCCACCAACATGCACATAAATCATTTATAACGATAATCCAAGGCTAGGTCCAAATCTCATTAAAGTATATGAATCCTTAATCTATTTTGGCAAAAAAGAGCCAATACACATTTTTTCTTTTTATCATAAATTACAGTTCTGTGGCACTGTGCAAATATTACCAAGCTGTAAGACAGCTGTGCTCCATTAAAATGTGTAATGGTCGCTGATTTCTTACAGCACATGGTCATCAGGCTGAATCTACAGCCAGTAATTAGGAAGATGAAATGTTTAATTGTGCCTTAATTTTGATAAAATTTATCTGTCACACATCCCGTAGTCAAGCAGTATGCTCACAAATCAATGTCATCAGGCCCGAGCAAGAACTGAAGCACCACACTCTTGTTCCTGACAGATTCATTTGAATATCAAACTGCTCCGGATGAGCCACCAGACTAGCAAAACAAGTAAAAACTTTCCCGATGAGCATGGGTCTTGTGGCATATGTCTCACCACCTAGGCTGAAGACACAGAGGTCAAAGCAAAAGGCGAGTAGTTGCCTTTCGTCTCTCGCTCAGCAAGTTCCCTTAGCACAGTAGCCCACCTAAAAATTTTTAAAAAGCCACAAAACTTCCTATCAACTACTTAATCAAGCCTCAAGGGTTGGGAGGTGGTGGTGGTGGGGTCAGGCAGTGGTTTTCACTCCTTATTTCCCCCTCTTATTTGTTCTCCTGCTGAAAAACCATGTGAGGCAAAGTGAGCGTCCATTGTGTAGGCGAGAGGCAATCACTCACTTCCCTGCTGGCAGTACAGCAGTGCACATTACAGCAACCAGTCATGTGCAGATTATTACCACACATATGCATTATTATTTTTTTTTCTTTTTTTTTTACACCGGAGTCCACATGGCGTATCAAAATGGTAGAGCACTGCCTGAATAGTGCCCAGTTCCATTTTTAAAAATGCATGCTTTGCTTTTAATACATCCAAATATGGGACCCATTTTGTTCATGAATGAATTCTTTTCTTTCTTTCTCTCTCTCTCTTTGAATCAGACTAACAGGAACGGTACCCAAGATAGACCAACTACTTTACCATGATGGTGGGCACACTGGCCTCTGCTCAAAAATGCTTCTTAATTGTTTTCTAAGAGCCATTGTTGATATTGCCCATCTGTCCTACTGGAAGATACAGTTGTAGTATAATTGCACCCCAACTACAGGGAATGAACCCAGCAGTGCTGGATTAATGAACATAAGCCTGCCCCTGCTTGAGCAAAAAGACAGCGCCCATAACTTCAGATGCTGTAGCTGACCCAGAAGCATTGATACATGGTCCAGACAGACTCAGGGAAGGAAGGATAACATTGGTCTTCCTATGGGTCACAGTGCAACAGAGGCTACATAGAGACCTTGGTAGCAGGAGTGAGAGCAGTTATTATCACCTCCCTGATTTGGAGCAAAACCACACCAAGTCTCAGGTATCATATGGTTTTGGGGTTAAAGAGTTTACCACCGTGTCTTCACTGGACCAAACCTCCTGGTGTTGCAAATCCAGTTTCCCTTTTGTGCCTATTAAAGGATGACTCTCTGTGTGTCCCAGCAGAAAGCAAGAGCCCCGTTTTTCTTCCCCTGAATTAGACCCCTGTACACACAGCCATGTATTCTGCAGATAGCTGTAAATAGAATATTGAAAAAGTGGCAAAAAGGCAGCTTTGGTAGCATCTGCAATTTTGATAGCCAATTCAGAGTGCCAAAAACTTAGGACTGTAGTCAGTCTGCTGTTAAGACAGGAGATTGCATATACCGGATTGCTTACTAGTCTCTTTCTCTACAAAACAGTCAGGTGTCAATCCTTGTTTTTTAAATCTGAGAGCAGGTTTGCTAACCCTCCCCATGAGGTCCTGTTAACCTACCTGTTGATTACATTGCCTTTGCAGTTTTTCTACCATTCCTACTCGAGACCCAGAAGATGCTCTGGAATGATTGATTGAAGGCCCCAGCTGGGGTTGTCCCATGAAATCCTGTTCTCCCTCTGTCTGCTCAACCTTCACATGAGCTTGATTTTAAAAAGTCTGCCTAGATGAGGGACCAGAAAGTTAACGTCTCTGCAATAGCAGTCATAGCAAGCGTATGAATATGCTCCTGTCTTGTTTGTAATAACCTTACTGTTGCATTTTTGCTGTGAAAATAAAATGTGTGGTTTTTATCTATGACCTCTCCGAGACAGCCTTAGTCTTAATCTGAAGCATGCCATTTATCCAAAATGAGTTATTTTACCTCCATTCTAGAGTTCTCTTATTCTTTTCCACAACCAGATGCCAGCTTTAGCAAATGTTAGAGGATCACAGGCCTGGTCTCCGTTTTCTTCAGCAACATTTCACAAAACATTTTGATTTAATTTTACAATGAAATATTAAATAATCAGATTTACATTGTAAGAATTAGTCACATTCTTTGAAAATCAGTTAGCTGCTGTGAACAGGCCAGTTGTCGGGGGGGTTTCTTCCCTCATTTAGGAGCATATGTTTACAGATAGATACTAACTGTATCTTTCAGACACGATCGTCAGCTGCCATCCAGCCCTTTGTATGTTCCAGATTGCATTATCATAACATACGCTAAACAGGACTACACACTAAAACAATCACAGAAACTGGAGCTAGGGCAGAATTGTTGCTTGCTCTCCACCAGCATAGCTCTAGCACTGTGCCATGGCCAGCACACCCTGACTATGGGCTTGACAGTTTTGACTTCACAGCACTAAAAGGCTTAAAGCCCACCTCCTGGAGAGGGCTTTCCATCTCATATCTCTTGCTGTGAACAGCAGGAATTTATTTAACTGTAATTTATTCTTTATTTTGAGTTTATTTCGAGTTTATTTCTTGCACAGTATTGACGTAGGAGAATCTGCTCACCTTCCCATCCTGGTTTTTGACGAGATGCTGCTTGTAACATACAGAGAGTGTTGTAATGTAAAAGGAATTGCTTTGGTTTATTCTGAATTGTCACATTTAGGGTTTCTCTTGAGTCTGTGCATTAGGACTGCTTCCACCAAATAGAAAGCTCTGCCTTTTTTTTAAATCTAGATAAATATTGAATCTTCAAAATCTTGTAAAAATATCATGGGTGACAAAAAGGCATAAAACCACCTGATGATGTTATCTTCATCAAAAATCTTGCAATTCTGTCTGCAAAACCAACAAAACCCGAGGTATACAATCTAAACTAAACTCATCAGGTCCTTCTACCCTGGATAAAAACGTAAGTAGAAAAATGCTGATTTTGTACCTCTAACCTGTTAGGAAATTTTGACTTAATCAACAAGAATGTACTAAAACAGTTGTTGGATGTAAAAATCATTGAACAGATATGCAGGATTTTTAACAATGGACAGAATTATGAGCTCCACCATTCTCTCTTCTCTGATTTTATTATTACTGTTATGCATCTTTTGGATACACCCCCTGTCCCCCATGACAGAGCACTCTTAACAAACATTAGTTTGGAGTAAATGTGAGATCTTCAATTATAAGTGCTGGAAAGGAAGGCAGGAGATATTCCATTAGAGCTGTCATTTCATCAGCCTCTTCTGAAATGTTCTTCCTCTGCTTCATTCTCTTTTATATTTCACTACAGTACTGGCGACTATAGTAAAAAAATTTCTTACCTTTTTTGAATCATTTTTCAGTTTTGTTCAGTTTGGTTCCAGTTCTTTGATGTTAATGAGATTACAGATTTTAACAGTGATTATGACAGTGTTAGCAGCCTATAATCTATCAAATCCCTCAGAAGTCTGTTTTAGCTAAGGTTTATTATATAATTATCTGGTTTACTTATTTACTTAGTTAATTATATGAATTTAGTGCCTTCTTGTAACAGCTCAAGAAGTAAAGCTTGCAATCAAAATATTTTTGATTACCAACACAAATTTAAAGATCTTTGAGGTAGTCAAGCATAAAGTTATAAATCCCCTCTGAGGTAGTCAGACATGCAGGTAGCTATGCTGTTACCATTAGTGTTATCAGAAGATGACAGTCCTTCTTTTTCTTTTTTGGGGGTTGTTGGTTTTTTTTCCCCCAGACAATCCACAACAGGGGGCGTGGTGGGGGACATTTTCAACTCAGCATGTATGAAGTCTCTGGTAGTTTCTTCATGGGTTTCTAGATCGATGTAAATGATCTGTAGCTGGAACCTCAATGTAACATGTTCACACCCGAGCAGTAGTCTCACCACTTACACTAAATGTTTTATTGTCTGAGGAGTGACAAAGACTTTTTATTATTTATTTATATTAGAGTACCTACCTGCACAGATAATGAAAAATGGGTGCCTGCCACAGACAGCTCACAGCCTGGCTTTCTGAAGAGACAAAACAGATGATGGAAAGAGACAAATAGTGTGGGTAAGTGAGGAAATGAAAAAATAAAAATGTTTTGCCATGTAAAAAATAGACTCCTCTCCCTCTGCTTAGTCATTGTCAACTGGCATTCTTCTGCTGACATTGTGTTAAAAACTAATTGTAAAGATGAAATTACAGGAGCATAGCATGGCAGATTTCTGGATTTAGACAGAAGCTTTTTCCCAAGTATAACAAATGCTGATAAAAAGAGGGTAATGATGTTCTTTGTCAAAATCTCTGAATTTTTTGAGACAATATTAGCACTTTCAACCCAGTACTCTGTGATTATCCTTCTAAACACCAAAGTGTGAATTCCTTCTGATAGCTTCCAATTAAAAACAAGATGCTCCTGTAACCATAAATACGATCATTCTACAATTCAATTGAGGTCAAAGCTAATTCCTTTAACTATTCCTTCACACCATTCTAGTCTAGTTTCAGTTTGCAAAGGGAACAATCAACATGAAATGCATCAAATACAGATTTGAACACCTCGTATTGCATGGGTCTGGCTTGGGTTAATTTGTGTCCATCAATCTTGCTTGGACATTATCTCTTCCCTCTGTCTTTTTCTCCCAACTTTATAACTGGCAGAATATGAGAAGACTGCCATTCCCTTGGGGAGCTCTGTTAAGGTCAATGAAGTGCCAGTGGATGCAGCAAGCTGCCTTAAATACGACCAATTGCAGAAGTGTTGCAGGACTACAAATTCCATGATGTTAAAAATCAGTGCTCGCTTAGTTTTTGTGTTTGTAAAGGGGGTAGCGCAATGGTACCCTCTCCTCATCGATCTTCAGATGGTACAAACACGCAAATTAATCATCAGTAATGTAACGATGTTATACAAACCTATATTTCACTTGGCAGCAACTGAACCAAAAAAAAAGTCATTAGAATTCACCAAACATGCTAAAGAAGTCTGACAAATTCTGTAAATGAACATATGAGAGGTCATAACTATCACAGCCAATATCATGATCTTACTCCAGAACGGTGCATTGTCTGTCCTGCTAAAATGCCAATGAAAGGAAAAAAAATTTCCGAATCTTTAAATCCTCACCTTTTGGGGATCTTTTTGACTGGTTTTTGTAAGACGTCAGGAAATCAGTATCAATGGGTTAGTAGAATGAGAACTAAAATGTACAAAAATGACTGCAAGGTGAAGAAAGTACACTTCAAAATTATTTGGAAGAAAAAGAATGTGCTGCTTGCATAATGCTCAAATTAGTCATTTTACAATAGCTTTTAAGTATGTTTTCCCTACCCACATTCTTTGGTCATTTCTTTCTATAGAAGAGTACTGGTATTAAGATAACACCTAAAGGAAACTAGTTATAATTAGTGTCTTTTTTGTCTATGAATTTTTTACTAATCTAATCAGAGAGAAGGAATAATGCGATGTAATTAGAAGACCATGGAGCCCCCAAAGAGGGAAAAGATATTTCAAATAATTTGCAGTTAAGCAAACAACTTTTGCTATTTGCAGTATCAGCATACAGCATTTCATGTGCTGAACAAATCTAGAAAATACCAACTGTTTTGAGGAAAACCCTTAGAAAAGAAGGGTGAAGTCTGTTGAATACATTTTCAACATAAACTGTTCATCCATTTCTATTTAGGATTTATTTCTTAGCACCCTGGTTTAGAAGGCTACAAGCCAATACTTGGTTGTAGTCCAACAACATCCCACATCCCCCGGGCAGATGATTTTACATTATAATAAATTAATATATTTTAAAACGAAAGCCACACATGAACCTACAAAAAACCTCTGCCAAACAAGGCGCCCTTACTCCTAGGGCAGCATTTGGAGCCTGGGACAGAAAGGTACCGGCACACTATTCTTAAGGAACATGCTTAAATTCAGGATTTTCTGGATTATCAGGACCTGGCACAACCCCAAGTATCTGAAAGCTGCTTCCTCAGAATAATGGGCTCCACAGTACAGACAGCGGGAACAAAGCCTCATCTCCAGCCTGCGTAACACAGTGTCCATCTGGACTGCGGCCACGGCGGCGAGTGATGGGGGCGAACGGAGGAGCGGGCCCAGCCTACAGGTCCCCACTTCAGTGAGCCGGTGGTAGCGCACCTCGGCAGAAGAGGCTCCGCTCGGGCCAGCCAATCTGCCTCTCTGCAGTTGTATGGGCTACATACCATAACGCCACAAGCTGCCACGCCGTCGCCTGTGCCGCTCTTCCACGGCAGCGCGTGCGTGAGCCATGCCATGCCTCAGCTCTGCAGTTTTACCCTGACTGCGGAGGGGGAGCAGCGGGTATGTCCTAGAAAAGGACAAAAAAACCTCGGACCTGTTGGACTCTTTGTTACCAGGTGTAAAGACTGAAAGTAAGGAGGTAAATGCAAACCCCATGGAAGCACCTCTGTGGTTTCAGTAAAAGGACATTCAAATTATACTGTGTCTTAAGACAGGCTCAGTGTCTAAATTCTTAACCTGCCGGGTGAACGTGACGATGGTGCGTTGGGGACTTGCAAGTATCTGCCATACAATCAGAGCATTGCTTTCAGGGAGCGCTGTTAGACTCGTCGTATGTGCAATAATTGGCTTTTGTTTGAGCTACTTGGACCAGAAAAAAAAACTTCTCCTGCGCTGACCCTGGGCGCCAGCCATATTGAAGAATGAAGGGTTGTTGGCCTGCGGTGCCAACATACTCCACCTTCACGGGGAGGCCGTGCCCCTCACGCTCCAGCAATGCCAGACGGCGCTCGGATGAGGCGGGCTGGGTCTGGCAGGTGGCGGCACAGGAGGTAGTAAGTGAGAGCAGCACAGCATAACTAGCTGTAGCGTAGCAGTAGAATAATATCCTCGCGTCCTCAAAACTGTAGGAGTGTTTTTGACTTTGACTGCTTCCAATACCTAACAAATATGAGATCATGGCTTCTGGCATAAAAAGGGCAAATTCGTAGCCATGCCAGTAAGACTGCCAGTGGTGGGAGGAGGTGTCACCCACCCTGCCCCAACAGGTAGTCCATTGACTTCAAACCGGCATCAACTCCTCCTCTGTATGCTGCCCCAAAGCTCTTTATATTCGCCCGGTCTTCACCCATGCAAGCCAGCAGCTCCCACAAAGGGATCCTTCATGTGACAAATCCCCCTTTCTTTTGAACTGGGAAGAGCAGTGTGGTATGCTACGTCCTAGGTTGGCTTTGTTTGCTGTTTTAACTCTTTGCAGTAAATCTCTCTTTGTTCTCAAAATGTGCTCCTTCTAAGGAACACAGATCTGGGGAAGCAAACGAGCAAAAATTGAAATGGGAGAGCAGAGGCAGGAGAGCTTACAAGCGCTGGGCCCAAACACAGCTAGACAACTTCACTATGCAATAAAAGTCTATGAATAATTGATTTCACTAGCTGAAATGAAGATTGGTTTTTGAAAAGCTGGTTTTGGTAGCAAAAATAGAAATACTCTGAACTGAAAAATGTCACAGTGCAACATTTTACCAAAATCATCCTCCAAAACGTGTACAAACTCCCCATTTTCCAATGATGAGTATTTCAGCACCTAACTTTTTTTTCCAGAAAATCCTTGTCTCTGCCAGGTAGTTTAAGGGAGAGCAAGTTTAAAGCAGGGGTTTGCACTCTGGAGGATCTACCTATCCCATCGGTAACTGCGGCTGTGACTCACAGGTGAGAGTGCCAGAAGGTAGGATTAAGCAAATGGCTCTAAACTTCAGTGACACATATTGTTCTGTTGGATGCATGCCCAAAAACAAAGGAGAGAGAAAGTGTGCGTGTGTGTGAGTGTGTGTGTAAAAAATGTTACAAATTCATATCATCATGCTGATATTTGCATTCTTTCTGGGAGACCAATAGAAAATAGGGATTATTTCAATTCACTGCAGTTATAGGGAGAATGTGGTCATGAACTGTGTTTTATGAGTCCTCCAGACCAATTTGGCCTTTCACTTGGCTAAGCATTTGGCGAACAGAGTTGTGAGATGCTGAGGTACAAGCAGCATGGTCAAAAATGTACAGGTGCAGTAATAGCACGATGAATGAGACATCCTGTTTACATCAGGTAGCAGGGAAGGGCATCAGCCAATGAGGATTTTCGGGCACTTCTGTGTACTCTAGCTGAAACAAAGGAGGGATCTGAAAGGTCTTTTATTCTGTAATTTAGACTCTAGAGCAAAGAGGCAAAATGACATTGATTGAAAAAGTTAATTTCTGGTTGTTCTTGGTGCAAAGATTTCTCCCAGCAACAGAATCTGGTCCACGCACAAGAGCCACAAGTATGCCAATGGATGGTCAGCTGGGAGTATGCCAGAAAACCAGTAACTGGCCCAGGGAAACCTGATCTAGAGAAATTCTGTTTTGTCCTTAAAAAATGCTTGCGAAACAGAAGCTGGCTGCTGGTTTCATGGTTATGCTGCTGATTGGTTCCATTTTCACTTGCAAGCCTCCATTGGTATCAGCTGTATTGATGTTTGCCTTTGAGTTCAGGTTAGCAGCTGCATGATTCTCTCCTCTCACAGTTAATACTGAAACATTCAACAGGAAAACTTGAGGAATTGTTTTGCACTTTGAGGAAGCAATAAAGGGAAGAGAAGAAGGGTAAAGTAAACAACAGATAAAACCAACAACACCCAGCCATTTTGGAGAATGAGCCAAATGTGAACAGAGCAGAAAAAAAGGTTAAAGCCTGTAGAAGTTAGAAAGCTAGTCTGCAGCTCTGGGCACAGGATTCTACATTTCTTGCACTTTATGCTTCTCCCTTCTGAATCCTTCTGCTGGTAAGTGTCATACATTATTATCAACTTCTGTGTTACCATGGAGAAAGAGAGATGGGGAGAGAACGAATGCAAAAAGACAATGGTAGAGAACAATTTATTTCAGAAACAAAACCCAGTGCTTTTAGAGACAGCATCTACCTTTGAAGGTACAATGGAAACACTCAAAAAAGGTCCTTACTTTTAATGGAAAGTTGGCATTGAAGAATATTTTTAAATACCATAGCAGAAAGGGACTTCTCAAGAAATTCCTTGTAGCTATGGAGTTACATAATTGTGGTTTTGGTCAAACTGCACTTCTATTCTGGGGAGAGACACTAAAAAGGCATACAATGGTTCTCTAGGCTTTTTTTCTTTAAGAATTCTCAACTGCATTTCTTCAGTTCCCAGGTAAGAAGACACTGGGCATTTGTTGTTATATTTAAATGTCATTTCTGCAAATGTAACCTCAGATCTGAAAAAAACAAGCTATATTCTTTATGGCTTAAGTATCACCACAAACAGCAAAAGGTCTGAAAGGCATATTCTGTTCTTCACTTACCTCTGTTCAGTGCCACAAAAGTCAGATAATCCAGAATGCAAGATGCAAGCAAACATCCAGTTTGCACTGATACCTGTGCTAATACTTCAGTGAGTATGAAAAGGAAGAAGAATCAAAATGCACTCTTCTTTTTGCTAAAATATCTACGATCCTGATTCAAAGTAGGCAAAGATCTGATGAACAAGAAGTGAAATCAAGCTTTATGGTGCAGTGAGATTACCAGGTCAGAAGTTTCTTTACTTCCCATGGGAGTCACATCTTCTCTTGTCAGCATATTTACAAATCATAGAATCATAGAATCATTTAGGTTGGAAAAGACCCTTAAGATCATCGAGTCCAGCCGTAAACCTAGCACTGCCAAGTCCACCAGTAAACCATGTCCCTAAGCACCACGTCCACACATCTTTTAAATACCTCCAGGGATGGTGACTCAACCACTTCCCCGGGCAGCCTGTTCCAGTGCTTGACAATCCTTTCAGTGAAGAAGTTTTTCCTAATATTCAGTCTAAACCTCCTCTGGTGCAACTTGAGGCCATTTCCTCTTTTCCTATCTCTTGTTACTTGGGAGAAGAGACCAGTACCCACCTGGCTACAACCTCCTTTCAGGTAGTTGTAGAGAGCGATAAGGTCTCCCCTCAGCCTCCTTTTCTCCAGGCTAAACAACCCCAGTTCCCTCAGCTGCTCCTCATAGGACTTGTGCTCTAGACCCTTCACCAGCTTCGTTGCTCTTCTTTGGACACACTCCAACACCTCAATGTCTTTCTTGTACTGAGGGGCCCAAAACTGAACACAGTACTCAAGGTGCGGCCTCACCAGTGCCAAGTACAGGGGGACGATCACTTCCCTAGTCCTGCTGGCCACACTGTTTCTGATGCAAATGTTGGCAAGTACTTGTATTTGCCACAAATTCTGCACCAATAGCTTTTTCTATTTAAAATATTGCATTTGGTATAATAACTATTTTATTGTGAAATAAGTACTGTACATTTGACTGGAGTGTTTTACTAAGGTTGGGCTCGATGAGTGTACATTGATTATCATGTCACACACCGGAGCTGATAGATCTGGTCTGGTATTTGTTGAAGCACTACATTCATCGGGCGATGAAGCCCTGCAATAAAGAGAAACTAATGGAAGCAATTAGGAAAGAACACCTGTCGGTGGAAGACTGCAACCTCTACATTGACCATAGCCAGAAATTGCTCCCAATTGTTATTCACAACAATGGAAGGCCTCTGGACTGTGAATGCAGGTAATGATGGACTGCAATAAAATTTGCAAATGAGTTTTCACATTGTCCAATAAAATTCTATGACTTTGTCAATCTGTGTTGACACAGACCAACACAGGGCTAAACAATTAAATTATGTAAGAAAGGTGCTAATCACTACTGTCAGTGAAAAGTATCTTTGCACTTCTGAAGGACCTGGGTCCCAATTTTCCATTGGTCACAAAGGGGCCTGAGTCTTTTGGTTTTACCCTAATCTCTGGTGGAATTTTATCCTTATTAGGCAGGTTAGGTCAGCTAGTGTTCTCTGTTCCACACCGAGGACTGTAATAACAAAGTTATTTGTAAGTCAGTCAACCATGGCAGCAAAGTTGTAAGGAAAGTGTCTTTCTGCACTGCATGGCTTTAGCCAGCAGATGACACAGAACTGCTCATTTTACTAGCAATGTATTTTATTTGTTACCTGAATTGTAGACATAAACTCTTCACAAAAGGAGCAATTTTTTACTTTAAGAGCTAGAGGGACTGTTAGAAAGAGATATTCAGGTAAAAGCATATGCTTCTCTTCCAGTTCTCAGCTGGACAATAAAACTTTGACACACAGTTTAATTATGCAGCTTTCCCTGTGAAAACAGGGGAGGGGAGGAGATGCAGCAATGGGATTAGAGAGGGAGGATGGGGTGTGGGAAGAGAAAAAAAAGACATGCTAGGAGGAGTCTGTTTGCAGTGGCATCCACCGACTCAGCACGCTGTAATGCATGTGAACCATGAAAGATGTCTGAACATCAGATCTTCATGTCCTTCAAATGACCATGGTATTGGCAAAGGAGAGACTGGTAGGACTGGCACAAGACCTCCAGTAGAAACCTGAGAATTCAATCAAATGTTGCTTTTGAAATTGTTACCACCAAAACCTCACAGAAAAATATTCCTCCTAGTTTATAATTGCGTGACTTTTTTCTTATAATTAGTCAGTGAAATGTGTGTATTGCGATTGTTCTGGAGAGAACAAGCAATTCCCTTTCCTTTAAATATACTTCCCCTCACTGCTGTAATGTAACTAAATGAGACTACTTCATGCCTCCAAAAAAGCCAACCACAATACAACAGTTTAATCAATAGACTTAATTTAGTTCCATAATAATGACCTGACTCTTCAGGGCCTAATTTTCTGTTCTGTACAGATAGTAGGACCCAATTTTTTGTAGGTGCAAGTGTTTGCATACAGTGAAACACAAATTTATATATAGAAATTGATTAATTAGAAATCCATTAAAGAAATATAAATTCTAAAGTAATTAAAATTAAAGCAACACTGTTTTTCTTGAGTAGAATCTTGCACCCATAATTTCATTGTGCTTTTTAGAAGGCAGATAATTACTACATTTCATTCTTTCTCTTCTTTTCTCCATCTTCTCTTATTTTTTATTTTTCCAGAACCAGGTACAGAAGAGATTTCTGCAGATGTGTTCACAGTCTGAGATATTCCACAGGACCTTCCAATTAAGTACACTACTTCTGAGAATAGCTTTTACTCATGATGTAGGAAGCATTAAAAAGAGGTATCAAGACAGTTTTCTCAATTATTTATTCAAAACCTAACAGTGGTTTGTAGCAGAAACATGCTTCTTACTCTCAGTTCCAACCTGTCCAAACTATGCATGGAAGCTGATACCTGTCTGATAATTTGACAGATTTCACACATAGAAATACAACATTTTATTGAATCCATCTGAAGATGTGTCTTAAATTCCAACTCTCATTGAACAAGAAAATAAATGGTTCCTTGGAATAAAAGTTTTCAACAATGAAGAATATAAACAACAGATTTACTGTAGGTTCTGTGGCATGAATAAAGAAATATATAAGGATTTTGTGAGTAACTGTGTTTCCTCTGCCTTAGTCTTTTCTAGTAGCAAACTATGAAAGTGAGAAATAGTAGAAGGGAAATGAACATGTTCCCCTCCTTCTTCAAATGTGGAAATTCATCACATATTTTACAAGACAAGGCAAGTGCACAAACAGTTGAGGATGAGTCAGCACTTCACCCATCCAACAGAGGAGGCCAGCCATGTACAGCCTGGAGAACAGAGCTTAGCAGTGCACAGAGACAGCACATGGGCAACAGACACAAGCTGCAACAAGGGAAATTGCAGTGAGATACCAGGAAACAAACATTCACTGCAAAGGAGGTCAAACACTAGAACAAGTTACCCAGAGAAATTGTGGAACCTCTGTCCTTGGAGATACTCAGACTTGTCCGGACAAGGTACCTGATGCAAAGAGCCTTGCTCTGTGCCTTTTTATGAGTCTACAGAGCTATCTTGCAAGTTGCTGGAAAGAGGAAAGCTGTACCCCCCCACTTACAGTTTCTTTAAAAAATCGGTAATGTCACCTCTTCTTTGAGTCACTGTGAAAAAAAATTAAAATGGTGTTTGTAATGGAGCAATCTGCCTATAACCTGTGTTCATGTCCACAAAGTCTATTGTAGTTAGGAGGATGATGAAGCCAAATTACTCACTACTAATCCCTGAAATAAAAAGACGACTGAATACAAAGCAAGAAAAAAAAATACAAAACCCCATCTTTTCCAGAGGGGGAGATCTATCACACTCTGGACACACAGACCCATAGTGAGATCATGATGAGAACATATGAGTCATGATGAACACTTCTGGGATTCATTTTTTTATGAGAATGGCACCAGATCACAGATAATGGCATTCATGCTTAATGATAATTTCACCAAATGGGCTGCCTTTACCTTCTTTTTTCTCTTTCTAATTTCCTTTAGGGAAATTCTGTTCATCAGCAAATGTGCAGATAGACGGACTGATACAAGACTGCATGGGTGCTCTCTTTTTGTCTCATCGATAAACATTTAACAGTCTTTAATGCCTTAATATACCTTCAAAATGCAAAATAACTGTTTATGTTATAGGCAGTTGTTTTACCTGAGCCAGATGATAACTAATTGTTCCTCCTGGGATTGTTTCCAGCATAAGCCTTATTCTGAAACATGCTTTCCTTGTCTGCAGTCTAGTTCCTTTGTCTGATAATGTGCTAATGACCAGCATGGATGGGCTATTCATCTGGAGGTTGTTGAATGTCATGTAAGGACTTTGGTCTTCTCTCTTTGGTTTGGATGTTCCTTGGCTTAAGCTAAGTTACAGCTGAACAAAAATGAATACTTTCGTTTTAGGATGACAGTCTGGCAGCCTTATTCACATTGAATAGTTCTTTGTTCTCAGAGTAATCTCCTAAAATGTAGAAACTTAGTTTGTTCTGCAGAGGTTGATCTGCACAGGACAAGGTGTGAGGTTAGAGCTTGAGGTGGGACACCAGGCAAACAAGAGTGGCACAGTACAGCACTCTAAGAAATCATTTAGAGTGAAATTATTTGTGATTTCCTATATGCACAGAGGTCTTCCTGCATAACAACTTCAAGAATGGCCTCACTGGGTACTTGATGAAACAGCTAAAGCACTGAGATTTGACTTTCATCATGTTTGTCTTAGTATTTAGAAGCATATGTATTTAGCATGCTAACTGATACAGAAGTTATGTTTCAAATCTTTAGTATTCAGGACAATAGTTATCAAACTTTTTTACTTTGATTTTCTGCTAACGAAAGGGAGTGGATCAGATACAAGAAGAGACAGAAAGATGGGAAAAGGGAATATACAGAAAATCTTAGCAAAAAATATTTCTTAAATAGGGAAGGATTAATTAAGCTGCTAGCCCAAAAGAATAAAGAAATCTGGCAATGCCACAGCAAAGCAGCATCAGAGATGTATACTAGGAATCAAAATAAAAAATTGTTTGGATGTTCAGTGTAAAATAAGGCATTCTTATGAAAGTAACAAAACTGTGGTATGTGCCTGTGAGTATCTTGTGTTCAGTATAAAAATTCATACTGCAATGTCTTTTTCCATTTAAATGCCATTAGTTCCTCCACTGCATTTCTGAATTTATCCTTTATGCATAATAACCAGGAATTATCTGAGAAGACCTCACAATGCTGATACTAAGTTCCTGATCAGAAAGGATACCAGGAGTTGGATTAATCTCATCTGAGCATTATCTGCATCTAAGCAGTCACTCTAGTAACTGGAGAGAACCCAGCTTTTCCAGGGCTTGTTTCATATGGTGTCTAGGACAAGTTCTTTAGAATGAGATGAACGTCACTAAATTATGACTTATGCAATCTGCTTTGTTAGGATAGGAGGATTCCCCTCCCAGAGTCATCTAGCTCTCTTCAATGACTTCAGAGGAAGTCTACACAACTATTTGAGATTAAATACCTGACTTTCAGGTGACTGAAGTATCTGCATATGTTAGTAAATATCCACCAAATACTATTCCAAGAAAATCATCATCCGAGCAATTGTAGCAAATCCGAATTTTGTTTCCAGAGCAAAACTCAGTATATCCTTAATATGCGGTTATTAGCATAATAAATATGTTACAACTGAGCAAAGTAACAAAAAGAGGGGAACAATTTAAATTTTGCCAGGAATCATATCCAGGTTTTGCATTACTCTCTCAGGCCCCTAATGCATGGAGCTCTCTCCAACACGTCTCCTGTCCCACTTGCCACCTACTGCAATGACTGGCAGGCAGCAATGGCTCCATATGGCCTTTTCATTTCTTATTGTCATTTCTGGCATGTGTCACGCTAATTTTTGGCCCACCAGAAAGGTGTGGTTGTGCTGGTGTACAGCAGTAGGGCAGGAAGAGCTCACTTTTGTGCATGTTGAAAAGGCTCCTCGTTCTGGTCAGTCACACTGGGCATCTGTGATTGAACAGGCTTTGTCAAAAGTCTTGGATCCACTCGCTCCAGTGTCCTATTCACTGTTTTAAAAAAACAAAAGCAAATTATTAGCAGTAGCAGTTCTACTATATTCTATAATCATCCCCATAATAGCCAGATATTGAATTATTACCCAGGTTTTGAAAATTGCTCAAAATCTTTATTTTCTCTTGTTTAATTTAGCTGACATATTTAGGTTGACTAAAATAACTTTTAGCATTTAGTAGAATAAAACTTACTTTTATGGGGCATGGGAAAAATTGATCCCAGGCATTGACAAACAAAGGAATGTATAGAGAATAACCATGCACACAGCAAATTCTGAGTCTGCAGTTGGCCTAGTAATAGTGAACTACTGCTGAGAAGTCAAGGTCATTTCCAGTGTGTTAATCTCAAAGCATCAGGACAGGATCATGATTTTAGTCTGGTAAATATGGAAAATCCACATAGTTGAGTGGGTAATTAAAACATTGGGTGCCCCACTGGTCATTTCTAACTCAGTTATCAGCAAGAATCTCACTAATCGTAAGTCAGGGATGAGTCTGTGCATGTGCTGTACATGTGGCTTTCTGCATATGTCTGCACATCATTTCACAGGAAACTATTTCACACTACACCAGCTTGGTGAGTAGCTGTTGTTCACACCCACCAAGAAATAAGTACATGTGAGAATAATACCTTTACAACTTTGAAATGTCCTTAGACAGACTTTTACTCTCCAGGCCATCAACCTGCTGTGAACTCTCCTCCTGACTTTTCACACTTACAGAGAACAGGAGTCAAGCAACACACCATAAGGCAATATGAAAAGACAGAAAAATTCTGGGAAGTGCAAAATTAAGTGTAAATAAAAATATGCCATCTTTTAAAAATATGTGGCTGTTTCATCATATATTTGAGCATAAGCATGCATACACCGATATAAATTGGATTAGTAAATTAGATTGCAATGCTCAAAATGCAAGACGATACTGATGCATTCTAACAATAGTCTTCAGTTCCATCTCCTTGGTGTCTGCTCCATATGTCATGGCTGGCACAAAACCACCAGTAGTTAAAACACCTGTGTTTTCACAGATTTCCTACTAACATTAAGTTTAACCTCTGAAGGCCTTTTCATTCAGTCTACTAGTATTATTTGTATATTGAATGAAATATATATCTCACTTAGCAAGGATATAGCACAACAAAGTCCTTGACCTCAGGATCTTTCAGCTGAAAACCTTGATATGATGCTAGTATAAACCTCGATATCAACACCAATTGATCATTTTTAGAGACAAAAAGAAAAGGAGAAAACCAAAGGCAAAGCCTACTTACCTGCATCCTTTTAAAGAGGGAAGATACAAAAAGGAAGGGCAGATCATGTTGAGCAGGAGAGTTAGTATCTAATGAAAACAAACTATAACATTTGCAAATCTTGTGTCTTGATTTACCTTTTTCTGGTTTTGCTATTTGCTTGGTGAGGAAATGGTCACTGGCAGGTGAAAAGTAACAATGTGAATTAAGGATGGATTTGAAAGAAGAGGGGTTTGATGGTTGGCATAGAGGAGGCAGAAGGTTGTTTCAAGTACATGCAAAATCTCACATAAAGGATGATGGGAGAAGTGCATGGATAGAGAAATTAAATACAAAGCACATTAGTAATAGTAAACCAGGAACAGGAGGAGAGAGCAGAATCTAACAATTTGGACATGAAGAAGCCTAGTCTTGTATAAGACAAGGATTTCAAATGAAAAGGGAGAAACCTGAAGTCATCATCAGTGTTTTATGGCCTTCAGAAAATTGGGAGAAAGGGAAAGGGAGATGGGGAGCAGAATATTGTGTACATCAAACAATAGTGACCACAGCATCAAGAGGAGAAAAAAATCTGAGGCAATGGTAGTGTTTCAGCAAGTGAATTACTGAAAAATTCAATTGAAGAGTTAGGTAGCTAAAAAAGGAGATTTAATTTCAAGAAAATAATCTGTGGGAGGTGGGTGGGTGTACGTGACCGTGTCAGGTTAGCTTAAAACCTAAATTTCTCTCTGTGAAGACAGGGGTTTACAAACTTTCCTTCCTTATTCTTCTGGGAGGGAGTGTTCTCTGTTCCTTAGTTTGCTACAAAGAAGCTAATCCTTGATCCTAAGACCCTTGAGCCTTAATATCATTGGGATTCATGAAACCTGAGGGGTAACTTCATTCACTTTAGCAAGTTAACATCAGTTTTCCACGTGAATGTTTCACTTTTTTGAGTTTACTTACACAAAACAGCAGAGAGTTGAAAATATGATTACCGACCAAGGTCAGCCAGGTAGAATTTTGTTTTTCCAGACACTTCAAAATGCCCCAAATTCTTGAGATTCCTCATTTCCTTTCCCTCTAACACTGCATCATAACACAAGCTGCATCCTGAGCAAGCACGTCTCCCTAAATGTAGCAGATGTATATTCCTTTCTAAACAACTTGGTTTACCCAACCTTCTGTCTAGAATGGATCTCTCCTTCCTTGTCACTGTTGTCAGTTGAATCCTCCTCGTCTGGATACCAGAGGAAGTGAACAGAACAACTCTGCACACACTCCACAGATGGGGCAGCCCATCCAATTTAATTTTAAGAAGTCAAAATGGCAGTTGTTCTCACTGGACTTTGGATATTTGCAAAGAATGCCACTTGGTAGGACAGTTTTGGTTTACTTTAAACAATTCACAAAAATTTCACTTTACAATTGCCTGCAACAAAATGTCACCTCCCTGTAAAGAACGATTAAGACAGGCAACACTGAACTTCACAAACAGGCTGTCTGACAATCTTGCTCCGTCAATACATGCTAGAGAATCATCATCCAAACAAACCAGACAAGCTGTCTCTTTTGACATCTGCTCCTGTTTCAGTACATGAATTATCCTCTTGGGTTATCCCATTTCAGCTGCTTCAGCACGGATGCCATCTCATAATTTACCTATTCCAACAATTTATCCATCTTTTCAACTGTACGCATAAGTAAAGGAATAAATAGTACAGAAAGAATAGCCAGAGAAACATCACTGACGTTTTCTGGGATGACAAATATGTAAAATGGGAGCACAGAGGGCTATGGGTTGACATGGAATTCTTAAAAATTCCATATATGCCCTTTATAAAAAGGTTTAAGCAATCAGTACTAATAGTTTGTGAATATGTGAAGCTGTTAGATTATTCTGGTTATTGTCATTGCACTAGTAATGAAAAGCCTCCTCCCTCCTTTTGACGTCTTTCTTTAAATTAAATAGTAGGGATTCTGAGCAAGGAGAGCATCTCTCTATCCCTTTGAACAGTTCCAGGGAATGGAATTTCAAACTTGTGGTGGCTTTTAGGTTTTATTGTATTATGGATAGTAATAATTACCTTTTGTCACATCCTGCTCCAATGCTAGCACTTACATCTGCTTGCTGACCCTTTTAAAAGGTCATTCGGGTATTTTGTGTGCATTGAGTACCATGATACACTTATGTTGCCTCTTAAGGAAAGTAAGGTGTTTCTTGTTCACAACCATCATCATATAACAACTGGGGAAGTACTGTGACTCACGTAAGCTAGGCGATTAGATGAAGGGAAAATCTTAAATGTCTTTAATAAAGTGATTGATAGACTTTCACCATAAAACAAAAACACAGAGCTGGATAAGCACAGAATCTGATATTTGCAGACAGCTCAACCAAATCAATCATAATAAGATTGAGAGGAACAGAAAGATTCCACATAAAATTACGCAGGCAACACTTTTGCATACCAAGAAGCAACATTTCATGTAAGGAGAGAGTTTTTCTTAGGGCATGATTTGGCTTAGAAGGATGGAGAATCTGTGCATGATACAGATGAAAAAAAGTTTAGAGATTCCTTTAAATTATCATCCAAAAAAATGCACAGTGCACAGAGCAATGGCAGTTTCTCCTTTATCTGAAAAATGAACTAAGATAATTGGTCCAGAGCTGAGTGGGTTCTGCAGGGCTAGTTAGCTCAATGGGCATTAGCTGCTCTCTACATTCACAAAGTAGCAAACCTAAGCTAGCAGAACAGAGGAGGCACCTGAAGGAGCCAGATCAGGTCTGGAGGCTAAAGTATATTTCTTGACCAGGTCCAAAATTAAAAGCTTGTATTTTTAGCACAACACAACATCCCTCACAAAAGGCACTGACATGTCAAGTTACCCCTAGGAACTGGATGACACAGCAAGTGGAGCCGTTAATAAAAAGTAGGTTTTGACCAGTATCTAAAAGGTCCTTGACCATTTTGCAAATATTTCTGCATGTGATGTTAATAGATAAGCAAAGGTAGTGGACTGGTGAGTTTCCATTTCAGCATACATTAACATTTTGCAAGGGGAAAATGTTACAAATGTACAATTGCAAGCAGCAGTCCTCACCAATAGCCTTGCCAGAGGAGTGACCCAGCTGGAATGTCTTATCAAGAGTGCTTCTTACTATGCAGCAAAAAAATTTCTCTTTGCATTTAATGACACTTAGATGACTGATAAATTGTTGTCATTTTTCACTAATATATCCACTCAGTTTTCTTAATCTGTAGGACACTAAAGTTTGGAAAACACTGAGAGCTGAAAAACTTCCCCTTTGTGCATTTCAGGAGACAAAGTTTGTCTTCTTTCTTATTATCCTTGAAGTAGCTGTGCAGGAGCTAGGGTACCAGCACCACAACTATTTTTGGCCACCAACCTCTCTGAAATGAGATGAAGCTTCAATGGCTGGATTAAGAACGAAGAGTTCAGGAGATGCTTTGCAAAGCAAATCCAATGAGAACCAATATTGGCCTTTATTTTTTCAGCTATCTTTACAATGAAATAAAATCTATGTAGCAAAAGTACTTTCATTTACATACACTTTACTCTCACAGTCATCACCAACATGGAGGTGAAAATGAAGTTGCCACGAACATTTCTGCTTTAGTAGCTGTAAATTCCAGCAAATCTAATTAATTCAGCAGCAAAAATTTCAGCTGCCTACAAGGCACTATGGAGAAGTTAGAACAGAAAACATATCCAGTGCAGTCACTGAAACTTTAAGTCCCTGTGATGAGGCTTTTTAATTTATAGCAACCCATTATTTAGGATATTTTTCATCTGATTGGAGCAATCAAAGAATTTCTATACTAAAAATTTAGTAATAGTGTCAGATTTTAAATGTAAGTAACAACCAGTTGGATCATGGTCTTTATTACCTGAAAACTGATATTAGATTAATTGAAATTAGATAAGAAATGATGTGATTGGTTTGGTGGGTGGAGCAGCCAAACACTAAAGTTAAATAAATAATTGTGTAAAATACTGTCTGTTTCCCAGAAAACAAAATAATGTTTATAACCTTTATTTTTCTATTTCTAACCTTTTCCTCAATCTCAACACATTTTAACTTCAAAAACCAAGATCTACCACTGCTTATTGAGAAAAGGAAAGAGAGCTTTAAGCCTGGAAAGTGGAGCAGAGTTGGCAGACAATATAGTCTCACCTGACTCTCCAAAACCCAGTAATCTCCACAGCACATGAATGAAAGATTCAGCAGGCTCTGACTGCAGAATGCATGAAAGAAAGGGCCCTGAAAAAGGTCCTCTAGACATGGCCAAAGATTTCTAGAAAGAAGGATTAGTTAGTAGTGTAGTAGGAAATGTTCCTAGGAATAACAAAGATTCAAGTACACACAAAATCCCAGTTGCATGGAGGAATGGACCAAAGTCACAAGTAGACCTGGGTTAGTCCAAAATCAAGGATGTGAGTTCAAGTCCATCTGTATGACTTGGTATTACCATCAGTTTTGCTGTAGTTCCCAAGACACACAATCCCTGCAAAAGTCTCAACTGCACTGTTACTGAGAGGAGTGCCATGATCTTCTTTATCAACAGGAAATGGTGACAGGGTTTCTAAGATGCAGTAGTAACATAGGTAATCATCTTAATTTTTAATGTTGACCCTCTCTATTTAAAATTAAATTGTTAGAAAGTGAAGTGGTGCATTGATTATTTTTCCAGAAGTTTCTTTTGTCTGATTTCTTGATATTTTTTTTTTTCCCTTGTAGACAGGGAGATTGGGCCAAACAGAGCAATACAGCAGAGATATCACCAGTATAGAATCAAATTTCCAAAGCAAGTCACTCATGGGCAGCAGAATACAAGGGCCATAGGAGCGAGGACTGATGTACTTGGTATACAGGACTTCTGCTTTCTTGACAGAACATTTCCAGAACATATCCAAACCCACAGGTATGGGCCATTATGTTCTAGACAACTTCCAATATAGAGCTCAAACGGGTTCCTATAGGCTCAGCAGTGTTACCGTGTAAGATAACATCTTACCATTCTTTAACATCCACTATTTATATTGTTATCCCCTTCTTCATTCTCTTAGTAATAAGAGATTCATATTCTTGGAACTGCAGAGCAAGACCAATTCGTGGAATTAGCCTGGAACAAACCCCACAGATAAAATGCTCCTTTTATTTTATTTTTTCTCCTTCTCTACAAGACAGTTAATCGGCTGAGTATTCTTCACAGTCCTTTATTATTATTTTTCCCTTGCAAGGACATAATTCCGTCCAACACTAAGCACGCCCTACAGCGTGAAATAGGATCACAACCAGAGCTACACAGGATTCAGAGTTACAATGGAAGTACTGAAGCCAAGTATTTGATTTTAGCCACCTGTGTTTTAGGAGGGTGACGTCATCAGATGAGGATCTCACATTAGTGAGAGACAAATTCATTAGATGTACATATAGCGCATTATTCCAGCACTGAGCCAGAGTGCAACAAGGAGTCCATCCCGCCCTCACAGGGAGGAGTACAAATAATATGCGCTCCAGTGGAGTTGCACTGGTGTGCAAACTGGTCTGAGATCAGAATGGAGCCAGACTTTCATCAATATCTGTGTTTTTACCACGTTTGGGTACAAATGTTTTGACTGGTTCACATTAGCACATAACCTGCGAGTGTTCTAGTACAGAGGGGCTCATTATTTTCTAGTTTTGCTTGCCTACTGCCATTCCCAAAACTTCTGGACTGCTTTCCTGGCACTCAGTATATCTTGAGGTCTTTATTTAGCACTCATTCAATCACATTTTGGAAAAGGTTATGAAAGTCAACAAGAGCTTTCCTTTTTTTCTTGTGAGCCAGGACATAGATTCTTGGACAACTATGTGGGTTGAGAGCTTTTTACCATGCAGCTATAAATGATGCAGAGCAGTGAGTCTGCATCAAACCTAGCAAAGTAATTTTCTTCCACTGATCACATTACAAATCACATCAGTCTCTTTCCAGGAGGCACTGGTATGTTTACTTATTTCCAGTTGATGGTCTCTTGAAGCCAGTGTATGTGCTGTAGCTCTGGACCATGTTCTGAACTGGGTGTTAGCCCATGAGTCCAATGGCAATTTCTCACAAAACAGATTTCCTCCCTTAGACAATGGGTAGTTGTTTTAACATTCTATTTGATGACAATATTTAAAATTGAAAAACCACAAGGTTGGGCCTTTTTTAGGTTTTCAAGTATCTCCAAAAATGAAACAGGGAGTATGAACAAATAAATGTGCAGAGATATATACAGGCACAAATATTCTGACTTTAATCTTGTTTGAACAATATAGCCAAATACAATGCTGCTGTCCTTAGGATAACTCAAAATCCAGCCTATAACCTATGGTGAATTTTATATATTTATTTAATTGCTACTTCCCTTTTATATCACTGAATATCTCTTTAATTTTTTCATTCCTCCCAAGATAAATCTATGTTTAGAGAACTTTATAGTCAGTCTTCACATAAAATGGAAGCTAACTTGTCTAAATCCAAAATTACCATTTTTAGCACCTTTTAATATCCTAGTGATTTTTTTACTTGTTAAACTGCAGAACTGGTATATTTATCATTTTCATTTTGATACTAACAAAGAACATTACTAATATAAACCTAGGAACATGTTATTACAGTGGAAAAGGGTACAGACCAATAGAAGTTGTCATTCCTTACACCAAAAGCCTGCCCTAGGAAGGTTAATTATCATATTCTACTGCATGTGACATGTAGTGTTACAATGAAAGTGCCTTGGTACTAGAGGATTAGAGTACTGTACACAGCTCTAGGAAACAGAATGAATAATTGAAATCCAGTGCTTTTATGCTTCACTGAAAAAAAACAATATTTCATGGCACATAAAGTTATTCAGCTTATTTGCATTAAGGTTGAATGATCACCACTGACCAAAACAGAAGCAGTGATGGTACCTTGATGTAAGTGGCGAAGAACATTCATAAATATTCTTAGGAAGCAAGATGTACCTGCATTTAATCAGTACTTATTAAAATTTTATTCCCTATAGTTATTCAACAGGATCTGTGGTATAAAAACATAATTACAAAAATCAGATTTGAGCTCATTTGACAACAGAAGGGTTTTATGGTGACCTATCTCCAAATGTTCCTATTTGTAATTAAATGCAGCGATCAGCAGTAAGGATTTTGAAGCTGTTTTAGTAGTTCCGCTATTCTGCTTAACATGTGGCACCCGTAATAATTAAAATGATACTAACACATGCACAATTTTATGGCCCTTATGGTGCAACCCATTATGCCAAATAAGGGCCTCTGTTTTCACAGCATACTGCACATGGTCTCATTACACCCACTTTTCTTTTCCTGTCTTCACACTAACAACTGTTAAAGTGAATCAACACACGAAACGTACTATAACAGCTTAGTGTTTATGATATGTGTGCTGTTAGTCAGTGAACAGGAAAATCTAAACATTTACTGTTTATGTAAAGAATAGCGTTAGTGTTAGCAAATTGCTTGGGTCTGCTTACTTTATTATCTAGATCACAAACATAATGACTGGTGTCAGTGGTACCTATATTTTCCCTTTGCTTTGCTCTCCTGTGTAGATGTCTATAAGAATTAGAGGAACTTCACATTTGCAGTTCTTGAAATGTTTTCTGTTAAGTAGTTTTCGTTTTCTGCATTAAAACAGGAGAAATATATTTCTATCATAAACTCCCACCATATAAAAATATTTCCATAAATTTTCTCTTCCTCTGCAACACATTGTGCTTGGACCAGTTTGGTTTATCCAAGGTGTTAGAAAGTTACACAATTTTCCTGCGGCACCTCAGGAAATTCTACAAGAAACTGGGAATTCTAGATTAGTCCTTTTTTATCATGAATAATTTTGCAATTACGCAGCTACTCAAAGACCTCCTACACTCATTTTACAGTCATCAGTTCGGAATGGCTTTCGCTCTCTCGGTCTGGGATCCATTCCAAGGGAAGTCCCATAGGTGGGACACCAATGGATTGGACTAAATCTATCCTCTGCATTTCATATTATAGCTTTGTGTGAACATTAGTTGAAAGTTCATATAAAGAGTAACAACCTGTCCTTTCATTTTCCCCCCTTTCCCCCTGTGGACTGCCACTTAATCCTGACAGTTTCAGGAATTTGCTGTGTTATCAGTGTTAAGGGGAAACTAAAGCCCCTGAATGCGAATGGCAGAACAACTCCATTGATTTCAAAGACATAAAGTGAAAATCATCACAATATTACAGTGGTTGAGTTCCGTATATGATGAAAACAGAGAAATAAACCAGAAAACATGAAACTGTGTAACATATAGGGGCCACATACACGTTAAAGTGCAGCTTTTAAAAAAGTACATCTGGAATCATGAGATTTTGCACAGTGCCATAATGCAGGAAAATGGAGTAAAAGCCAGCATTGAACTACTTTCACCACTGTCTTCATGCCCACTGGTGAGTGATACTGCACAGAAAACTTGCCGTTTTGCTCTCTGAAGATTGAGAAGGAGGACGTGACGGGGCAGATGCGAAGGAGAGGACCTAGGCAAAGAAGGACGATATCTGTAATGTAATAACTTCTCCTTGGCCTGTTCTGAAACAACCTTGCTAAAAAAAAAAAAAAAAAAAAAAATAGCACCCAAATCAGTGATATTAAAAAAGACTAAGAAAAAAAAGCACCTGATAATTACCTTCTGTCTGAACTTCAGCAAAGTTGAGTTCCATGATCCCTTTTTCTTTGATTAAAATGAATGTTTGTGATCAGCATTACTATTTACTACCCCATGATCAAAAACAAATAACCCACTTTGTTTGTTTCTTACTGCAAATGAATTAAATTAGACGCCATTAGGAACACTAGCTGTTTATATCCTTGTTTCAGCAGTGGTAGTATTTGAAGTTTCCTGCGGTAAGTTCATTACTCGTATTTTGTCCAGAATTAGTGAAGCGTGCTGAAAATTGCTAATGACAGATGTTTCTCCACTCTGTCACACTTCTTGTATCATTTGATTTGGAAAGCAACATACGGTGTTCTGCTCTATCAGTATGTCACAGACTGTCTGTAAACAGCTGGTCATAACTCAGTTCAGTGAAAACCATTACTTTCCAATGAAGTGCTGGACACCCTCCAAATTGCATTTTGGCATGGCCTGAGCTGCATAATGCACAAAGTTCTTCTGTTCTGAGGTTACCTAAGGAAGGATTTTTCTCCCCCTTCCACTTGTTTATTGTGTTTCAGGAAACAAAATATCTTTTAAAATGGTTAGATAAGGGATGAACAGCACAGGAAATAAAATTTCTTTTTCTTCTCTCGGGAACCCATAAAAGCTGTGACTGGTGCTGTGCTAAAAGGAAAAAAAAATGCAACCCTACCTCACGATTTCTGTTTGTGCCTCGGGTTGAATGGGGTGTATTATCGGGGTCAGGGCACACAAGATGATGACAGATTGAAATGTCTCCTATCAAATAGTTGTGGCATTCTAACATTGCTATGACTATGGGGCTATTCCACAGCTCCTAATCACAATGAATCCTATTAAAAACATCTCCCTGCGGTTTATGCGTTGGTCAGATGCAAAGAAATCCATTTCACTTATGCATGTGAGAAGCACAAAATACAGAGGGCAGATTTAATGCCACGCACATGGGGATATAAGGTACAATTTGCTGTTTCTTTCTAACAAAACCACTGCCTTAGTTGTTTTAAGATGATGAGATATCAGCATAAATTTAACTGAATATGTATCATACATTTCATGAATACCAGTATCCATTTCTGTGACAGAGTCTTGAATAGATATGTTATTATAATGTAAGTACAAAGCATTTAGAGAGCATCTTTTAATAACTGTATTTAACCGACAATGATTATCACTTGTATTATATTTAAATTAAATCTTTACGTAGCTGCTCTTGGTTTAGATCATGACAGTAGGAAAAGGCATCAAAGCCACCTGTAATCCCTGGAGACTTCTGCAATGCCTGTACATTACCAAGTGAAGAGCATCTTTCCAAGTACTATAAAAGGATGATTTTGACATTTAAATTTAGGGTAATAAAACAAATATTTGCAATCAAGAATCATGAAACTCAAAGATCCCAGTGGAAATGGGTAGAGAGAGATGTCAAGATATCCAACTATTCCTGCAGCCTATACCAAGGTTAGCATCAGAAAAGATTGGGAAAAACCCAGCACTACCAAATAAAGTTGGGTTTTCTAACATTTAATAAGATAACATTCTGGTCTATCATCAGTTGCTATCAAAATTTGTCCTTGAAGAGGAACCCACTGATAAAAAAAGAGTTTTCATACAGAGAAATAAATTTTCCAGAGTACTAAGCCACTACAAAAAAAATTACATCTCAGTGTCTCTTTTATTTCTTTGAAATGCATCAATCTATAGGAGTAACAAGTCCATTACTTTAGGTAAATGTTGAATTATTTTTTTTATATGTTGAACACTGATGAACAGATGGGCTTTATTGAGATATAGTCTTACAGAAAGTATTAAGCTGAGTTTTGTTGAAGAGGATGCAGCTTCTCTTTTGGTGTAGGACTTTTACTGAGCTTGGAGTATAAGCCTGCTTAGAGGATCTGAAGGAATCTGCAATGAGAAAAAAGAAAGTCACAAAAGTCTCTAGCCCAATTTTATACCTGCACTACATTACTTCTGCAGAGAAACCATGCAAAATGTTTCACAGGCTGGTACAAAAATAAGGCCCCTGCCCTTAAGCATTTCTTATCTCAACAAAATAGGTAGCATAAGAAGAAAAAGGTCATACAGCAACAACACAGAAAACAGAGCAGTTGAGTTTTGCCATGTGTTAACACAATGGCTTCTACATAAGCTACTGGCAACTGTTGATTTAAAGAAAAAGTTTTCTAATTACTATTTAATTGAACTCAGTAAGTAGACAGGGAAATTCACATTCTCAAAATTTAAAATAAATAAATTCCTTTTCCCTTGTCATTAAGTGGGTACCTGTTGTTCATCATTACACATGATGCCTGTAACATGATTATTCACTCCTACAGTTTTTACCTTATCAGAAAATGTCAGAGGTTTTTCATTTGGCTTGGTATCCCATCCCACACAGTAGGTCAGACATATCCTTTAGCTTATGTTATAAGTTATAACTTATAACTTATTTTATATAATGAAATCTAATTAAGCAACTTCACTTTCTTTTACAGCTATTTTCCTGTTAATTTTGTGACTGTGCCCTCTGGCCCAAGCAAACTGCTGTAACATTTGTAATCCAAAACTGTTGCAATTTGTGTTCATCTCTTCCATCAAAAATAATTAGTCATATAGTTTTGTGAAGTTTTCACCAAACTTCGGCTTTGGACAAAATATTTAATTGTGGGTTTTGAACTGCAGTGAGCTTGTTTCAGCATAGAAGTTCAGTTGTATCAATAGAAAAAGGCTTAACATTCACAAAATATAAGAGGAGAAGACACTACACACTCTATCTTATGCTCAGCTCCCAATGCACGCCAGTCAGAACCAAAAATTCATTCAGTAGGAAGAAGTAACAACCAATCATGGCAGACTTAACCTATCTGTGCAAATGAAACCAAAACTGAGCATGAAAACCCAACTGAGGGTCTCTTATTGCTTTACCGAACCATCCCCTAGTCTGTCTACATAAGTCCTTGAATTTCTGGCATTCTCCCACTTCTTTAACCCTCCAGGAACAATCATGTTCTCCAAGGGTACTGAAGAGATATCATTCAATGGCAGTAAATGCAAAAGAACCTGATGCCTGAGCTGTCAAACCATTGCCTGAGATCTCAGCAGCTCTCTCTCGCATGCTACCTCCTAGCTTGACTAAAATAACCTCCAATGCTACAGTATCACTGAGTCTCCATAAGTTTTGATCTAACTAGGCTGAACACATTTAGGTAGCCAGTACTATACATTACTGGGCTGAGTTTCAAGTTCTTTGTTCACCATATGGAGGCAATCATAACAAGACACAAAAGCATGCAGAGTAAGGGGGGGGCTGTCTCATATCTCCAATAAAATTTTGCCAAAGTGTGTCAATCTCAGCACAAGTTGCAAAGACACATAAAAAGGAAACATATTCATGAGTGCACCACAACAAGGCAAAGCTCGGATGATGTTGATACCAAAACAGAGGTCTTTGTTGGGTCTGTTGATCAAAGCAAGATTCTATAACAGATTGGCTTTGTGAAAATGGAAATAACCAGTCAAAGTAAATTTCAAAATAGATACTGGAGCTAAATACATTATCATCATTCTAAGCACATGCAAAATTAAGATTGACCTCCCAGTACTAAAAGCAAAAACTAAGTTTTCCTCATAAAACAATCACAAAAACTAGACAGGGCATAGAAAGTACGAACTCATACTGGCACAAGATATCTGTTGAAAGATATAAGATGAAGGGAAGTGGTATAACTGTCTATAAAACAGTGTTCAAAAGCTATTCTTAAAGAATCTGATGAGGCAGTTAGCAATCTGGGACTCTCTAAGAATATAATGTATCACAGTTGCAAAGATTTCAGTGTGCCATCAAAATGCTTGCTCTGTTAGCAGTAGGAGATAAGAGTCTGAACTTGAGTGAATGATAAAGTGAGAAGTTACTGGGCACATTCACACATCAGTTGGCTGGAGTAGTAGTTATGTTGCCATAACAAAGCCAACAGTTAAAGATTGTCAAAATCTATAAGATCCCAACATGATTATCAAATATTATCATTAGCCAATAATGACAGCTGATACAGAGTAGACCCTGACACTCAAAAATATTGTGATTTCCAAATGCAAGCCATAAGTAGTATACACTGAGGAAAAGTCACCAAACTGAGCAACTTCCCATGCCTTCCCAGTACCTGCCTACACAGATGTCTTATTTTCAGACTTGTACCAGTCTTGAAGGTCACAGTCTTACAGGGGTGGATTAATTCTTAACATGTCTAGTTTTAAGTCTTAATTTCTTGTTTTTCATCTGTGTTCTAAGCAAGCATTCATAACCCAGAATACTACATAGACATAATCTCTACAAAAATGTCCCTTGCTCCAAAAATGTACAAGATTAAATTTCAACAACTCAATAAGGGGATGTTTGCAATGCTTTAATACAGAAAAAAATAATTTTGGATTTGTCATGTCTTTGGAAGTTTTGACTGTCCAGTTCATGGACATATTTGATCCAAATGTGATTCAAAGCAACTTTTTGAATACCAGACATTTGGAATTCAGCACTGTAATACATACTAAACTGGAAAAAAATAAAATCTTAAAGAGGAGACTAATGCAAAACAAAATGTCCAAAAACAATTAAAAAAATTACATGAATATTAGCTCATATTTATGGACCACATCTAACTATGAAAGTTGAAGAAGATTTTGACCTAACCTTGCATTTATACTAGGAGAACAAACCACATATGACAGATTCTACTCATGTTATTTAGTGCTGTAGGGGAAAACTCAGGTACTGTGGCACTGGGTGTGGTAAAGAACCTGAACAGACTAGAGCAGCTCTGAAAGACATTTGAATTGCTTCTGTCATAATCCATAACCACAGATTTTTATGCAGTAGCAGCTCCAACATATCCTAATCACCCTGTGAATGCAGGCATTACCAAAAAAACCCCAAAAGATGAATAGCACAGAGCAGGGATCTGATTGCTTTACTACAGTAGAAATGCATATACCCTTCCTGCAATCTCCTCCTGGGATTTTGACGTGGTCCATTATGAGGAGATCAGATGCATGAAATTCTCAGGTAGGATTTTCTCTTGTCATTATGGCACTGTCTGAAACATGCAATACTTTTCTCATTATAAAATACTAGTGCATTTTCCCATAAATTATCTGTGTTTTATTTAAAAACTGTCAAATGGTACTTGTCTCAAAAAGGAAAGGTAACTCCTTTGATAGTAAACCATACTCAGCACATCAGGTTTTACCCCTTTATACCCTACATTTTTAAAGAGTAATGAAAAAAATCAATATCACTTGTGGAGGAAAACATGATGAAAAATCTTTCAGCAAATTTTATTTTTGCCCCCACACTGAATGAGTTCTTTTATTCCTCCTTACATTACAGAGTACTGTTTCAAGGGCGATAGCATTAGGCTGTTTTGTTCACTCCTTAATTACTGTTGCATATAGTTATAAATAGCAGACAGAAGGTGAGCGGAAAATGACAAAACAAGTTTATTCTAAAGTCTAACATAAAACACTACAGGCTAAATATGTACAGGGAATTACACAAACAAGTGTTGAACTATATACACATGTTATAACAGAAGGAAAGACATTTCATACATGCAAGGAAAATCTTCCCAAAATAACTCCAGCAAAAATGCCTACTTATTCTTATCTAAACTAATGATCTAAGAGGCCTCAGCAGCAACTTCCTCTGGAGACTAACATCTTCCTGAAGGTAGTCTTTTGGTGGTTTCCCAGGCTCTAGAGGGTTTCCAGCAAGCTTCTCTTCTAATCTATCCTCTCAGTACTCTTAGCAGCCCTACAGTACCCAGGTACTGGTACCCAGGTAAGGTTGTCTCATCTTTAGATATGCAGGAGATATGTATAGGAGTTTGCCAAGCTTCCCCGGATCCTGCCTCGGAGCAACCGGTTGTACCAGCTGGTCTCTTCAGGCACCTCTCAGGCCCACATTTCAATTGTTCTGGTGTCCCTTGTAGAAGATTATCATTTCGACGGGGTGAGTCACAGCAATCAACCAACCTCTTAGGCTGGATTCCTGATACAAAGTAAATGTTACAAAACTTGGACTATCATATACAATGATGCATTGAATCTGCCTTCCTCAGTTTCCACAGAGATGCCATACGGATGTCTCCTCAGGTTCGTCGATCCCAGCTAAAGCGGCATTCACATCGTAGGAAGAAAACTGTATTAAAGCTCTGCATTGTCTACATATACAAAGCAAAGTTGGTAGGATCATTTAATATTTGCTTTCTCTTGTTCAAGAGTGGAAGATCTTCACAGAGTTTTGACTATAGTCCAAAATACTTAAAAAAAAAATAATCATAAACTAGCAGTACTAACTAACAAAAACTATCCAGAAAACCTATTGATTCATTTTACATGAATTATTAAGTTTGGGAAATGCCATCTTTAAGGCAAAAAATAAAATTACAGAATATTGCTTGAATAGGAATCAGTTAGTGATTCTCTAGGCTTAGATGGCCTTTGCAATGACATATCTGGACTCGGTTCCTACATTTGAATCCTCTTTCCAGATGTGATTCTTCTAGATGATTGGAATAGGACCCAGGTCTGGATTAGACACATTTGATACCTTACCTGCCAAAGTTTTCAGAAAAAGGACTCCAAGAGTGTCAGAAAATGGACCAGAGCACTTTGCAGTGAGCAAGTTAGGAATATAATATTTTAAGGAAAGCTTATTTTTAAACTCCATCAGATTTGGAGCTAGAGCTAGAGCTAGTTTATGCCTTAAAGCATGAGAGTTTTATCTCTCAAAAGAAGTGCTTACATGCTTAATATAACTATGACCATTCTTGTCTATAAACCTGAATCATCTAAAATCCTAAATTCTTACACTTACTAATATGCTGCACTTTTGTAATATCCTGCACATAGGTCAGTTGTGAGTGATGCAGAGAAGTCCCTTATGCCACATTTAAATACATCACTTTTCAGGTTTGTTAAATATCTATTTTGCTATTATGAAGAAAGGAAAATGTGAATGTCTGGTTCACCTTCTCTTAACCATTCATGACTTACAGATATCTAATATTTTTGCTTCCATTCACCTTCTCTGAACAAACCCAGGCATACCTTTTCTTGTCAGGTAGAAGTTTGACATACATCTAATCATTTTCCTTATTTGCCTCTTAGATCTTTTTTGTAATAAGGTTTACCCACTAGCTTTGTGGCAAGGTGCATTGTGATATATTTATACGTGGTTTTACAACGTTTCCCCTTTTTTTCTTTTACAATTATTTATATGTGCCACCATTTTCTTTTGCTATAATAGTATATCAATATCATATATTGAAGAGAATTTTTCATTAATCTGTTACCATTTGAGTCTGGATGTGCAAATTATAATTCTTATTATTCTTTGCAGTATACATGACTTCACATTTACCAACAATTAGTTCTATTATTTTAAAATCACCATTTTTCATAACTTTTCTCATATATATCTTTACTTGAATACTTGTCTATACTTGATTAATCCAAATATCATCATACTACTTAAAAACCATATCACTTATTCTCCAAATCTTGCCCCAGGACTGAAAGTAGATCTGACCTAGGCATGGGATGAAGCCCAAGGGAAAGAAGCTATCTATATAATAAAAGACGGCATATTAATGCCTGCCCTTGATGGTGCCACAGCTTGCCAGACAGCTTTAATTCTGACATTCAAAATTCTACTTTGCAATGTTAATAAAATTCTTTTAACCCAGGGGGATTTTTTTTGGAATGCTTCCAAGCAACTCCCCCAAAATATCTGAAGCAAGTGCCATGATGTGCTTTCAGACTGGCTGCCAAATGGATCCTAAGAAGGGTTGTAGTCTCCAGACCACTGTAAGGACGTCCAGCTCACTAGCTAATGACAGATATGAGAACAACAAAATATTCTCTCAAGTGCACAAACACAGGGATGACACACTAACAGGGGACCAGATACTTCCCTCACTAGTGCCACAGATTTTTGCTTATAGCACAAACATGGTGACACTCAGGAACGTCACTCCAAACACACCATAAGGGAACTCTAATGGGAGCTGCCTCTTTCAATTTCTTTTTCTTGAAAATGTTGATTCACCATTTGGCAACCATTAGCTGCAAATAAATATGCTCTAAAGAAGCTTTTACAAAAAATTTGGAATTTATTTTCAGAACAATATACTATTCATGGTGAAAACAATTATATTGTTTAATGTACATGTATTCTCCCTATTTTTATTTTATTACGAAGCACTATGTTAAACCGCCTTTCCTATTTACTAGATGGTGTCTACTCACATTTGTGCCAGCCTGCTTTTGAGTGGATATCGAAATTTAATTAACAATGCAGAAAATTAACATTGCAGATTTATAGTAGTTAAAATTATTTCAAATATGCTGGATAAAAATACCGATACCGACTTGCATTTCAAAATGACTGATTTGTTATAAAAAGACTTGATGATCTATAGTTAGAAAGTCCTTCAAGAGAAGAGAACTAACTGTTCTTAGACCCTCAAACCTATTTTTTAACTCATATTAAAAAGGAGTAAAACATAACATTTCCTAAAATTACTTGTATTACATTTTCACTTTCTAAATAGCTTTTTAGCTTCCATTCAATTATTTAAGAACTTCAAAAAAACCTGACTACACTGAAGTCAAATTAGTACAGTGTCCAAAAAAGGGTACAGCTCTCCAAAGCAGGCAATTTTTTCCACTTTCTTTTCAGACACTGAACTAAAGATTTCTCCTGGTTTAGCAATCTGACTTACTTTAAAGATGTGCTGTTTAAGTTTTACTCATCGTAAGTTATTTAAATAGATTATTGGATGTTATGTCTAAACATATGCTGTCATAGTTTCAAGTTTAAGTTTTAATATGTTTACATTTACAAGGAGAAATGTATGCAAAAGACAGTCAAATTGCAGTAAAACATATATCTTAAATAAATGATTAATTTATTCTGCTCCATAGTCAGCAGTTATGACACAGACTTGCAATCAGTAGTGCATGCACAGTGATGTATGGAAAGACCTGTACCAAGACACATTTTGTAGGATGACCTCAGTCATATATCACCTTCCCTAATGAAAGTCTAGACACTGAAAATATTCTAGCTAACATATTTGGCTTAAGAGGCTACCTAGTTTACAGGTCAGCTCAGTTAGTTCCGTAAAAGATTAGTTGTTTGTCTAGGTTTCACTTTAAGATCAAAGAGAATGATTAAAAACAAAGCTATCTTGCCAGCTTTTTAAGAGGTCCTGAAAATTATTGTCTGAGAAATAGTTACTAGTACTGCCAAATCCTGAATTTAATGACTTTATAATGTTTCCAATCCAGTACAGAGCAGTTACTTTTTCCAAAACTTGAGCATAATATGGACTTCTTACTTAGAACTTTACTTTGATGTACAAAAGCACTCAGAAAGCAAATACCAAGACTGGAAAAGAAACTAGGACAGAAACACTGAGAAAATATCATTCACTTTAACAGTAGGTGATTTGTCCTCATTTATTCTCTTCCAAGCCCACAATATAAAGAAGAAACAGCAGAAATCAAATGTGTCTTAAGCAAGGCAATTTAAAGGACAAGTAGTGAGGTGTGGCTTCTGTTGGAATGAAAAATTAATTATTTGCAATGAAGGATGATCACGTTATAAAAGTGCTATATAAAGTCCCCATGATCTACATGATCAGATTTAGGAAAAAAAAAAGGTTAACCTATGGAGGTTTGTTCCATGGTTGCTCAGTACAAGGTATCCCACAGTACAGTAGAGATGATTTAGTGCATAAAACCATGGCCAAAGGAGAGACACAAAGTTGCAAAGTTGAGACACAAGCACTTTCTTTACTGCAATGTCAAGAACACCACATGTGTCACCTTTTGGGCCAAGCATGCTACCAGCAAATCACAATCACTTTCTCATGAGGCTTCTTAGTAGTTGTTGAAAATAGAAATTTCAGCCACTAACAAAATGCTATGGCAGTGTAAGGCAGAGTGGCTTTGGAGACACCAAGCAACATGACTACA
The DNA here is from genome assembly GCF_947461875.1 of Haliaeetus albicilla. Lineage (NCBI taxonomy): Eukaryota > Metazoa > Chordata > Aves > Accipitriformes > Accipitridae > Haliaeetus > Haliaeetus albicilla. The sequence goes on from NC_091485.1 coordinate 38,955,104, forward strand.
AGAAATCAAGATTTTACTTTTCTGCTTCTTCCAAAGTGTGGATCTTCAGCAGCTGCAGAGCTGAATTTGGTATCTTGCAGTTGTATTGATTTGGTGCCTACAATCACAGCAAGGGAAGTGCAAGTGATTCTGCAGCCCAAAACCTGCCTGCTGCAAAACGGAAGGGGAAAGAGTAGCAAATCAATGCACTTTATTCCCCGTTCAGAATTGCAACGGGCTGAATTTGAAACAGAAACGTACCTGTCCCTACCAAATGGTCTATTAATATATCTGTTAGCAAATAACTGTCAACATCTGGCAAATAATTGTCCTACCGACTCATACATTATGGCAGTGAATGCTCAGCTTGTACAATCACATCCCTTTTCTGTTTGGGCACGTAGGAAAATCAAGGTGATTTGAACAGCTTCATTCCCTCAGGTGAACTTGAAAGTAAGAAGCCCTCACCTCTACTCATTACCACAGTACTTTTCTGCCTGACCAAGAACCAGGTGGGGCTAACCTCACCCATGTAAAACAAAGTGCGGTTCTCTACAAGGGTGCTGCGCGCCATACCCGGAGGACGCAGCCCACCCACCCATTCCTGCAGGAGGCCCTTGAGCCTGGGCATATAACACAGAGCATGCCAACATGGGGATGGGATGCTCAGGGCTGGGTGCCTGCTCTGGCAAACCAAAACTGGCCAGCCAGAAGCCAGCCCTGCCTGGATATTGCCTAGCTGTGTCTTTGGCAGGAATTAAGGGGCTGGGTACAGAACCACACAGACACAACCAAGCTGTTCCTGCTGGTGCACAAGGTGCCAGCTCAGGCACTTCTTTACCTTCCCAGGCCAGCCATTCAGGTAGCTGAAACCAGCCTGGCATGTTTGCTGAGGTAAAACAGAGGTACTGTAATGCCCTGTGGTGTCATTGTCCAGAAAATGATGGTGCCACTTCAGAGGCAGCGTTGACACAGAGAGAAAAGCCTTGTGGTCACTGGAAGAAGAGACACTCAAGGGATGCTGAGTAACATTAAGCATGAGAGACAACAAAAGCTTAACTTTTGCTGCCCTGGAAGCAAATGAGCATCATTTCTAGCGCTCCATGGAATTGTTTTCTCATGCCTTGCATTCAACATATGGCCCAGAGAGACACTGTGCTCCCGCGGTGCACATGGAGTCAAGGAGAGCCCCGGATGATCAGCGACACTTAGCACCCAGCTCACTGCAGCTCACATGTTGAGGTCCTGGCAAGCTGAGAAAAATCTTGAGAGAAAGCTGTGATCCTAGAATAACGAAAGCAGCATCTTCTAGGACATCTCTGTACCATGGAAAAGGGAATGGCACAGATACCCCTCACCCTGCAAAACCCCAACAAGTAAGCCCATATGACACAGCGGAGCTAAGCAAACGTATCAGCCTACGTCCAAGAGAAATTTAGTTATGTTTGTGCAGCTCTGCGCCCAAACCATGAAGCCCTGCCTCCCAGCATGACCAGATGGCTGAGAGTAGTCTGCAACCACCAAAGCCTTTACACACACTTGTTTTAATCATGCTGATGAGATAAGTTCTCCTCAGATTTTAAAGAGCTTCAAATTTGTCTGTATTTCCTGTATCTGCCACTTATCTTTTCACAAGACTATTCCCCCATGCCCTCCAAGGGCTAAATCCATTAAAATATGCAGATGGATTGAACTGATTCTCTGATATTTTATTTTCAAGGAGACTGCAATCCCAGGTCACCCTGTAGCCATGGATATTCTAGGTTACTGGTGAGCACAGTTTTATGTGATAATGAAGATACCTCTGTTTGTCCAGAGATTCTCTCAAATAATGGAAATCAACACAGATCCTCATTCAATAAAATAGAAATTGTCACCATTTTGCTGTGCTTCCGCCAGAGCAACATATGGTAGCACAGCTGACAAATATAATCTTTTCCTTTTTTTTTCCATTTCACATGCACATTTCATTTTGCAGAATACTAAGACTTTACATAAATTGCCTGTTAACCCCTTGCAGTCACAGCATTCACTGCTTGGGCTGCCTTAAGCTCTCAAATGCTTGAAAGCTGGGGTTAAAATGCAGTCCACAGTCAGGGAATGGTTTATGCCTTCAGCATATAGCCTACTTGCACCTTTCACAAGGAAAATCTGCTCTTTTTTACCTTCTCCTCTACACAAACTTTCTTTTTAAGCAGAAACAGCCTACTCTAGCTGTATGAAATCTTACTGATATAGTAAATTGATACTCAATTAACTTGCTGCTTCTTTAGGTGTTTTTCAGTGCCATAAGCCAAGTCACACATGCCCAGGGACTTTACACTGACGTAACTCATTTACACCGGTTGTACCAACGTGATTGTATAAAACTGAACTGTGTCCACTTTGCAATGCCAGTTTAAGATACTTTATTTGTTAATCATTATATCCACACCCACATCAGCTTCTCCCCATTCTGGGCAGATAGTTCCCAGTGCAATAACCTTGCTGCTTGGTGCCTTTTCTGCAGTGGGATGCCTGCAAAGAGCTACATCTAGAGAAATCTCATGAGCTTTCCTGACTCTTCACCAGAGCCGATTCATTTGTTTTACTCATGCCAGTTTTCAGCCCTTGTCCAGCCATCCAGGTGATAAACTATGAAAGCTCCACTCATAATTCTCATGGATACAAGCAGGATTCACTTGAGTTCAACAAGGCGAGGGAGGTGTCTTTTCTTTTCCATAGGGCTTTTTGGCACCCAGTAATAAGACTTAGGGCTGCAGAGGGCATACAGAGGAGGTATTCACATTCTCTCACTGGAACTAGTAAATTGGTTGTCTAAATTAGCCTAAACTAATTTACTCCCACTCTGAATCACCCTCTGGAGGATCCTTTCTCTCTCTGCCGAACATATAGGGAACCCGGAGAAACTAGTCCCTAATTTTTGTATTGTATGAGGAACCTAAAGCTGAGCAAAATTAATGCCATCTAACAAGGATGGTTACATTCAGAATCAGCAATTGTGTATGCGGTGCGACTTAGAGGACTCCAAACGGGCCAGCGTGACTGTAAAGCAGAGAAACTCACTGTAAAGTGAAGCTGCTTGTTCCAAGGAGGATTATTTACAAAGAATAAAGCTTCTCATTTGTTTGGTTTATAATCAGGTTGGCCCCAATTGCAATTGGCTTTCTTGGTATATCTTTGCATACATACCCAATGTAATGTCTTGACACAGATAAGGCATAAATCATAGCTCTGACCACTTCGTAAATACATTTGCCTCCAGTTTGTGAGCAGAAAAGAAAAACCTGCTTTTCACAAATGTCATTTGCTTCCTGACAGTTTGCAAAAGCATACTCCAACAAACAGTTGCTTTTAAAGACTGAGAGCACCTGCACAAGCTAAAAGGAAGAGTGGGGGTTGAATCACAAACTCCTGACACACATGCTAAATATTCCACAATTAAAGGCTAACACCACACACTTCAAGGCTGCTAATCTGAAGTGCAACAAAGAAATATGAAGGAAAGTCTGTATAGGCTAAACCCAAGATTTAAATACAACTTAACAACTTGTCCAGATTAAGTCAGTTTTACATGCTTTCCTCAAACGTTCAGTATTAGCCAGCAGCAGCAGCAGCACATCAAACTAGATGGGGACCTTTCGGCTGACTCGGTCTGTATGTTCTTATGAAGTGTTGATACTTTGGGATACCTGAAAATCTGATTTCTCTGTTCATTACCTCAACTTTCAGCTGACTGGAGGTAAGTTTTGCCTAGAGTAGGAAGGTCTCTGTCACAGTAAAACACAGCCTCGCTAATGGCAATCAACATCAAAATATTAGACACTGTCTGAAGGGGTTGATTTTAAGGGGAAAAAAATTGGTGCCGAAGCCTTTGATTTTCACTTGAATGAGTGTTTTGGAACGTTTTGTTAGCTGACACATCTTGAGCATTTGCTTACTTTTTATGTTGTTCATTTCACAGACTGATACTTTCATATTATATCTAAACAAATTATCAGATCCCATCTCCATGAAAAACTGTATCATATTTTATTACATACTGTAAACAAAACCTTTTGGGGAAAGAGGCACATTATGTCTTTTACAAATCACTGCATTTTTCCAGATGTACGGTATGTTAGAAAACTGACACAAAAGATGTGAATTGAGTTAACGAGCCCTGCTGTATTTCCACCAAAATGGGCTGTTGGTTCATTTGAATAACTTTGACCTTTTCTGTTTATTGCCTTTCTGGGGGGGAAAAAAAAAAAAAAAAAAGAAAAACCACCCCCCAAAAAACCACAAAAAAATCCATAGCCAATCATTATGATGACCACAAGTCTACTCAGGCACCTTGACAGCTGAATCACCATCTCACATCAAGAGATTTAGCCTTGGGCATCTGGCTGAGCTGACACACATTAGTTGGTCCTTTTTAGACATTAAATGTCTTTACAGTTTTCATATTTCTTCTGTTTTTACACTCTCCAGCTCTGCTTTGTTATAGAAGGGGAAGCTAAGATACATACTGCACAATGAACACCATTAACACCTTGCAATTCTTTGTTGTCTTTAAGATAAAACTAGACACAAGGGGGATGCTTAGATTTCAACAAAAATACTACATGTACCATATATTTGCACAAGAATAGAATGAAAATAACAAACTGATAAAAGCCTAGCTTTATAAAATTCACCAGAGAGTTTCCTTTTTAGTCACACTACAGGAAGGAAAAATGAGGGAAAGGTGAGAGGGAAAAGCTAAAAGGACATTATGTCCCCCCAGTACTTTGCACTCCCAGGTTTTTGTTGCCTTGTGCTCTAGAAGAACATTTTTTTCTAATGAGAGGGGAAAAATACCTTTGGGACACAGAAAAATTCACAAGCGGGCCTGATTCAGATTCAGCAACCTGACTCGCTTCACATGGGAATAGTCCCAACTGGTTTCATCTCCTAGTTATGACTTCAGTGATAGCCACTTTAGGTGGTTTACTCATGCAAACAAACATTATTCCAAGTGAGCAGAGACTGTAGACTGGAAATATCCCCTGCTGAGCTATGGCCAAATAGAAAAGAAAATGGAGGGAGGCTGAAATGTGAGCACTGAAAGGTATTTTTCAAGGCAAAGCTCAAGGGAATTTTTCAATATAGTCAGAAATCTATTTAGCAGTCCCTTTGCATTTTAAAATCTCTGGAAGGAAAAATGTCATTTTTCCTAGATTCTGCCTCCTTGCCAAGATTTGTATATCAGGAATAAGAAAGAAGAAGACATAGCAGACAGAAATTAATGAAAACCCCAATGCACCAGCTTGGCCAGGCCATGTTTCCTGACTATAATAATTCAGGTTTTTCTGACCTTTGAAAAGCTTTTCCACTAAAACCCACACCAAATCTTTCCTTTTTCTTCAGCTCTACAGTCTTCCCATCCATAGCTATGACTTTTGCAGTCAAAGCTGGAGACTACAAGCTGCAAATTGCATTGTGTTTTTGATTAACTGAATTAATTAACAAATATAAATACCAGGCATAAGGCTGGTAAATCTGTTTACCTGTGTTTATTAATTTAGACAGCAGGCAAACTACATTCTACTTCTTGAGAGTTAATATTTTATATTCAACTAATATGGCATGGTTGCATTTTAGACTTTCTTTAGTACTGGGTATGTATGAGCCAAACATTACTTTTACACCCACACATGGACATATCTGGCAGCAGCAGGAGGCAGAGGGCCAATTTAGGCATTTTAGACCCTTAGCGTGTCAGGAACTTTCCAAGCCAGTGCTGGGCTGCAGGAGAATTACCTCGGGGTGCATCTCACCCAGGCGGTGGTCTCAGAAACAGCTGGCTTTTCTGCTGAGCACAAGGAGGATCCAAGGAGTAGAGCTCCTATGTGTTTCTGCAACCTCTTAGCCAATGGTGGTATCTTAAGTTTTCCTTTAAATGAAGACGAGGCAAATACATGGTACTCTGTTATCATTGGAGAAAAGCGTTGCGGGACTGAAAATGGGAGAGAGGAGGCAAAGAGAATGAAACTATCCACATGAACATTATCACTGCATGAACACAACAGTCCAGAATAAGTGGATTTAGTCTTCCATGCTCTCCTTGTAAAAAGTCAGAAATTGTCTTGATTCCTGAGGACAATCTGTGTTGATCCCCACCTTCCCACTGAAAAAAACCCAACAGGGATGAGGAAGAGAAAATTTGTGAGGCTGCACCAGAGAAGCATTAGGGCTTGAGTAAAAAGTAGCAGAAGATCTGTGCTAGGGCAGGAGGGAGAGCAGTACTCCACCTACTCTCTCATAATCCTGTTCAGTTATATTGGTTTAAAGCTGGCAAATTTCCCCAGTTTTCTGAAAAGAAAAAAAAAAAAAAAGAAAGAAAGAAAAGAAAACTAAGTATAAGAAAGTTTTGAATCCATATATCTTCATTTTCAGAAGTATCTTCAAGTACCATTGCTGGAGACTTTGTAGACTCCTAACTCTGTGCATCAGGGCACTGATCTCAGTGGTCCATAACGCTAACCATGACTCTGCATAAAAAGGTCCAGAGAGCTGTTCTGGGATATACAATTTGAATGAGGATTTATTGCATCTCTCTATATTACTATCCAATTAGCATATTCATTGCATGCCCAGTGTCTCCCACCAATCAGCTCAAAGGACTTCACAGATCATTGTTCAACATAATCCATCAGAAGATGAACAAATCCTAAACAGAGCTCCTCAAAATTTTCTGGTTTTTAGTATTTCAGTCACACTTTTTAAATTAATGTTTCTATTTTCAGTGAAAGATGTGGATAATAAAAAAAAAACCTTCACAAATTTTCAGAACCAAAGTTCAGCCTGTTCCAGTTTTAACTATTCCTCTTAGATAAATGGAAAATACTTCCCTAACATAGCATTTCTCAAAACAACAGTATATTTTGTGTGACAGCATGATCACAAAATTACAATGTAGTCAGTCCAGAGCAGGGAGAAACTGTCTTATTTTTCTAGTAAATACTACTGCTATTTTCCAACATGGTATGATTGCCAGAGAGAGCTTAGGCAAAATAAATATATATAGTGCAAAATAAGCCATACAGACAGCAGGGGAGAATTTTTCAGACACCACTGGAATCTTATTAAAATATTTAAAGCAAGAAGGCCCAAATTATCAGCCAAATCCAGCGACAGGAAATATGTGAGACTTCATTAATAGCTGTGATTGTATGTTTGTAATAACTTTCATCTGTTTCATGTACACCCAGGTAGTTCTTCCCCCCATTTATCACCTCCACAATACTAAAAAGTCAATCAATGCCAACGGGTGAAAGCTCTGCAAGCAGAGCCACTGCCTCCTTTCTGCTTCAGCCTCAGCAGGAGAAGCTTCCCCGCCCGGCGCTGCAGGGACCACCACCAAGGGTAATTGAATTTCCATGCCTATTCAGCCCCGGGTCTGTGTGCTGACACTGCCAGCCGCCAGCGCAGGTTTGTCTCTGCAGAGCACTCACCACTGCAACATTGAGGGCTGCTACCAAGGGACGATGGGGTGGTTCTCCCGCGGGCAACGTATCGAGGAATAAGTAGCTTAACCAAGATAACCAAGACGTTGCAGAAAAGCTCTTTGCTAGACATCATATGAACGACCATTGGCCATTATTGACCTCAGCTCAGTTTAAGCCTAAAGGATACGTTTGAGGGACTATGCATTTATTTACTGCCTTCTGTGAACCATTTGCTCCTTTTGGTGTTGATCGTCCCTGTGCACAAGCACACCCATTAGATTTTCTTTTCTGTTTTCATTAACCTGTTGAAAGATAGTCTAGAAATCTAAAAGAGCGCTGTCATCAGGAGAAGCAAGTGATTAACACTCGACTGTGATGTTTAAAGTTTAGCCTGGCAAATACATACTGTAACTGCTAAGGAAAAACATTCAGTGCAGATGAAAGGCGACGTCTTTCTTCCCCCTTATCATCATGCCTAAATATCCCCTTTCTGTAAAACAGTTGAGCTGTTAAGTTCTATGCTAAGGCACGTACACACTTTGGAAAGGTAATTTGAAAGCGAGTTGAGCCATGACAAATAGGGACAGCTGGCCTAATTGAATCATTTGATCTAAGACAGCTCAACTTGGTTATCCTCACTGCAGCCCACATTGATATTAGCGAGTGAATCATTAGCCATGAAATCATGTCGACTTTCCTGATGCAGCGTTCTTGACATGACAGGGAACGCAGTCTGCCTTTCATTACAGCACCAATGAGTTCTTCAGTCTGTCATGAAGGGAGAAAAAAAAAAAAGAAAAAAGAAAAAAAAAAGTGTCTTGAAAACTTTTAGGCTCAGCAACAGAAAGTAATTTGCTTCTACGTACATCATAGAGCAGCTAAAAGAAAGACCCTTTTGGTGGGTCTCAGGTTACCTGTTAGCCTCAGCCTTGCTCAGCCTCCTGCGGCAGGTACAGTCTGCTGGTGGGACACCAGGTCACCATTTCGTAACTATTTCCTTATTTCCTAGGGCTTATTTCCTTTTCTTGTGTTTGTGCAGACAAGAGAGTCTGCAGTGGCATGTGTATTTGTACAGGCTATTTATAGGAGTAACTTCTTATCTCATAACTCTTTTGTATGTTAACAAATAGCAGGCTAGAGCTGCATCTTTGGCATTTGGACCACAATTTTTGGCTGTTCTAAATGCTAACAGGACTGCTCCTAATCTAACTTACATTTCATCTATCCTAGCACAAAAATAATCACCAGAGTTATTCCCAAATATCTCCAAGGTATTTAGGAAGAGATATCACTCTTTAAAGTCCTTCCTTGATTTGCAAACTAATGGGCTCATCCAGCTGCCATTGAATGGAATGGAAATTTTCCATGGGAACAGAGCCAAAGCCAGATCCCAGGCTGTTTTAACAGGCATAGGTGGACAAAATTACCTGATGGTTTAGATCAGATTATTGGTGGCAGGACCAGACAAACACAATTTGGGCAAAACTAGGAGCCTGATGAAATCTGGGTAACATCCAATTAAGGAAGAGCGACAGAAGCAGATTTTTTTTTTTTTTTTTTTTAAGTCAGAGAGACATGCCAGCACTGGATGGGGACAAGATTCAGACCTTGGAAAAGAGAACTACCATATCTTATCTTGCCAATAGTGGTCTAAATAGTATCTCTGTAATCTGTCACGGAAAACAGAAGAAAAAAGAAATAAGCATAGGGGCAGGGGTATTTATAAATCAAAACCAAGCAATCCTAAAGACAAAGCTAAACAAATTGCAAGCCTGACAAGGTATCAGAAAGTCTGATAATGCCCCAAAAATCTTATTTTCTTGGGGGGGGTTGGTGGTGGTGTTTGCTTAATAGCCGGTTTTCTTCCACTTAAAATATGAAAGATAGGTGCAAGGATTTCGTTTAAAAATCTGTTTCCCTGTAACAAGTAGCTATCAGTTTGGTAAACAGGGCTCTTTCCATCCCAAATGTGGAGTTACATTCTATGTCATGAAGGTTGGGAAGTGATCATTATTTACCAGAAGGGGAAAACCTTGCCAGCTTGCCTTCTGGAGAGATGGAAATATAACAGTAGCAAATGGGTAGGAGCTAATCAACATAGAAATTAGATGTACGGAAGGGGCACAGACTTTTTTCAAAGAAATAAAATAGTGAGAAATTGTCAAGTCATTGACACAAATGTTTTTCTCAATTTTTGCATTTAAAAAACCCCTTTATCAGGATGGCTACTTAGGTTCAGTGAAGAATTTCTGTTCAGTACAATTCACCCAATGCCTAGGAAATTCATCTGACTGAGTTAGCATCTTAACTGCTTGGTTATAATGGAGTAGTAATCCTTAATTGAGCTGTTTTGTGTGAATAACTATATAAATCATAGAGAAGGCAGCTATTTGTCTATTCTGGTGATTAGACTAATCACCTGGGATGTGGGAAACCTGTGTTCAGGCCTCCCCTGTGCCTGATAAACCATGTTTACACTTCAAAAACCACCAGTATATCCCTGTGGTGTTTTGGGGGGGGGAGGGGACGGGACGGGTGCATGGGCCTGGGAAGCATTCCCGGTGCTGGACCTGAATTCATAAGCCCTGCACAGGCACTGCGCTGCAGCCGGCAGTCCCAGACTGCGCTCAGCAAATCTCAAGCCAGCTCGGTCCAAGCAGGGATGCCAGAGCTCAGGTATCTCCATGCCATGCCCCGCTGCATGTGTAAAAGCAAGATCAGCTATGTGGAAAACCACTTCCAAGAGACGTGCATCTTAAAAGCCTCCAGAAATGGAGATACCACATTTCCCATATGTAAACCATCCCATGCTTATCCATTCCCCTCATTAGAAAGACTTATTCACTCGGCAGTGTAAATCTCAGCTGTGTAACAACTTGAAGACTGTTGTTATATTTCCCCTCAGTCTTTCAAATCAAAATGAAGACATCCCTTATTTTCCTAGCTACTTGGCAAAGATAAGGATGAGGTAAGTTTGTAACTCTAAGTTATGTATTTTTCAAGTTGCTGTTCTGAGGTAGGAAAAAACCAACATGTGTCAGTTAAGCTTTTGGAAAGGGATTACTTCTTCACCCTTTGCAACCCAGGGCTCTAGTGAGATATACTTACCAGTTTTCTGCCGTTGCTCATGCTTTCTACCAACTGATTAGCTGATGTGGCATATTTGTTTAGAATGTTAGTTTGTCTGCAAGAAAGGCACAATGATTATATGTAGGTCAGCCCAAATGTGTGCCAATGAAACTTTCATAGCATCATTGTCTTGCATTCAGTATATGTCAACATGCCACAGAAAAGATGGTTCTGAAAGATTTTATTAGTTCTGAAGTTTTTCATTAGCAGTGTATACGTGCATGTCTGTAAAATATGTCAGATTCTCACATTTCGTAGGGAGAGGAAAACATATATATTTCAGAAATTTCTAGAATGGTCTCAGATGCCCTCTTTAAAACATCAGGAAAGTGACAGTTGCTCTCCTGAGCTCTCCCAAAGCAACCTATGAACAAGCCTTTTACACTTGGAAAGTAGATTTCCTGCCTTTCTAAAACACAGAGCAAGCCCATTTTTTCACTTTGGACTGTTCGGATGATAGTAGGCCTTAAACCCATCAAAAACACCCATGACTATTTCCCACTCTGAGCTGCAATATGGTTTTTCAGTGCACGCAGCCAGCTGCAAGGGAAAACATTTCTCTGTCAGCCCTTTCAGACTGGCTGCTGTTGGAATTTGGGTTAGTACATGGTGAATGAGGTGTTTCGCCTGCATGGATCACATCACTATCATCCACATAAAAGCTTTTGGGGGTGCACGAACACATATATGCACCTTCATAACACAGATGTATCTCCCATTGTTGCCATCTGCAAGCATTCAAGCCCCAGTCATAAGACTGGCTAAAAATTAATAAATTTTCTGTATGTCTAAATATATATTTGACTATATCAAGGAAAAGTGCTGAACCTTTAGATGAATGAAATTCCATTGACCTTCTTGAAGATGTTGTCTTTGGAGAGCAGCTCCATCAGTCCAGCTCAGCCAACTAAGCTCCTGTTGAATTTTCATCAGTATAGAAGGGGAAGATAGACAAGGGTAGAGTAGGCTATTCCCTTCATGCGTAAGCTGCACAACTTTTCTGGTTTTGTATTTCTAACACTTGATAAGCTTCAATTTTTTTCTTTTTTTCCACCAAAAAATTATTGAAAAATAACAAGCATTGGTTTTCCGCACGTTTCTGCCCTCCTTTGCTACCAACTTTCTGATTTTTTTAAAAGCTAATTAAATAATGTCCTCAACAAATATCATTTTCACAACGTTTTCTTAAAAAATATATACAGCTTCACTTTCTTGATGCTAACAATCAGCCATAAAACTCAGGTTTAGGGATCTTCTTTAAAAACCTTTCAAAATTACAGAGATAACATTGGCCCTGATTTCTTCATCTGCCCAATTTCCTCTAACCTAAAGATGCAAGGTTTATTTAGTACTTAAGAAAAGTGAATGTTCTCTGTCTTGGAAGAGTCTGATTTAGTAGCTTGTTTCAGCGTGAACCACAGTAATGTAATGCTTTTATTCACTGATGAATTTGAGCAGTACAGCGTTAATCACTCTCACTACCGTATGTCACCTGAATAATCAACAAACCCCAGTGATACATGTTCCTAGATCCTGTAGAGTGCCATTTATCACTGACACAGAGCCTGTTTATTCTTGACTTGTCTTATTTGTGCAGAATAAGCAGGGAATTTACTGCATAAATAATGCTAGGTGGGTATTATGTAAACCAAAATACAAGGGGTTTGAACCTATTCAGAACCACATATGTCTGAAAGAGGTAGAAAAGGTGGAGAGTGGAACTTCAGTAGTGATCATAAAATACATTTCATTTATTTAAAACTTTCAAGAATATGCTGGTGAACTCTTTAGGATGGATCCTACTACTCATGTAGGTCATCAGATTTCTGATGTTGACAGTCTCAACTGTAGTTCAGAGGAAAGTCTTTCACAAAACCACCCTCTGCTTTTACGGGTTTCTCTGTAATGTCATTTGCACATCCTTACCTGAGTGTATAAAGAAAGGTGTATTCTTTGCACACTTTTGAGATTGTGGCAGGACAGTGAAACAGGTTCCAAATGACAGGATGGGGACTAAGGTGACAGTGACATTGCTCCCTACCTCTCGCACCGGCTGATGCACAGGGCTGAGCATGCAGATGTGCTGCCCTTGCATTTGCCACATCTCCAGCCTCCTCCAATGCAGATCACAGCAGAGGCAGGATCTCACACCCTGTATGTATGTTGTTTCTTCATTTCCTACTGGGGTTAGGTTCCCGTCTGTGAACTGGTAGAAGCAGTGGCAATCTAGCTCCAAGCTTCTGACTCCTAAGGATTTAAAATTGCATTTCAAGAAGAAATAATCGAAAAGGTAACAGTATCTGTCTTAATACTGAAAAACAGCAAGAGAGGATTATGAAGCCTTGGCAAAGTGGCAGGAATCAGGTAAATTTAGCCAGTTTTACATGCGAGGCTGAAATCAACATATCAGGCAACAGGCAGTATTTAGCTATACAAAGGTTACCCATCAGTCACAAAATGGCAAAAGATGGACAAATATTGAAATTACACACTTGTATCACCAAGACATCTCTAAGTGATCTGACTCGGGCACTGCCATATACGAGACATAAATTAGATATTTGGTAATCCCTCAGGGAAAGTCTATCAGCTGTAACTCTCATGCTTCTACATGCTAAGTATTTTCTGAGGTGAAGCTTGTTCAAAATCTCAACCTTATTATGTCTGAATCATGCTGTAAACCTAATGAGGCTAATTGCAGTTACTGAAAAGACAGAACTAAGGGAACATGACCAGCCTATGAAAGAACAGCACAGTACTTCATAGTTTTACTGGAAAAGTCCTTCAAATGGTCTTGAAGAAGTCTTTCTACAAGCTCTGCAGCCCAGCCTGGGACAAAGTAGTTCATCCTGCCACAGATAAACAACTTTATTTAGAAATTTGAGGGCTATTAAACAAGGTGAATTTCCCCAGTGAATCAGCACAAATTTATTAATCCAGGTGTTACTCTAATTGTGATTCATTGGGGATAGGAACTCTGTTCAATGGTCCTCAAACTTACACTTCCATTTAGTGCTGTGCTGCAAACACAGGACTGGGAGCTACAAGCTGGCTTAAAATCCTATATATTTCCTCATATTTTGCCATTATTTCTACTTAACTGTGTTAGCAATTCTGTTTTTATTTTGCTACTTATAAAGTGGTTGATCACAGTCAGGTTTGCCCCTCAAATACCTTGTACCTGCAGTACCATATTTACTATTTTCCAATCATAAAGAAATACTTAAAAGAAGGAAAGTCCACACCTGAACACAAAACAGGACTGGCACAGACCTCAGTCAGTTAGTGCAGACTTTACTATCACAGACAAACATGTAATTTAAACCTTTCACAAATTAATCCCACTCCACTTGAAAAACACATTTCCTTTTTCTTCCTTTGCAGTGGAAGACTATTTAAAAACCCCACCTCTTCTCTAAGTATCTTGCCTTAATTTCCAGCTACATCTTTCTTACCACACTGTTGACTCATTATAATCTTTATCTTCACCCTTTTAACAATCTTTTTTTCCACTAAGCTTCTCTGCCGTGCTGGAGGAGATGGACCAAGTGGTCACTTGTTTCAAAACCTCTTTTAAAATGCCACTCTACAGCAATGAACCTGCACAAACACAGGCCACAGACACCATACAGTGGGACCAGATATCACAGAACACGGTTGCTCAGTGTGACATTGCTGCATATCTGTGCAGTGCCAAAGTGATTCAATGTCTTATTTTCCACATTCCTGAAATGGTGCATGTATAAGCAGCAATGATGTTCAAGGAAAAACTGGATGGATCTACCCCTGCATATGTGTACAAATATCTAAACTGAATTAGAAATAGTGGGGCACATGATATGCGTGACAATTCTGCTCCATTGGCATCACCTGTAAAATGCTGCACATAGCTACAGCACCATGGAAATTTCAAGCTGTCACCCAGCAGGACTCAAGCATTTACCTAATGGGTTGCAGGTATCTGTCCACAGAGTAAACAGATACAGTCATGATAGTGGCCCTTCTGTTGCCCACCATCCATTTACTCCCTAAGCACTGTGTATCTATGGGTTTAATTTTGTTTGCTGAAATCATTAAACAGGGAAACATTTGTATCTGGAATGAGTGTGAGGTAAAGAGAGACAGAGATTTAACACCAGTGTGTTAAGGATAAGCAACCATCTCATTCATCTTTTAATGCCACCCCTCACTACTCAAATCTGTTCAGCATAGCTGTAACTTGCTGCTGTATGTTGAGACCACACTTCCAGATGTAGAGGTTTTGGCTTTCCAGTCCAATTTCCCCTAGCTCAGACAGGAACTTTATTTCAGTATTATACCTGTCACTCTCAATGATTCATCTATATTGCTCAAATGAGCTGTGTAGTAAATTTATTCAGAGTAGAGATATACCTATATAGTTTCAGCTCTCCAAACAAGGCAAGAAAAACTAGTGCTCTCTGGTAAAATAACAACATGATACCACGAGGAAGAAATTCCCATATTGATGCACTGAACTCAGTATGCAATAAGGGACTTCCAGCTCTCTGCAGTTTCAAGCAGGATAACACTTTCAGATGTTAGTTTTCTTCATGTTTGCTTTAAGGTTGCTATCCCTTGGACACATCATGAATACAACATGAATATAGTGAACTCTGTAATTTCATTCCTGGAAACTTCCCCAAAGATATCACCCCTCGCCTTATCTGTCCAGTTTACTAGAAAAAAAAAAGGTTGGTATGAATTATCAGATTGAAACTGGCAGACTTTTAAAATTTATTATAAATCGTATTTAATGGAGTTCATTTTGGTATCACCAAAAAAAGTAAAAATCATGCAATTGTTTCCTTCCTTTACTGACACCCAAGATCACAAATCCTTAGGATTCCCTTGAATACAGTGGGGCTACACATCTTTTCAGAGGCCAAAGATTTGCCCATTATATTTTGCTGTGGTGACTGTAGAGTGACTGGAAGTTCCCAAAGCATCCAGGCTAGGGTGAGAAACACAAAATATTAATGAAAACTGTCCACAGCCTCCTGCAAACAAGCGCAGAAGTGGAGCCAGGCACCCACTGCTAGCTCTGAACTTTGTCTAACTGTAGGGGGCCTGCCCATCCATGCCACCCATGTATGGATGGAACAAGAAAAGGGAAGGTCAGGAAAAAATTGGGGAGGAAGTTGCATGATGTGACAGGAGATCTGTGTTTGAGCAGATGCTGGTAACCACTCATCCAAAGTACCTCAGTGGTGGTTGCCGCCATCTCCGCCCAGTTGGCCTCATCTCCCCTTTGCCAGCAGATCGGTGACTTCAGGCTCCCACTGATAACCACTTCCTGTGCTTCATCTCTCATGGTTAGCCAAAAACCAGGACAGGTCAGGGGGCCTCTCTTACCTCTTAGAAGAGTCTGGGTTTTTGGAAGGATTTAGTAGCCCCAGTCCAGATTTGCAAAACAGGAAACACTGTACAGTAGTCCGGCCCACAGTCTTAGCCTCACTGACTCCACCAGATAAAAAAGATGATGATGATGTTGATGGTGATGATGATGGTGATGATGATGATGATGGTGATAATAATAGCTTGTGGTTTGATACATGGTTCCCCAAAGCCTGGAAAGAGGAAGATGTTTTCAGAGCAGCTTCCAAATTCATATGTAAAATTAGAAAGCCAGAGGGCCTCAACAGAAAAAGAGAGAAATAAGGAAAGGCTATGACAACTGAAAGTAAAATGAGACATATGATTTATTTATAATGTAAGGTTACCTTTTTAATTAATTTGCTTTCATGCAAACCCCCGAAATCCCCATTGCAGATTTTTTTAATATTGGCAATTTCTGCTGTTTGTATTTTTTTGTACCTGATAAGGAAATGAATAGGACTTTGTTTGACACTACGTTTTAGTTGTATCCTCTGATGAAGTTCCAAAGGAGTTTTGTGAGGCTGGAACAGCCCACAAAGGGAGTCAGTTGTATGTTCATAGCGTACTGCAAGTTCATCTATAAGTGGAAGTCTAATTGAATTTTCTTTATACAATATTAACTAGTAAAGAAACCCTCATTCAGCCACTTCCAATTTCCATCATGAAAAAAACTCCCAAAAACTTAGAGGCAAAAAATTGCACACAATTATGCTATTATTTTAAAGTATAAGTATTAGAAATTAAGAGAAAGGTCCCTACTTTTCCTTGTCACATTCCCTGTACTCTGGATAATATGTGAGTGAAGACATTCACTTTCATTTTGAACACAAGCCAGAAGCTGTAGCTGGACTCTAATCGCATATTCCTGCAAAATTTTAGAAATTTAGAATTTAGAATCTTTCCCTTTTCTCAGTCATATAGTTTGTTCTTTTAGAAAGGCTAGTTTAACAACACTTCAGGTCACTACTAAGGATTGATGTGAGATCAAAAGCAGAATGGAAAAACCTGATTTCCCTTTGGCTTAAAGAAAAAAAGTGGAAGAAATTGATCCTGTTTTGAACATTTTTCACCACAGCTAAGGTGAAAAGTTTGATGCCACTGTGATTGCTATCTTACTAATGACTCACCATAACACACAAATTTTTTGTTATGCAACTTTAAGCTAAAAAACTTTTCATTTCCTAATCAAACTTACTATCACTGTAGAACCTGAACATCAATAGCTCTATTCAAATCTCAGCCAAATGAGGTTTAACATCCTAAAACTTGAGAGCTTCCTTAAATGTTAATTTAATGTGTGAGGGTTTTTTCCAGATTAATTTCAGATTAATTTGCATATAGGTATTTGTGCAGCTCAGGCAGTATCTTCCCTTTCTGTCAGTTCCATCATCTAATGGATGGTGGAAAGCAGAAAATGTATAGAGAAGATGTACAGTGATAAAGTAAGTTGAGGAAGATTTAATTACAGTCTATTATTACATATTTTGCTCTGGCGAGCATGAAAAGGTAAGAGTAACATAAATTTGCTAATGATTAGAGTGATAGAAGATACTGGAACATCTTAGATAAATAAAGTGGGCAGTTTGAAATGGCAGAGCAAGGTACATGACTATTATTAATGCTACTGCACTCACTGCTGAAGTTAAAAATGGTTTGACAACATAGTATGCTTTATGCACATCAAATGAATTTAATATTTCTACTAGCACAGTTAAAAATACATAAGAAATTTCAGAAAGTGGGTTTATGGGTGTCTGAGGGAAATCACCACAGATGGGTATGGGAATTCTGAACTGTTGTGAAAATTGCTAACACTTGCAAAACACTAGCTGAAAGAAAACAGAAAAATATTCTTGCTGCTCCCAGCATAATCATTTATTTAATAGGGACATGCCATTTATGTTTGGAACTTTTTCATATGTTTCCAATAGAGTATGTCTACAGAGAGAAGTTAGAATGAAGCAAGTTAGGGCTGAATATGTAATATAGTAAGGTTCAGATCCAGAATTTTACCAATTATTTGTTTGGGGCCCCTGTAAATCTGACCTCCATACCATGGTTTGGATTTCCATTGGTAGCAATAAAAACCCAAATTCAGTTATTGGGAGGTTATCTCTGCATCACATGCCTCCTTCCATGTTCCTACAGTGCAATCTGTTATATTTCCACCAGGTACTTAATAGCTGGTCTTCTAGAACTCATTAAGTACTTCATATCCCCATAACAGGTGAATGAACCTGTTTACCAACATATGTCACAGAAGATATCCTAACTGGCCCACAACTGCAAAATTAGTGCTACACTGTGCCCATTGAATATGGCAAGGATGGCCACGGCTCTCCCCTGAGCCTCCAGCACAGAGCCTGGGTGTGGTGGTGATCCCCCATGCTTGGATGTCACCACTCGGTTCTTCTCCAGCATCTTCCAGACCAGTGCATGAAGACAGCAGCAGTGGCAGCCCGGAGACCCATACCATTACTTCCATGTCAGGATACTTCAAGTATAGTCCCTAGGGCATGGGAAGGAGCTCTCTCAAGAGGAGAGATACAGTATGGTTTGCCCCTTAAGAAGAAGAGCCAACCATGTGTAATAGGGACAATGGCTGAAATCACTGACTGCCAAGAAAAATGTTGTTTTGATTGGGGGCCACAAGAGAGAAACATAAAGCAAAAATCATTAAATAGCTAGAGCAGGGCAATAGCTACTACAAAACAATCTGCTAAAAATGGCAATTCATGATAAATCATTCTTATCATCGTACCCTAAGTGCTATCTCATCATAGCTCACAAAATAAAACATTGTCAATCTGAGTAATAATAAAACAAACACTGAAATCATACCACAATATTGACAAAATGTAAGATAATCAACAAACTATTAGAATGGGCCTGTTGACTCAAGCAAATGGAATGTAGTAGAACAGCTGTTCGCTTTATCCTGCCCATAAAGGAAAACCTTGGTGACTCACTGAGGGCTTTATCAATTACCAGCTTTTTTTTTCCCCCCTCCCTGGTATAAATAGCATTCTTCAGCTCTGTCTTGTTTGTCCAGCTTGCACCTATCTGGAGTCTGCTTGCCATAGCAAGTGCTGTTAAACACTCACCACCTTCAACAAGGAAATGAGATAAGAAAAAAAGCAATCTATTTTCAAAATTGTTAACAGCAAGTTAAGTGATTTAGCTTCCACCAATGGGCAGAAAAGAGCCTAAGAGCTTTTGGGAGCCTTTTCAGCTTCTGCATCAAAATGTAAAGAGGTCCAATGGGAGCAGAAATGAGATTTCGTTGACTGATGCCAGAAAATATTCTTATTTGGGCTTTCAGGAAGATGATATGGTAATAAGCATGACTTAGGAGAAACTACAGCCCAAAGAGTCAATTCTAGATCATTGCAACAATCTCAGTCATAATTTTTCCCTGTTTAGGAACTTGAGATAGTAGAGACATCGTAGAGCAAGACAGATGCTTAGGGGCACTCCCTAGGGACTATAGATTTTCTAGATTTTTTTAGCATTGAGTCACAGCATGGTGCAAAGACATTTATTTCCCCAAGGACCTGCACTTTCTAGAAAAAAAAAAAGTTTTTATCATGGGTTTCACTACTAAAATGCCATTTAGTATGCTGTGTGCGAAAACAGTCAAATAATCTCTAAGACATTGCATAGCAAAATAGAATATATCTAAATTGCTCTATCATTGCAATTATAAGAAACTACTCAAGGTTGGAAAGTTAAACTAGAGGAATACATTTACATAAGCATGACTGCATTCATTTTTGATGGCTGATACTGAGTAACACAGTGAAGATCAAGCCCAGAAAAAGGCAAGGATCTAGCCCTACCTTTTGAGACCGCTGGTTTGAGATGTAGCCCAGCAGCTCTCATGGGGAGCTGTGAAGAGGAACCTAGCATTTTAAAAATTAAGGGTTTGGGGAAAAAGTAAGAGACAAAAACAAGAATAAAACTCATAAAGCACCAGTAACTGTAGAGGGACAAAACTCTGCCAGTATAGGAGGGACCAAAAAAATCCTGAAAACAAAAAACAAACAAAAAAGCTCAAACAATTAACCAAATTAAAGTAAAATATTTTTTGTAAATTTTTTTTTATAACATACTTAACATTTATAAATATTCTTGTTCAACGTGTGCAAACAATGCACTGATGTTGTGTTAGCTCACATACTAAGCTGCTGTAAAACTTGGGTGAGACTCTTCGTCGGGTGGGAGCAGCCAGCTGACTTATGAAAGATGTCGTGTCATCTTCAGAGCTACACCTTTACGGCCATGGCTGGGGTCTGTCTGCTGCCGTGAACAGCTCAAACTCACCAGTCTGAGCTAACAAAACCTATTCTCCTGGAAAACAGAGGTCATTTCCAACAGGTAATTTCCAAGAGCTGGGGGGGCCGGGCAGGGCTCCATCCCCACCACCACCACCACTGATGATGGGTGGCCGATCGGCATGTTGCCGGTGGCCGGGCAGGAGCATCCGGCTGGCAGTTGCTAAGAGACAGCACATGCCAATGTGGCTTGAATGGGAGCCAGCCAAAACGGCGGGGCTGCGGGAGGGAATGGCTCACACCCGGAATACCAACTCCTGTCATCTTTTTTCCTCAGCTCCCGCCGGCTTCTTAGCGTGGTGGGAGTCGGTTTGGATTGGGGAGGCCTTTGCATGAGCAGCGATGGCTTTGCCAATTCTCCCCAGTCCCACTTGGTAGCATTTTTTGATAATAGCAATGTGTTAATTATAAGAGACTTGCTCATGGACTGTGAATCCAACAGGAGGGAACACATTGCAGTACAAAATGTTACCCTCTCACCAACATGCGCCCACCCACCTATTATTTTCCTCCTATTTGAATTACTTTCTATTTGAGTCTTAATATGGCTGCTTCTCCTTTGCGTTTGCCGAAGAACCAGAGCTAGTGGGACAGCAGAACAGGTCCTCCAGATGGAAGCTTCATGTTTGGCTCCCCAAGAACTCTCTGATGCAAGAGCACTGGGAAACAGGCAGGCAGCTCTGAAAATCTTCATGAAACTCAAGAGCTCTTTGGAGTTTAGTCTCAAGGCTGGTCCCCAAAGATAAACCAGAAGCATTTTATTTCAAAAGTTTCAGGCATGTTAACAAGGAGAAGTCCATTTGTCCACTCTGTTCAACAGACACATTCACATAAGCCATAATTAGTCACAGAATAAGCATTAACATCATTCTCTTACAAAGACCTTTCCAACTGCTGCAGCTAGAGATTTTAGCCAAGAGTGTTTCTGAATTTTTAAATTCAGTCAGATTTCGACCCTGGACTGGAATGTAAAAAAGTCTTCCTTCACCTGCATTTGTCACTGAGGAAACTGAAGGTTTCAACAGTAAGAAGTCAAATGTGAGTTGGCCTCTGAACGCTGACCTAAAGCCGCTAGCAGTATACTAATTTCTTGCTTTCATCTTTTGTCAGGTCTCTTCTAAACAGCATTAGAGTCACCCCAGAAAAATACAGGTGAGGCACTTTATGGGAGTGGTCATGTTCAATTACATCAGTCTGTCTCTCAAAAACCAGCAAACAAAACCTCTAAACATTCAACTTGAATTTAAAAAACCCATGTGCATAGTGCCTAACTCAAAATGCCTATTTGGAAGACAAATTATAACAGTGGAAAAGGAGCTAAATAAAGTGAAAAAAAGTATTTTAAAATTGCTGTCCACTATTCAATACATAGTTTACTGCTGATCAGAATAATATCTTTGGGATATTTCCCCATCATTATTTAATTTTCTGCAACTACTTCTTTCTTCTAAGATGTTATGTGCACTAATGCAGCACACAAAACTTAACATACAGAGTCTTAAAACAGAAATAATAGACATTCTATTAACAAACCTCAGTTAATATATCTATATAATCACACATCTTTCATATGAAACTATCCAAAATAAGGTTTCCTGGGAAGCTAATCTTTCACTCGCATACCTAATCATTTTTAGATTGTTTAAAGCCTACAAGACAGAAGTTGTAAGAGCTTTAATAGGCATTTTGCCGGTTTAATAAAATACCTTTTGAGGGTTGCATACCATCTTATAAAATCAAACCTTAAAAATACAAACTAAATGTCCAGGCCTGCAACCCTTTATCATAGCACTACCACTGAGATAAATTAAATGATACAGTGGCAATGAGACATCAGAATGGACTGTTCATATCCTATGTAGTCTTGCCCTGAAAGCACATTATTTTCCGACTTTATACAGACATAATCCTTAATTCACCCTTGGTTTGGCAACTTCCCCCAGTGGGGAGAGTTACAGACAAAATGACAGTGCAATAAGGACACAGTGGCAGCCTTATTTCTGAATTCACTGGTTTTTGTCAGTTTTTGTTACAATATTAAAACTATTTAAATCTGGGGGTAGTTTTTCTGTGAAGCAGACAAGCTATTGACACTGTGTGACATGGGTGACTGGGGGAGATTTTGCATGTCACAATATATTTGCACTTTGACTGTTCTATCTATGGATAGATCTGTTTTTAAAAGCTTCAGTTTATACTATGTTCCTGCAGGCCATTTCTTTGAGTTGATGAAGCAAATAATGGTGGGGTTTTTGTTTTGGTTTAACACAGCTTTTAAGGGGTTGTCAAAGGAAGACTGATGAGGGGTTAAGAATTTCTTTTTGAAGTTGTACAGCATTACCAACTAATGAGTTGATTTCTTTGATGGGTCTTTTATAGTTGGCTGCAGCTGGACAAGAATCAACCACAAAGGGATCTTGATTTTGTTCATCGTTAATTCCAACTCAACAGATGAAGTCTGGCTATCATTGTCACCTTCACAGTTTGCCTTTGTATTATGTGAAGCTCGTGTACTCAATTAACAATCTGATTAGCAAGTTCTTGCGTTCTTCAAGTAGCTTTCTTCATTACTGCCAACATATCAGGTCCTTCAAGCAGGATTATAAAACCCTAATGCTTTTTTGGCAATGACATAATTTATAATGCTAGTATTTAAGATATTGAAGCATACAGGCCAGCAGTGGAAGTCAGCAATGAACTTCAAAAAGATATTAAGAATCACACAGATATGGAGAGAGTTATTTCATTAAAAGTTACAGCTGACTTAATCTTTTTACCCTCCTTTGTACCTAAGCTGTGAGTAATGAGGTTTTTAGGTTTACCACTTTTGTTCAAATTATCAAATTCTTACAGAATTAAAACAGAACAAGAAAGACCTGGTTTAGCAAAAGGCCCAGGTGTTCTGGACTCTGGTGCAAGTTTAAATCCTGCTCTGGACTGGAAACTGGAATTGATGGCTGCTTCACAACAAATAGATGCCACAACCTTCTTGGTCCCTGCTCTCCAGTCTGAAGCCTGGAACTGCTGTTCCAGGAAGTCAGACCAAATGGAGGTGACGCAGAAATGACTGAACTTGACATGGTTTAGAGCTTTGCTTCAGATTTACTTGGTTTTTAAATAAGAGTAAATACTAGAATATTGAATAACATTTGGTTGGTGATTAAAAATGGTGTCAGACTTGTGCCTAAAGAGGGTATACTTGGTTTTATTCATATTGGATATGCATGAAATTACCCTGTTTCATTTTTATAACTGCATCTAGCCCCAGACAAAAGCAGAAGCAAATATACAAAAGATGATTATGACTTTTTAAACCTTGTTATCCTATTACAAACACACAAAGAAAAAAAGAAAGACAAAAGCATGGGGGTGAAATCCACTGCATTTACAACTTTACTTACAATGATGTATTAATGTTTAATTTTTTTCTGTATCACATCTAGCGGGTACAAACTGAACCATTCTATTTTTTCCCCTGATTATCTGAAAGGGAAAGTTTTGTATCCACTTAACGCCATAAATATTCAGAAGCTCCTATTTATTAGATGACGTCTATAAAATAACACAGAAGTATGATACTTTTCCCTATTCCCTTTGTAACATCACATCATGTTCCCATAACACATCATGAGACACCCCTGCTACCTTAGTGTCTAAATTTTTAAATTCACAAAATTTTAAATTCAGCACAGTGAAAGCAGTCTCTTCTTTCACACTGTCCTATGGAATAGGCCATTGAGATACAACACCAGACTGGACCCTGCATGCTTCAGAGAATGCTGTATTCCTTGGAGAAACATAAAATGACAAGTCTTTCTAGAAATATAAAGGTGAAAAGAAATCATAGTTTTTCAAGGAAATGCTAGCACTTTTATTACAGCTTCTAAAGGTTTATACAATGCTTTGCACTTGAATAGCACTCTCTACTCAGTGATCCCAAAATCCTTCATAGTACTGTATTTCACTTTGCGACAGCCCAACGAGATAGGCAAATAACATCATCTCCTTTATATAAATTGGTCAGTGAGTCTGAGAAAGTTAAGCACCTAATTCAAAGCCCATTAAGTCAAATGAAAAGACTCCCAGCAGGCTTTTGGTCAGTTGCTAATGAGACGTCTCAGGTCATACAAAAAATTTGTGACAGAGAGCAGAACTCAAGTGTCCTTATTCCAATTCATGTGTCTTAGGTAGACATCGTCCACCTTCCATATAAAAAAGATTTTTCAAAGGGCACATTTGTGCCTGTCATCCTCATAGAGGAGTGTCAAACCTGTAAGGTGATATTACACGGATTAAAGAAATAGCTACACAGCAGAAGGTCCCAGGTGGGCACAGAGAGGTCTCGGAATGAACAGCTATCTGAATCACGGTTCCAGGAAATTAAGGCCATATTTCAGACCAAAGTGACCCAAGTGTGTGCTGACCATTTTTATAAGTACAGGAAATCTTTACCAACTGAAGCATGGAGAAATAAGAGGAGGAATAACAGGAGGAATAATAACCTGATGGGAGGGGGTAAAGAACACGTAGCCAGATACTTCTCAGAGATTTCCAGTGACAGGACAAGAGGCCATGAACTCAAACCGAAATGCAATAAATTCTGTTTAAACACAAGAAAAAACTTTTTTACTGTAAGGGTGGTCAAACTCTGGCACAGGTTGCCCAGAGAGGCTCTGGAGTCTCCATCCTTGGAGATACTCAAAACCCAACTGGACACAGTACTGGACAACCTGCTCTGGCTGATCGTGCTTGTACAGGGTTGTTGGACTAGGCGGCCTCCAGAACTAACCTTACGCTCAAAGAATTCAATGGTACCTAAGACAGAAGAAACCCTCCTGGGCTGCTCAGAATTTAAGCATGCTGTGCAATAGCAGAAAGCCTTGCAATCATTTTACAACCACAAGAAGTAGCTGTAAAGAAGACGCTTCCTCCTCTGTTGACCTCTGAGCTCCTCATCCACCTCATGCTGCTCCTCCAGGTCTCACACCATTACCCATGACACTACAGTGACTGCTGGGGAGCAGGGGTTGTGTGGAGGTACCGGAGTGCTGTAGTTTAGAGATACTGTAGTTCAGAGATACTGTAGTTCAGAGATCCACCATACCCGGAGTGACGTATGTATTGCTCATATCCAGCTACAGTGAAATAACTCTTTACTCAACCATTTTTTGTAACATTCAAAATGGACAGCTCTTTTTCAAATAATCATTTAAGAGAAAGGTAAAGAAATGGGGGTGGGGGGAGAATTACCTTATATTTAATCTGCCTACACTTTAACTGTAAAGGTTTGTCTTTTTCCTTACAAATTCTGAAAAACCCGTTTTTTGATGGATTTATTTTCCTGCATATCTTACTTCTTAGGTTGTATATTTCAGAAAACAACTTTCTTAGAAGCATGCATTCCTTTTATTGTTAACCTTTTAAGTCCTTTTTAAGTCATCCCAGGGACCTAGGCAGATTCAGACTTTCTTTTCAAAACTTGTCTAGTTCTTCCTGTTTGAGGGGCAGCATCAGTTCACTCCTTTGGGGATACAAATGTCTTTCATGAAACTGGGGAAATTCTGTAGTGACAAAGCAGTTAGTGGTCACTGTAATGATCTTTGAATTTTATAACACCCTGCACATTAAGACACATATCTGACACAAGAACACACATGGATTAAATTCCTACCTCTCTGTTATCTCTTGGCTGGTACCAAACACAAGGGCTACTGGCTTTCTGGGAAACACAACAGGGCTTGAGATATTTGACCCAATCAAAGGACAACTGCAGTAATGACAATTTGGGATTTCATGCCCCTCTTGTGAAGCTCAAGTCCTTTTCTTAGATGTATCCCTATGCTTTCCTTCCTGAATCAAACGTATTTGTTCAGTAGAAGCAGAACCTTTCCTTTTCCGCAGTGTCTGATCAAAGTTTACTTTCATCAGCATATAGCTTTACAAAAGTTGTCTTTATCCATAAATGGAGATATCCAACATAATACCACAAAAAAAAAAATTCAATGCTGTATTTATTTATGGAGAAACTTACAAAGTATATATTCATAACGAACAAAGTCCTCAGAAAAGAATTAACTCTCCTGACACTGTATCTCTTCAGCTGTTAGATATATTCTTAAGCTAAGAAGAAACAACTTTTACTAAAATACAAGTAATTGATATCCTTTTGTCTATTTAAAGCTAACTAAAGCCATACCACAAAAGCCAGCTTTTCGAAAGTCATGCCCCCACCCCTCATATGCATTTTAGTCACCACAATCCCATACTGAGTGCAAAAGGTAGAGTTAAGCAACACATTTCCCTGAAATGGCAATGAAGTGCAGCCAAAATAGAGATAATTATTTTAATTAATGGTAATGATTTTAACGGTTGAACATTTTAACTAATTAATTATGATTGATTGCTTGTTACTAATCAGGAATGTGATTCAAAGTTCTAATTGAAAACCTGAGAGCAACGGGCACTAAAATATGATATACTTCTGCTGAGAGAACAGGCATTTATTTTTGATATGAAACACTTCAAACTAAAATTCATTTTGACATTTAAGATGGCCAGAAAATAACATACATCTCCTTCACAGGAGGCTTTTCACCCACAGACACAGCAATCTGAAAATACGCAGATAACCAACTTAAACAAAAATGGGGTGCTCTTTCGGGTCTTGTTTAAAATCCGCTTAACCCTCCTGTGCTACGTTCCCTGTCAACACAGCATCACGCTGTCATACTTTAGTACACAAGGGAGAAGCTAACTGCACAATATTTATTCAGGATATGAACTCACTGAAGTAGTTTTATAGATCTGAAGCTGTTCTAAGGAACTGAGCAAGGCATTTATTGAATTAAATAGCCCCACGATCTTTTCCCACGGATACAATCTCTCACCAACACGCTACTCCTGGCATCCACAAGCCTAGGTTGAGGAACACACTGGTAGACCAGCATCTTTCCTACCAGAAAATCTCCCATTGCATCTGTACACCTGGAGGCACAGGCAGCACTGTGAGGGGACTCTGTTCCCCAGAGCCATAGGGATGCGTCCCCTGGGAAGCGGTGGCTATGGCTGGTCCCTCGACCAGCGGCCAGGCAGCTGTAGGGTTTACCAGACACCGCTGTCTGTCCCATTGCTGCTAACCAAAGGGCTGGGCTGCTCCCAGAGCAGCTGCTGGACCACTGCAAATGGCAGCGGGGTGTATCGAGGAAAAGCAGCCCCCGGCGCCAGGCTTCCCAGAGATGCCAGGGGTGGCTCGGCAGCTGTGGCACGGCTGAGCCATCTGTCCCGCAGGCTGGGCACCACTGCGAGGACGGCTGCAGGAGGACTGAGAGCCCTCCATCTAAATCCCTCAACTGCAAGGAGAGGAAATCAAGTGCCACAAGGGATGGTTTGGCATTCTCCTGCCATCGGGGGTAAAGGAAGGTTGCCTCTGAAAGGGGCAGCCCTGCTTATACACTTATCCTGGCCTCATTTTCTCTGCCTTTCTCCCAGCTTTACATCAGATCTGGACATCCCGTGGCAGTGGGGCAAGTCCATTCAGCAAGCTGATCCGGCAGATAACTTTTGGGGAAAAGGGGGACAAAAGCCCCTATCAGCAGCAGCCCATAGTCAATGGCTTAGGTGGCACAGCCAAACGCCGGCACAGAGAGCGATTCACAAGAGGCAGCAGCCCCAGGAACAAGCCACCTCGGGCCGTCAGCGGGAAACATTGCAGAATGGGAAGGTCTGAAGCAGCCAGCTTTCCAGGAAGGGGACATCAAATGCCAGGCTGAAAGCAGAGTCTTTCTCAAAAACATATAGTGAGAAATCTTCCCCTGCTGCTGGTGCCTCCCTGCAATGCAAGTCTTAATTAAAAAAAAAGAAAAAAAAGAAAATAAATGGGGGTCGCTTAGGGAGAAGGGCTAAAAGCAAGAGTTGCAGTACCACCAAAATGTCTCTAGAAGAACCATGAAGCTGTTTCACAGTTTTGATAGAGTATTTGCTCCCCCATTAGCTGATTTTAAAAAAAGGAGAATCCCCAAAGTACCATTTGGCAACTACTATAAGTAATGTTGCAGACATAATATTGCTTTCTTCTTCCAAAACAGTACTAATTTTCACATTTCACAATAAATGGGTATGGGTTAGAGACTTATAGAGGTGGATTAAGAGAATGTGACATTTTAAACACAGCCCTGATACTCCTCGTAGCAGTGAGACTGCCTGGGGTAGGCAGTGCTCGGTCTGAAGTGGTGGTTGTAGCGAGGCGAGATCCAGCCCTACACCAAGCAGGCAATGCCGTGTGACAGCATGGTGACTGCTTACGAGCATGCAAATGACTGGAGTAAGCACCATGCAGACGATGGAAACATGAGGACTCTGCCCATCTTCATCAAGTAGCTCAGCCCCTGGATTCGGGGCTCTGATGCGTTTTTGTCTGGCTCAGGGTTCAAGTTCAGACAAACCTCTGCAGTGATTTATCCTGGGAGCATGATTTTAAGATTGTTTTGTAAACCTGAATGTTGTTTTAATCTAAACTGCTATTTTCATCATAGTGTGTGTTGTGGGGATCAAGGTGGAGCAATTTGCCCAAATGTCTAGATGTTTAAATTCATTAGGCACCTCAATGCAGAGCCCGAGAATCCTTGGGCACTTATATCTAATCCCATACACACAACCCCCAAAACATGCATGTCACCAAGTACCTCATCATGATCCAGGCTTAAGCAGTCATCCCACTTGAGCTCTGCCTAAGTCTTCCCAAAGCCCAAATGCGGTCAGACCTGTGCTTAAGTACAATAGTAATTACCCCTGAGTTTAGCAGCTCGACTGCTCGCATGTGCAGCGGGTGCCCCATGTCCAAAGTGCTGGGCTGTCTGCAGGACACTGTGTTCCCACCCCAAAACCAGCCAGGAGTGGCAGCTCAGGAACTGATTCATGAGTGGACCAGACATCCCTGATTTAGCCATGGCAATGCCCATTGAAGGAATACAGGCAGGAACAAATTCATTCACCTTCATTTCCCATCATAGATGTATCAGTGCCCCAAATTCAGTCCTACCTTTCTTCGCATCACAGGCAGAGAGAATTCAGCAACTCAGTCATGCAAATAGCTTTAAAGAGTTTAGCACACTTCTTCCTTAATTATTTGCACCATGCTAGAGGTATGAATTCCCTTCCATGGCACTCCTATTGCATCAGTTCGTTGGTAGAGCTGACCACCAAACATCGATACATGATAGAGCACTTGCAATTTTACCTTCTGGAAGAGACAACCCAGAACAGATTCTTTCCTGGCATTATCCCTCTCTACCTCCAAGGAGCAAGCTGGGGGAACCACAGCTTCAGGGACTATAGCTGCTAGCCTAAAAAGAGGGACAAACTGGGAGTGCAGTGTAGAAAGAACTGTGCCCTTAAGTTTACTATTTGTATGTTGAGCTATTTAGCTGGGGAAAAAAAAATCATATTGCTGATTGCATAAATAAGCCCCAAAGCTGCAGCCCTATGCGTTCTGCTCCTTTGAAGGACTGCCGTATCATATTAGCAGTCATCAGAGGAAACCATGCCTAGAAACTTCCCTGAAAAGCTGCAGCACTTCAAGAAGGATCAGAAAGAAATGTCACCAGGCAATACTCCCTCTTGCCCCTTTAGCATAATGGCTCAGGAGAGGGAGATTACAACAGGTTTTCATCATGAATATCTTGTGTTTGAGCAAGGAGCAATTTCCTGACAGCTTTGATTCCAAATTTCAACATTATGTCACTTGCTGAAGTATCAGACACATCATTAACCAGCTCTAGCAGGTTTTGTTATGATATGATGAGTCAATATCTGCCTAGAAAATTTAACCCATTTTTCACTCTCACATGTTTTGAATGAGCTCTATCCTGGAAATGTCTGCCTTTCTGAACAACGTTTCATCTGAATCATAAAATACCCTTTGATGCCTTAGTATTATACACAACACTTGCACATGCTCGTGCCTTATTCTCCGGCATTTCCACGAAGTAGATCTATACAAGATTCAGGGTGCTTTCTAGATTTAGCTTTAATTGTGTTCCCTCTCTTAGGCAGCTAAGCATATCCTCCACCCCCAATTTCAGAAGAAGGGAGAAAGCTGTGATATCTCACTGACTTCTGCTGCATAGCTGTGGGGTTGGGCCCTTGAATAGCCAGCTGCCGGGATGCACAGCAAGCTCAGACCACTCTTGCGAGGCTGCTACTCCTAGACCACCCTTTCTTTGTCATTGCACGGTTTCTGTGCACTACCCCAAATTAAAGGAGCATCACAGGTTTTATGAAAAGTGCCATTTCACAGCAGACTTGCAGGATAATTCAGATAATCTAACAATTGATATGTATCGCTATGTATAGTGCTTTGCAAGACTAGGATCTAAGGGAGGTGGGTTTTTAAACTCAGATGTTTTAAGTATGAAAAGCACTATCTGAAGTCAAGGAGGACTCATGCCAGAAGAAGATACATCAATGTAGCATTAATTCTGCCTAACCTCTGCATCCACGGCAGGGCTGCACAGATCTCTAAAACATGGTGGAGGGAAGGGACAAATTAGACACTTCCCAAGTTATTCTTCTGCAGGCTAAAGAAGTTAAGTCTACCTCATTTTCACTTTTAGTTAAAACCCCACTGCTAAAGTGCAATTTGGAGCATTTACTTAGATGAGAAGTTGAAAGGAAAATTATTTATTATGTGAGGTCTACTGGTAAGTACTTAGTAACTTCTTTGTGTTATAGAAAATCTGTTTATATGAGGGAACTAAACAGTAAATTTACCTTCTTTAAAAACAGCAGAGAGGCAGAACAGACAACACCCTCAACTTAGTTCAGCTGAGGGAAAATGACTAAATTATGGCCAAGATTTGGAAGTTATGCTGCAACATTTGAGAAGAGAGAGTGCAAGCTCATTACTAAACAGCTGCTTCTGAACTGCAGCAGCATGCCTGGAAAATGTAGACTGACAACAGACACATGTATGAGAAATCAGGAGCTGCTATTGTGCTGTGCACATCACAAAACCAAAAATAGGGGATAGTTTCCCATTCAGATCTGACTCTGATTTCCAAAAAATATGCAACACACAACCTCACCTGGAGACAGGAACTTAAGTCCCCTTCAGCTGCCCATAATCTTCAAAAATTCAGCTTTAGCCAGGCTTGCTTATGAACATTTGCTTGATCTGGGAGCAGGGAGGCTGTCCAAGACCTGGTATTTGCTAAAACATATTTTCCACACTATATATCTGTGTTCATTTAGCGCACCTTTTCTGTTTCTTTAAAGCTACTACATGAAACATTTTCATCAAAATATATTTGTCTGTTTAAATGCTTTGGAATATGCTTAAAGCAATACATTTGGGTTTGTGAAGCTGTCAGCCCAATTTTATTTTCAGCAAGTTATGACTATTTGGAAGACTGCTTCCCTCTTTCAGAGAGGGTTTGGGGAAAGAAAACCTGTGAGGATCTTCTCCTGGGAATCTCTTACATGTGGTCTTCTCGACCTCTGTAGCAGGGGTATGTGCTGAGATGTCATGGGTTATGCTCAGAGAGCAGGGTCAGTTCTGGACCATTAGTCTTGAGCCTTAATGCTAAATGCTTTTGCATAAGAACATACATATTTTTAAATGAAATTGCCTGAAGTCTGTATTAGATGTGTATTTAGCTTCAGGCTCTCCCTGCTATTTCCTCTGCTGTTGCCGAACAACTCAGTTATTCATAAAATGCACCAAAAAAAAAAAAAAAAAAAAAATTTCTTAGCTGGTAGGCTGAAATGTCAGTGCAACAAGCCAGGACTTGAGCAAATATTTTTCAAGGTGTTCACACATGTTTTCCTGGCTCCAAATAAAGCTGGTTTTCACTAGCACGTTATCCTCTGTATTTATGAACTTGTTTGCCCTTTCTTCAGAAATCCCAATCAGAAAAATAGAGCCAGAGGTAGTAAAGACACAAAGCTAGATATAAGTTGAAAAGTCAGCTTTACCAGTATCAGGTGCTGTCCTGAAAGCTATTCCAAGAGTCTCACCACTTGGAAGAACAGTGAGTAGGAAGTTAGAGGTACAATGAAGGCTTTAGTTCAAAATTCATTCCTGCTAGGTTACAGCTACATCTGCTATGTCTGTTAATCATTAATTAATATCTCTAGAAACAGTTACCTAAATTAATATTATTCACAGAGAGAAATATAATTGCATAGACTTTTTTTAAAGTTGTCATTCAATCTATCAAGATGTTACAGAAGAATAAAAAATAGATTAAGATTCAAGGCTGTGCCCTTTGTCTCTTGCAAGGCTGCTTTGATTGTGCTTATTCAATACGGCAGCAGCTCAGACCTCAGTTTTCTGTTGAAAACTGCCTTGGAAAGGAGGGTGAGACTGCAAAAACCTGGGAGGAAAGGTGGAATTGAGACAGAGAAAATCCTTCTCTGCATTCACTCGAGGGTCAAACAGACACAAATTCCTCAGACTGAACCATGAAGCGTTGCTATTTCAGTGAATGACTGTCTACTGAAACAGAACACAATAAAAACTGCTTGTTGGTAGCCTCAACAGAAACACTGAGGTTTCAGCAGTGTAAAGCTGCCTTTCAGCATACTGGTGACTCGTCAGTGGGAAAACTAAGGCACAAGGCAGGTTCTGCTGTCAGCACCCGTGCCAGGAGAAAAAGCCTTTCCCAGGCTGCTGGTCTGACTCCTTCCAACACAACACTGAATATTTCCATCCCTCTTGCAGCTCCCTGCCCCTCCAGGAGTGGAAATTGTTCCAGCTGGTACCCAAATTGTCACTGGTTAACTGAAACCAGATCCCAAAGGTGCAGTGGTAGAAGTCCATGACTGTCAATAGAAAGCCATTCCCATTTTGTAAAGCCTAACTGTGAACTTATTCCAATTGCTTGAGGTTTTGTTTTGTTTTCATTGCAGAATAAAACAATACTGAGAGCCTTCTTAATTTCTGTATGATTTGGAAAATCACCTAGATCAGCCAATTCCGTGATAACTGTATTATTAACTTGGTAGGATGCCACTGGCTTAGATCATCTCCTCTAAAGTACTCCAGTTAAAAAGAAAGAAAAAACCATGCAAAGAAGGTGAGTTGGAAGGAGAGAGAACTTATTGTGAAGAATGCAGAACTCTCTTTGACTCTTTAATAGATAAGAATGAATGCTGCTGTTTAACTAGATCCAGCCGCTGAAATATCTAATTAAAACTGATGTGCTTATTTAGTTTCCAATTCATCACAGGTGGGCCCACATTAATGTGAAAATGAAAGTAAATTACCAGCATTTGGCAATCTCTCTGAATGTCATTCACATTATTAGCTCAAATCTCAGAATGCATTTTAAAATATGGTTCATAGGTAATAATGTGCCTGAGAACAACTGAAACCTTGAATCACTGTCTTTTAGTATTTTACCCACATGCGTGAATTCAAACTTTACTGGGGGAAGCTGCCGATTAACGCACGTGATGTTCTATACATAAGTGCCTTTAGGCAGAATGTTCTGGGGGAGTTTCACCCACTTTCCTACCACTAATATCACATGGGAACGGTTGTTTATATTGGCCCCACTCCTACCGGCCCCCCTCCAGCTAGAAGCTCATAATAACTTCAAGCCATTTAATTGTAACCAGATTTCAGGCTCACACTCAGATCACGGAGACCCTGTGTGCTTCAACTGCAGTGTATTAAGCTTCATAAATGCACAAGAGAAAGGGACAAATAAATGTGAAAATCAAGTGTCTTCCAAAAGCATTTGAAATTTTTTGTAAACATTATATTTATAAATTTTATCTGTTATGTATGTCTTGACCTGGTTGGGAAAAGAAAATTAAAATACACTTGAGTTTGTCTTAGAAAATCTATGCAAATCTTCACAAATCTGTAAGGATGCGTTTAAGCCACAGGTGTTTATGAAGTGAATGTTTACCAATGCTCAAATGGGAACTGGATATTACTGTCAGGAAATACACATCCCTTCAAATCCAGTTTGCAGGATTCTCCTAAACTGAAACAATTTTCCATCTCAATTTTTGTTTGGGTCAATGTAACCAACATCTCATAAAATGAATTACTGTACTCAGGGGCTTACCCCAGCTGCCCAATGTGGTCAGCCTACAAAACATAGTGATGCCAGGTTTTGGATCAAATTTCTCAAGTTCAGACAATTATTTTCTTTTACACTTAATCAGAGCATTGTCTGGAGTATTATTGGTAACTTAGAACTCTAACACATGGTTACTATAGTGAAAAGGGCAATATTAGTTTCAGGGCTTCAAAATAATTTTTCCTCTGTTACTTTCAAAAACAATGCTTTTCATTTTAAAAAAGAATGGTCAAAATATTTTTACTGGATTTCAAAAATATTTTTAAATTCTTTTTCTGTTTTAATAGTCTTCCCCACTACCCTTTTGCCACTAAAAAAGAGGGAGAGAAAACAGAGTGAGAAATTAACAAATTTTTAAAATCTTTTGTAACGGAGAAAAAAACCCATGAAAAATAGCAGAATTTTTTTTTTAGTTCATATTCTGTTTCTAAAACATATTTTTTGCCTCAAGAAAGGTCTAGAAATTAAAAAAAAAATAGAGACTTTTTCTCATAGAAATTATTTAAGGGAAATTGTTAAAATCTGGAGTAGCACATATATTTTCATATATATATATATATATATCTAAATGTAAACAAAATTTTTCACTAATTACACATGAACGACAGCCTGTGCTTTTACTGGACAAAACTGGTTTTTCTTTGGCCAAACAGCTATGTCAGGGCACTGCAGCCCCGTGTAAGCACCATTTTAAACTCAGTCTCCCATTATCAACCACAACAAAACATTCCCAAGAGCTGTATTGAAAAGCTGAGCAAGCTACAAAATCTCATCTTTTTTAGAGAGACAAAGTGGAACCAGAGCACCCAAAAGGAGAGAAAGGGGAGAGAAGGAAAAAGGGCTAAGGATAAAAGTAGTGTGCCAAAGAGAAATCAAGTTTGGCAGAAATTTAGTTTAAGGAAAGAAAGGAAAAAAGTATACAAAGAAGGGTGCTAAATCACCTAAACAGTCGGGGAAAAAAGTGCCACCTAGGTGGCATTAAAAGCAAAGAAAAAGACAGACAGGATGCAAGCGGGTTGCTTGTCCAGGGGATATGGTGGACCACCCTTCCATGTTTAGACAACCTAAAACTGATCTCAAGGTGAGGGGTTGCCAGCCGAGCCTTTCGGAGCACGGGGCTGAGACCACCCTCCAGCCCCAGCGGGAGGGGGGGTCGGGGTGCCACCAGCCCTCCGGCAGGGCGGGAAGGGGACACCGGCACCCCCAGGAACACTGACCGGACACCAGCTGGGGATCACGTTTTCTGCCTCCACCCCACCGCAGAGCATCCTTTTGAAGACTCATTTGCAGTACACATAGGAAGAGGGGGTGTAAGGCCGAGAAACTGGTAGGAAATAATAGGAAAGAAGTGCCGGAGTTTGATGAGGGTAATAACCTCCTAACTGGTGTCCTATCACATTAGGTTCCCCATGAAATTATTTAAAACAGCAGGGAATCAAACATCCCCACATTATTAACCTCTAGCTTGTGCTTATTGAAGAAAATCAGGCAGATATTTTATGGGTCCTGCGCAGCCGGTGAACCTGGCTTCCCAGACGATGCCGCACAGCGCAGTGGGACCGTGGGACCGAGCCCTCCCGCTGATGGAGGAGAGAGCGAGCCCTCCCGCTATGCCCCAGCTCCGGCGGGCTGGGCGCCGTCCCCAGGCTGCCCGGCGGCCGCCATGGCTCTCCGGTCCCGCTCCCTTCCTGCCCAGCTGCGCCGGGCTCAAGGCTTCCCCATCCGCTCCGGGAAGGCAAATATCCGAATGTGGGAGAGGGTGCTGCGTGCGCCTCAAATCGCAACGCAGTGCCAGGGTAACACCAGAGCTGTCTGGCTGCCCCCGGCACTAACGTGGCCGCTGCACTATTAACGCAGCTGTTAATAAAGTACTTGAATATGGCTTTTTATATGAAAGCTAGTCTAGATTTGCTAAACGTTGCAGAGGAAATATTTCAAAAGCCGAACGAAGACCTTCTTATGAAAAAAAGCAAAAGCGTGAATCCAGAAATTGGCCAAGCTGGGAAACCAAAGCTTTGCATCATCTTTCTTACATCTCTTGCACATTTCCTAATGTGGGACAAAATACCATACAGGAGAAAAACATTTAACCACATTCAAAAGCAGTTATTAGATAAGTCCATGAATTCATATAATCTAAAGACAGAGCGGAATCATCTGAATGATCAGCTCTTCCTACCTATTCACAAATTGTGTTGGAAAATAATTGACCACTTGTTTTTTTAATTGTGGTCATCCCTCAGAGTAGTATGCTGTTTGGTTGGGGATCCACTGCTGATATTTGAGCTTAAACATTCTATTTTGCTTAAATTCTTTGTGGAGAATGTGTTTTTTCTATTGCCAACAAATATCTTCTTTATTCCCAGCGAAACTCATATGACTGTCTATTTTTCAAATGCTTATGCTTATTGAGTAAACCTGTACTTTTATAAAATACGAAGGAATTTAGGACAACAGAAAGTCATTTAAATGCTATTTTGAAATATTTAAACCTTTGGAGGGCAGGTTCAGGTTTTTAAGGATTTATTTTTGACATTTGTGAAGATATACATACATAAATTATTGGTAACACTGAATTCCAGTACTGGAAATGCAGCGAAGGACCTTGGCGGCACCACAATGAACAGCTGCTTGTGAAGAGCCTGCCTTCCCAAACACCCAGAGGAAGGGAGGGAGTGCTGAAGTGTTGGCTGAATATCCAAAAACATTGCAAAGAATAAACCTCACCAAAAAACAAAATGTGAGGAACACACTTCTGTTTCCAATGCCCCTTGGGCAACACTGCAAGAAGGACCTGGCTGTACATTTTACACCTCTGCTATGTGCTCATACATACGTGCTTTTTTTAAAAAACAAACAAAAAAGCCTTATTACTATTTCAGTGTCTCTGAATAACGTTGGTGTCTCATAGAAAAGAAGTATTTCCCATGTACAGCACTGCATAAGCATCTAGCTGCACAGTGGGAGGTATTTGCCATGTTCTGAAGTATCACTTATTAGCCCTGGTGGGACTGCAATTGGCAAAACAATCGGCTACCATCAACTGGATGGTTCGAAGGAGCTGGAGGGGAGATGGCGGGCATCTTCCGCTAACAAATGCAGTTCAGCATTTGAATGAGAAGGGCAGGAGAGTTTTATGGTGTTGTAGGGTCCTTTCTGAGGGATGCGTTATTGATAGTCTACATCACCTTTGTGCAAAGACACGCCTGTCAAGAGCAAGGACCCCCGCTACCTCTGGGGCTGTGCACACATGCCATAATAAAGACGGATTCCTCCACCGAGAGTTTACAAGCCAGGTTTATGACCAGACAGCATACAGATGTAATACACAAACACAGAGGAAGAAAGGAAAGGAGATAACAGTAAAATGAGCATGCATTTTTCATAATAGGCAGTAATTCCATGGCTTAATTTAATCAGTGGTCTAACTAAGTGTAGTACCTTGCTTTTCTCCTGTACTCTTAAGCTTTAAGGCCTCATTAACATAGGATGTGTGTGGAATATTTTATGGGGACTTACTTACTCCATTTTAAGTAGCGGTCCCAATGAAAAGTAAGTATTTACCAACCATCGTTACAAAAAGTAGGTGAGGTGTTCTGCAATAATTTACATTTCCTGCAGTGAGAACAGTGAACGACTGCCGGATTTTGAACTCTGCTATGTGGGAAGTGCAAGCCAAGGCTTTTAAGGATGTTCACAGCATTGTATTGTCTGACTCCTGCTTACCACTGTGTTACACTTGGAAAGGGCTCTGGGATCCACTGGCAAAAGAAGAGGTTTCAGCACAGTAATTTATTAGGTGTTACTGTAATAAAAACATTTCCACAGAGAAGAGGAAAGCGCTACGTCAGTTTAGATGGTCCTAAGGACAGAGTTTGAGCTGGGGTAGAGGAGGAGAGGGCTCAGAGCATGTCACTGATTTCCCTAGGAAAACAGGTTGTGTGTGACTTGGCAGTAAGGTCTTAACATGAGTATATGTGCAAGGTGAGAGGTAATGGCCTTTTACCCTTGTCTGCTATCACTATTCCTATTTTTAACTTCCACATAAAGATGACTTCATGTACGGTGTAGTCTCAGAAATACCTGCACAGGTTTTGCCAAGAAACTGGCTATTGATACCTATGACCGCAAACCTTTAATTCCACTTCAGAAGAACACATAACACAGGAGGCAATTTTTAGTAGCTATCCCGATAGGCCCAAAAGGCCTTTAAATATCAGAGGAGGAACAATTATCCTGCTACCTGTATTGAGACCAAAATATACGCTGGTGCTGCCAGAATTGATTTGGGTATAATTGAA
The DNA here is from genome assembly GCF_947461875.1 of Haliaeetus albicilla. Taxonomy (NCBI): domain Eukaryota; kingdom Metazoa; phylum Chordata; class Aves; order Accipitriformes; family Accipitridae; genus Haliaeetus; species Haliaeetus albicilla. The sequence goes on from NC_091485.1 coordinate 38,993,806, forward strand.
ATTCTTCTTGCAGGTTCAAGTTTTAAAGAAATGGGAGCAAACTAAAATCTGGTGCCAGCTGAACAAGGCAGCAGAGTGAAAGGAGAAACTAATTTGGCCCAATTATTTTAATACATACTTACTGCTCTTGAAAGACACTGTATTAATGAAAGCCCTTCATTTATCCAAAGGGGTACAACATGAGTGACAGTAGCATTCCTCACCAACACAATTTAGTCTGTTTCTGGGGAGAGGCTCCAGGGAAAGTGTTTGCATCCTGTTTATCACGTCCACGGGCATCTCTGGGCTTCCTGGACTTGCCGGCAGAGCTATCATCGTTTGTATCAGCATTTCTCTCACAGTGGGGACTTAAGCTCACAGAAATGAAATGAGATTGACTGTTTTGTAAGGGCTGCTGAGACACGGCTAGATGATAACAACTTTCACTTGTAAGAGATCACGAAATCTCAGAGCTAAACTAAACCACTTCATAGTTTGAACCAGGGCTCCCCTTCAATGAGACTATACTGGCTGGTCCTTTAACACAAACAATGAAGTTTTAATAGGTACCACTTCATAGAAGAAATTTCATTTCTGATTACATTCCATCAGTCTTCAGTACAACTCTTGGTAGAAACTCACTGATTTCATTAGATTTATTTTTTAGGAGATATCTCTTTAAGGGAATTTGCAAAAGTAATTACCACATACTTTGTCACAGACAAGTCTATACAGTTGACACTGTGTGTGCTTGATGTTTACACCCATGATATAGTGCAACAGAAAAATGTGCATGTGTTTGGCTTAGTGCTAATGCAACCAAGATCAGGCCGACAAATCAAAAGCTAGAAGCAGTATGGGTATGAATTTCGGCAAACTTCTTTGCACTTGTGGCAGAGGGAAAAAAACTCCCATGTGTCAGGTAAGTCTTCCTCCCACTTGGCTTTTTACCATGGGGAATGATTCTCCTTCACTCAAGGCTCAAAACTTTTGTTTCCATGGGAAGTTCTGATTTCTCTAAACCATTTTACTCAGCTTTCAGCTCCAGCAGTGATGAGAGTCTCCAGTGAAGAGCTGAACAGTACAAACCATTTTTTCTTTATCTTTTCAAATTTTCTGAAAGAACAAGAAGACTATAAGAAACACTTACAGAAGTGTTAGTCTTACACTAACTTTCGTGATGTCTAGTCCTATCTATCTAGAGCATAAAGTCCATTATGTAAATTTTAAACTTTCCTACAAGTTGAAAACATGAGACAGAATATATTCCTTCATGCTCATTATGAAAATAAAGTACCCAGTCTGAGATTATTACAACTTTGGCAGAGAATTCCAGACCCTAGAATTTCTAGAGAATCCTGTATATACTCCATCTGTGCTCTCCCTCCAGTTACACTCCACTGCCTTCACAGAGCACATCTTCCACAAGTATCTAAACTGGTATTTTGGCCCTGTTCAGCATCCATGATCTCCTTTCACTGGTGAGCTGTGATTATTTTTACACAGCAGTAATAGTCCTCACTGGCTAGTGCAATAGGCTTAAGAGCACACTGTTTAGCTGGAGGATTTTCACCTAATTTTTAATTGAACTTTGAATTTTATGCCCTTCTTTTCAAACAGAAGGGTGTTATGTATCTTGATTATGTACCAGGTGGGGTAGACATAGCAGAATGGCACACGTGAAATGTTTGGCTTTCTTACTTCAGCCACGCATTTCCTCCTCCTTTTAGCATTAATCATTCACCATGGTAGAGTTAAGCCCAGCATATCGTATTTTCAGCTAACACAAACAAAAATGCATCATCAACAGCATCATCATTAACAATCTGCAATTACCGCCTAGTTACAGCACTTGTTCTAGCTTTAGGGTGGTGTGCATCCCCACGCTGATGACGGTGATGATTACAATAGCAAAGGTCAGGCTTGCAGCCTCTCTGAAGCCAGTCATCCAGACGATTACCATCATTGACAGTTTTTGCCAGAAGCACGCTTATTGAAAGCAAAGTGAATGCCACAAGGACTGTCTATAAAAATAGAGGAAAATTGTCTGCAGTCTTCCCTCATCTCCTGGTTGCCAATTGTAATTAGATCTTCAGGCTGCTTTGTAATCAGCCATCAATTCCGCAGTATAAAGACCTCTGCAGCAGAATATACACTCTATGTCTTTATCAGCAGAGTCCTCCAGTCATTCAAATGGCTTACATTATAAATCTTCTCCATATAACTTAGGACATCCAGAAAAAAGGAAAATGAGTATACTAGAGCTTCTTCTACCAGAAACTGGAAAAGAATATAAATTGCAATTACTGTGCAGCATTTACTGATGCAAGCCTATACTAGCAGAGGTACTGAAATATTGTCAAAAAGAATCTTCATTCATACATATAAAGCCCCATCTCCTTTAACTTTTTCCAACACATAGGATTATCTCCCCTCATACAATGTACTTAATCTTCTGAGTATCACTAATTTAATATTCTTAATATCTGTGTTTTGAGTGGTCCAGGCTCAATTTGATTCCACTGATATAAGCAAAAATTTACAAATGACTGCTAAGATCGTATTCACCTATATGTTACATGATGTTTCAGCATTACTTTCTCTCAGACAATAAAGGTTTTTCATATCTATTTGGCTTTTGTTTAAATAATTTGCATTATAGTTGTATTGATTTATAAATAGATATGTTCAGTATCCATTTTCAGTGTGTTTAGTTGTTAGATGCACATATAGAAGAGTGTTCACCTTATTGAGCTAAAATCTATCCTCATTGTATTCATTACCTTCAAAGGAATCTATGGACAAAGACCTTCATTTGCACCAGTTTCCTGGTTTTCATTGTGAAGAATATTGAATAAATACTTTTTTTAAATATTGAAAATTTGTTCAGATAAAGTCCCTCTCGGACCATTGTCTTTTAAAATGTATTTAATATGGCAGAAATCTCTCCCAGCTATACATCTTTTACTAAACAATGCCAGAAATTACAGTAAGCCATTATTTTTCTCTCTCTGAAAATGCTGCTCCATACTTCTCTTGGGAGGAACTTCATGTGAGTGGTGCAAGAACAAGCACCATTGCAACTCATAAAGCCATAAACTACAAGTCCAACTTTACAAGATGAGTTTCAACCACTCTATAGCTAAGGAGGGTTTTCACCAGCGGAAGACTTCAGGGTGCAGAGGAAAATTGTTTGTCAGGTGGACCTGGTTGTTGGAGCTGGCAAGTCCCATCTCCATCTTCTCCAATACGCATCCACATAGGTAAAGTCAGAGTGTTGCCATAGTAAGGACAGTCCTGGTCAACCTAGACACAGGAGCCCACTGCAGTTTTGAAAGCTGTTTCTTCCCTAAATAGGAATAATAATGACTCCAAGGAATTATTTCTGGGATGGAAGCTCCCACAACTTCCATCCTTACTTAGAAAAGCATTGTCAAGAGAGGACCAGTGCTATACTCCCTTGATTTCATCCTGTCTCCCTAAATGAAGAAGATATCTCAAGTGAAGAGATGGGGGCAAAAGTTAAAAATAAGACATTTAAATAATGTTTCATGAACCTTGGAAAATGTCATGCTGAGCTCCTCAGGTGGAAATTCAGTTTCTGTGCATTCCAATCTTCTTTCAATATGCCCATCTGACTCTCCAGATTCATTAACTGAGCAGCCACATTTTCTAGCAGGTTTCCTACAGTGATTGAAGTTTGCAACACATCTATTTCTGCATATAGCAATTCCAACACTTCTCAAAATGATCCCTTAAAGTCCAGACTTGTGGCAGATTGTCTTTCCAGCAGGACAGCACAAGATGGTCTCTGGTATGCTTCTTGAGATATAGTGGTAATGCACGTTGAAATAAATTAACTATTTATACAGAGCATTTAATCTCAGAATTGCATGAGCTATCTACCTCACATACCACGCAGAAAAGTATCAGCCTCCACAGTCAGACAAGGGAGTTTATGCAGGTCAGGATCTTAGGTACTGAGAACACACCATGCTCAGGAAACCTGATGAACTTGAGTGGTTCTGCTTATAACAACAATGTTATTCAGGTGACTAAATGTTGTGTAAACAAGTTTTCAGGATCAGGGATTAAGGATTCAATTTAGGCAATGAAATGCAATTTTACATGTAGGTGCAGAATGGCCTTTAGGCAAGACTGGAATGTTCTGCTTTTGTTTGTTAAGAACCAACAGTTTTAAACAATATGTATTTCAACAGTTACAGAACTAATAAGAAAAAGAAAAGTTCTCCAAGTTCACCAGGTTCTCCTAACTCATTTCATTCCCTCTATCAGTCTTACTATTTGCTGTGACAAAGTTATGAAAAATAGCTAGCTAGCAATTGTATAGAATCACATCAAGTGAAAAGCTTTTAATGGTTTTGTTATATTGTGACATCTACAAGCCCCACTTAGTGGGTAACGGACATAATTTTGTTTTGGTTTTCCACCTACCTTCTCTCATGCTTACCAGCTAATCTTAGGTTGCGATCAGACTTGTTTCTTGGCTGACTGCAGCCAGCTGAACCCAAGTGGCCTTCAGACGAGTGAAAGTCAGGGCAATAACGTGTGCAATTTCTTTTTAATTCTTGTGTTTCTCATGTAAGAAAAACAAAGCAAAACAGGCTGCAATACAGACTTAGTGCTGTGCAGCACAAAAGCGATGCCAGGAGTTGTGCTCTCAGAGAACTTCCTGTAAAGTGAACATCCAGTTCCACTTCCTTGTCTCTTTTTGTTGGGATTGAGATCATGAATTAAGGCTATCATCGGCACTGCAGTCCATAAAACACAGTGCCAACTTTACCAACTTTTTTTTATGGGAAATGACATTATAGCAGCAGCTTCTATATCTCTGGTAAGCTCCACATATTGTACAGACAGCTCCGAAGTTGCCTTTAGATCTGTCATATGGTGCAAACAGCTGCTGATGAGCCATGTGAACTGCTTTGACCTCCTGTATGCCATTTTCCTCTGGCTTCCCTTTGACTTTGAGCATGCGGCCTCTTCTACGCAGCTCACAGGATTGCAGCACAGAGGTTTTCCCATTTGAAGGGATCAGTGATTTTTCTTGGAGAATACAAACGCAAATCAATAGTTTCTCATCTAAACATAAGGGAAATGCTTATTTTTAAATGAACTGTCTTTTCACCCCTGAGACTAGTACAAAGCAACCAGAAGAGGCTCCATTAGAGCTGCACAGGGGATTTTAAGACTCTGCTTCACTTGTTCCCATTTCACAATGTCAAAACATGTAAAAACAAAGGATTTCATTTCACTTACAAAAGACATTTCAGTAAGTGTACAACTTCAGAACGAGTTTAATTACATGGTGTATTCAGAGGTGACAAGGTGCTAGCATTTGTACATATGAGAACTACCTGAGCAAGCTTTCAGAAGGATTCTTCCTTCACCACAGGAAAACTAGGGATACTATCTCTCACATTTATTTAAGGTCAAGACCTCCACTCAGATGAGCACGCAGGACCCTGGATTGCCTGACCTGGCAGCAGAATAAATGCAGAATATGTCCCTTGAACGGCCCATTCCCTCTCTTCTCCTGGACAGCATGGTGTTGGCTTTTTGATACATATATATTTTAGATTCATGCTATCTATTTGATATTTGACTACTTAGCTAGGGAGTAAAGTCATCTTTACATAACATGCCTCAAAACCAAGTGGCCTGCTAAGCAGAAATTTCATCAGATGCCTCTGCCCTTTAAAATCCTCTTGTAGAGAAAGAGGCAGCATGTAACCATGGGAATATAGCAGAGAGCTGTTCTGGGCAGAGTTACTGAGCTGTGGCCCCAGGTACGGCCGGACTCAGGAGCAGTGGAACTCCCGCAGGCACCTGGCATCAGTACAGGGCAAACACCACATGCCCCAGCTCTGCTTCACCTTCTGCCATGGGGGAAAATGCCCCAAGAGATTTCACTGTTGGAGTGCTCAAGTGACATATCCTAAGCTCAGGGCTTTACTCAGTAGGATGTGATACCAGATGCAGCTCTGGAACCCAAATTTTGCTCCAGTAACCTGCATGGCTTGCTGAAATCCTGCAAGTCTTATGCAGGGCTGAGCTGTGTAAGACCAAAGGCAAAATTTGTTTTCTTGTGTTTAGACTTAACAAAGTTACATTTCATTTCACATTCCTTATTTGTACAGCAAAGAAGCAGACTGATATTTCAAAACCTTTTCCAAATGTTTATTTTAAGCAGTGATGCAGGAACTCTGTGTTTTTACATATGGTTAGTGATGCTGTTTGCAAGTTACCAGTCATCAGTTTAACTTTTAATCAAAGATTTTAAAAGGTTTATGTGTCTTTGAAAGTTTCACACATATTTAACTGAAGCCTGACGAGCAGCAACCTTTTAATTGAACAGGTGTCCAGGATGGAGGCACACCTCCCTGACACCTCAGGGCTACACCTGGGTAGCAAGCCGCCGAGTGGCTGAGAAGTACAGGTAGCTGAGAGTAGGTGTGCTGACAATGCCCCTTCTTTAGTGCAAAATCTGTAAAAAAAAACCAAAAAAACCCCAAAAAACAGGAAGCAAGGACAGGCATTTCTGATTATAAAGGTTGCAAAGATAATTCTACAGATACAGTTACATATTACATACTACATTGCAATTCTGTAAAGACTGTATATCTCTAATATTACATGATTCTTTTGTGTTCTGTTATAGAAATTATATTATATATAATTTATATTACATAAATAGAATTGTATTCTATATCATATTCTATTATAGAAATCTTTATACATACAAGTTCCCTGATTCTTTGTTTTGTTATTGCTGCCTTCTGATGATCGTATTTGGTTATATTACCTCATTTGAGATGACTGTTTATTCCTCTGCTGCTAGAAACAACAGAGAAAGATGCAAACAATGCAGGGAAATAATCTAAGCATGGGGGTCTAAGAACAGCGTTTCTCATTCCAGGTGTTACTTCTCTCCATTTTGGGGCACACATACCATGTATGTGTAGTACATAGTCTTAGATACTTCATTCTTATTAATTAAAATGTCATAGATTTACATGTGTACACATTACACAGCTAGAGAGACAGGAACAGGTACTAAATATTCACAGATAGATATGAAGATTTAATTATGTAAGCAGCTTTGAATCCTTGGAATCAATGTACACATATATACACACACACATTCATACACAATCTTAAGTGCAAAGTGGTATTAATATTGTGTATCATACAAGCCCAAGTGATGTTCACATGGATTATTTTCTAAGTGACAGTTAAAATTAAGCATATGTCTGTTGTATTCAAAAGACAGAATTCAGATTCTTTAACAGGTTAAAATATAAATACACCCAAAATAAAGATGAGCAACATATTTAACACAAAAATAATTTAGGAAAACTTAACTTCACAAAAATAAAACATATAAAGTAGATCTAATTATTTTAAAGTTTCTTGATGTATATAAAATTCTAAACTATTAATAAATATATCTGATAAATAATGATGATGGTCTCCATATTTCTTTGTTTAATTCTCAGTTTTCTTGCAAGACCTTCTTGAAGTTTGGTTGTAATGGATCATTACGTCCATAATGTGCTCAATGTTGGAGTGAATTTTGAACAGTTTTTAGGCTGCATACTGTTTTCTTCCAGATAATTTACTGGATTAAAATTAGCAGTGTGAAAAGCTGTAGAGAAATCTAAATGCCTGCCAAATCAAAGAAATAATCACATTTTTATGAATATTTAATATCATAGTCATGGCAAATAAGGCAAGTAATTAGTACTTACCATAAATTTGCAAAGTATTATTTTATGTAAATGTTACATTCTACTAGTTTGATATGAATTATTCATTGTATTTCCAGACGCTGACACAAACCAGCAAACACTAAAATCTATGTGTTATTAGTTTACTTACCTTTAATGATATTGTTTAGAGAGTATTTTTGTGAGATTACTATTTTTTCCCAAATGGGATGGAAATAAGAAGAAAGTCATTTAAAGTCACCTACTGCACATTCCAATATTGGAGAAACTCAAGATGCAAATATACAAAATGCAAGTTCTTTCATGTGTACAGATGAAGAGCTCTCAGCTATGCCTCCAATTGCAAAGACCGCACAGGGGATTACTATTAATGAAGTATGGTAAAAGCCGTTTATAAAAATAATGGATGTGGGAGAAAAACGAACATCATCTTTAAAGATAACCCCCATAACCCCTCACAGTCAACAGGCAGAATCCTTGGGTCAGGAAATGAAATGACTGAAAGAGAATCTAGACCTGACCATATGTCGTGGTTTAACCCCAGCCAGCAACTAAGCACCACGCAGCCGCTCACTCACTCCCCCCCATCCAGTGGGATGGGGGAGAAAATCAGGAAAAGAAGTAAAACTCCTGGGTTGAGATAAGAACGATTTAATAGAACAGAAAAGAAGAGACTAATAATGATAATGATAACACTAATAAAATGACAACAGTAGTAATAAAAGGATTGGAATGTACAAATGATGCGCAGGGCAATTGCTCACCACCCGCCGACCGACACCCAGCCAGTCCCCCAAGCGGCGAAATCCCTCCCCCCCCACTTCCCAGTTCCTAAACTAGATGGGACGTCACATGGTATGGAATACACTGTTGGCCAGTTTGGGTCAGGTGCCCTGGCTGGGCATGAGAAGCTGAAAAATCCTTGACTGTAGTCTAAACACTACTGAGCAACAACTGAAAACATCAGTGTTATCAACATTCTTCACATACTGAACTCAAAACATCGCACTGTACCAGCTACTAGGAAGACAGTTAACTACATCCCAGCTGAAACCAGGACACCATAACACACAATATCCAAATAGCACTTCAGGACAAAAAGGCCCCTGTAGCTTATCTACGAATGTTGGGTTGTCAACTGTCTTTCAAGGCCTGACTACTAACATTTCTTGATTCTTACAAAAATCAGTTCCTTTTCCTGATTTGTGGTTGGCATCTACTGATCCCTGAAAACATTAACCCACATCACACTCCCAGTGCTACAGTATATTAAATGACCAAAGCGACTTTCAACTCTTGCCCCACCTTAAACCTTTTGGTATTAGTAAGCTCTTTCGCTTTATTGTAACTGGCAAATTTTCACATTTTACTGATATTCCTTCTTTGGAGCCACCAGTATAGAGAGTGACTCAACACTAATTTCTAGAACACACCCCTTTGCAATTACCTCATGATGTGAAAAATAACCATTTACCTCCCTCATCTATCTTTCACCTACCAAACTATTTTTATTGAATCTTTCATGAGCAGCATCTGACTTTTTGATGGTACAAAATTAATCTTCTCCAAACAGTAAATCTTTAAGTCTTAATAAATTACATCCACTGCTTTATACTTGTCAGCTTGCTCTGTAACAAACTCAACAAAATTAAAATCTGCTCACTGTATACATCCTCTCCTTTGGTAAATCCATGTAAATTTTCTGCAGACAATTTTGATCTATTCAAATATTCATCTATCCTAGTACAAACCAATTTTATTGTTCAGCAGACTTTCAGACTAGCTGGTTTTGGAGCCAAATCCTCACAAAAAAATTAAGTTCTGGTATTTCTTATATAATAAAAAACATACCTTGGTCCTTTGGATCATAGTTCAACTTAGAGTCACACAAATTACACTTGGGATCTACCAGGGGATATTATAACTTTCAATGTCTACCTCACTCTTCACCTGCCTGGTAGTGTCTTAGGGCAATAGGGTTCACAGCACACAGACAAAAAGCCAATGTTCTGTTTCTGTTTTTTTCAAATATGATCAAAGTAGCGAAGAGTTTTCACGTCCTAACAGAACTCTGAATGGTGAAAATGTGGACTATCTATGTATACTAAAAAGCAGTATTACCATATTTGGACAGAGCTCAGAGCGACTGGAGCAGTTGTTTTACTCATGGTAACTAAATCAGGCTCAGATTACAGGCTGGTAGAGGTAGTTCTCCCTAAGCCATTGGCATCTCTGAACCAGGAATTTGCAAGCATGAGCAACACTGGTCTACATTTAATTTATTTGATTTAAATAGAGCTTTCTTCATGCAACCTTAACTCCGTGTTACCCATGCTTTTCACTGATCGTTTCTGTACTATTGTACCTGGAATTTTGTACAGCAAAGGCAAGCTTTAGCCTTACATGCTATCATTAAAATGTAGGTGTGATTTTTGAATCATGTCATGCTAGGGCACACACCCACCAGAATGTCTCTGCAGCTTCTACTGCATTCTACAAAATTAAAAACATCCCATTTCCAGAGAACTGAAATGCAAGGATTTTAGCTAGGGGAGAAGGGCAGGGTTTTTAAGATGAGTATCAGATGTGGTTTCATAAAACAAAGTATTTCAAAGTACAGGGAAAAAGGTGGAACAGCGGCTTTGGGAACAGTGCTGTTAGATTAGCTCCTCACTGGGAGTTCATGTTTGCATGCTGTACTTGGGAAAGTGCAACAAGGAACTGGCAGCCAAGGATCAAGTACTAGAAGCAGTTTTACAAACCACAGCTCAGTATCCCCCATTTTAAATAAAAGCTTGCCAGCTGGCAAGTGGGAGAGAAGGAAAGTTCTTGTCCTTGTGGGTGGTTTGGACTGTGTGCGAGCAAACCTTCGGTCTTTACCCTAACAAAACTCTCATCAGTCATTGGGAGTTGCATGTTTTCCCTTAAAATCACCCTTGTGTAACCTAGCTTCAAATTTATTTCCACTTCCAAGTAAGCAAGTTAGCAAGGTCAGTAGAAAAGCAGAAAGGAACAAATGTAATGATCAAAAGATCACGCTGAAGAAAGCCTTCAATCCCTGATTCCTTCACCCTTTGGTATGGGCTCTCCTTCCCTCCTGTACCGCACTCTGGCCTCCTCTCCCCTGATCATAATGATAAGTAACATGTGCAAAACATCCAATTAAATCAAAATAGTATTTGCACATTTAAAGTGATGGTAGAGAAGATACGAGAACACAGCACAATGGACAGCAAAAGTGTGGTTCACATAAATGTTTGTTTTTAGCTTTAATATTTTAAACAAACATTTTCTTCCACTTAGACTCATCCTAATCTGCAATCTCCACCTGGTGTTTTTCAAACCAGATGGAAATGTAAATTATTTAAAATCATGAAATTCCATTAGCAGTTGGGCTTAAGTGCTTCAAAAAAAAAAGAGGAAGGAAGAGAACTTTTCAGGGTTCCAGAAGGTGACCGGACCACCCCTTGTGTATAGCTGCAATCACAGAGCAGGGTCCGGGAGCGCTCCGCTCCATGTGTGCCCTGGCTGAGCGCTGAGCACTGAGCACCGGTGAAGAAGCACTAGATCCAAGTAGAGACTGAGATTTGCACTGCAACAATGCCTGCAGCTCACTCATTCCCACAGCAGTAAGAGTGTAACCCCCGGAAAGCCTGCAAAGCAGAAATCCATTTCACCTCCCAAACTGCTTCAAGCAATACTACCTATTTTGCTTCTGTTCAACGGGGAGAAAGGATTTTCCCAAAACTTTTTTCTTCCAAAGTGCAATTGATGCTCATGATGATGTCCGTTCCTTCCTGTTTGTAGCATAAAAGCCTGGGAATAAATGCCATATAAAGAAGGTGCCTGCATGAACAAATACAGCAGAAAACTGAAAAGGACCATGAGAAAGAAAATATGAACTATATGCAGGGGTTTTGCCATGAAAATTAATAACAGAAATGACATTTTGGGGCACTGCACCCTTCCATCTCTCCTCTTTAGTCATGCCTTGTACGAGAGGAGATAAGCAAGCAGCAAGTGCTGATGTTGTATCAGGCTACTCACAGCTCTCAGGTGCATCACAAGACAGTTGCCTAAAGCCACTAGCATCAACAGGCTGAGACACAAGATGCTCCCACCTCCCTTCCTCCAAGTGGGCTGCATTCTGCCAACTCCCATCACCCTCTGTCAAGCTCCCTATTGCCCCATGCAGCAAGCAATCAAGCTGAGACAGCTTCACCACTGGCTGGAGGACTCTTTTCTTGCATTTTCTGTATCATTTTTTGTGAGTTGGGAGCTCTCTGACTACTTACTGTTTGCTTGGATTTATCTAGAATTTGGCCACATCGTACTATAAAAACCTCTCTAAAGCTCAATTATATTACTTAAAGTACAAGAACTTTAAACTCAGTAGTGATCTGGATATAATCTACTTACACTCAATTGTCATCTATGTAGATGTACCATTTACAAAATCCACACCAGACATACCCATTCTGCCTCTGTTATTGATTTTCAGCTATTAACAAGCATACTATTCTTAACCAATTATTAACCTCCCAACTTCAGCTATATGGTAACAACACCTCCATCTTTAATCATAATTTCACTGAGCAAAGCAGACTGGATAGATTTAAGTTTCATGGACCAAATCCATCAAAGGAGACTTAGGCACTGTAACACTATCCTATCTGTCCTGTTACGAATCCAGAATCCCATGAGAGATGGCTATGCCCCCGTCGCAAAGCATGAGAAGAGCTTGGTACTTCTGAAGGGAATTCAGAAGTATCAGCACACTGAGTGGATGTTAATGCCCCTAGGTCCATTGGAGCACTGACCTAGTGCAAGTGTCCCCCTGAGCTGGCACAGGTCCCTCCACTGCTTGGTTTGGACCAGAGATCTGAATCCAGGTCTAATCTAACAGAAAATTATTATATGAGGAATTTTTTATATCTTATGCCATACGATCAGAGGATACAACAGATAGTTAAGGGCATTGGATATATGGGTGGCAAATGAGCAAGGAGATGGAGTCCCAAGTTTGGTTTCAGGTTCTGTGGTGGAAGGTGGTGCCAGTCTCTGTGAGTTTGGCCTTCTGTTTGCACATTGCCTAGTCCAGTATGAGTCTTATCTGCTGCAAGTTTGTATGCTCTGTGAAACTCAGTGAAACTGCTAACTCAGAGAAACTGCAATTAACGCTGATTATATTTACTAGGAAAACAGCACCTATGTCACATTTAAATGGTTAGTTTTGCACTATGCCTGATGATCACTTTGGATTTTTTCCTGCTTTGCTCCTTCACACCAACATTTCTGCAAATCTTTTCATGGCTTTCGTGCTTGGGCCAACATAATAGAAAATCTTCCCTTGGAAATCTTGTACCTTCCTCTTATCTCTAAAATTTTGGCATAATGACTAAGGAAAAAACACTTGTGAGTCACAGATGTGACCCTCTACATGGCATTATCTACCTACAATTCTTGGTATTTCATACTATTGGAAAAGCAAACTCTGTTGATAGGGAAAAACCTTATAAAATGTTGTAACACTAAAAGCACCCAGAAGTGGCAATGTAAGCAACAATCCCATTTTCAGTATCTCCAAGTGAATTTCAGTGTTCTGAGCAGCTGCCTCACGGAAGAGAGAAGGCTGGTTGCTTCACATAGCTCTTCTCTGCTCTTTTCTCTCATTACATCATTTAAATGCCAGACATGTTCTTGTCATGGCTTTTTCTCTCTCTCAGATTCCAAAGAAAGAAACTGGGGCTTCTGATCAGGATGGAGAAGCAAAGAGAAAAAAAAATATTCCTATAGCAAAGGGAACCCTGTCAAATCACATTTTAAAAGAAACAGCATTTTAGGGTATACCTATACTGCATTTGTTGCAGTTTGGGCAGCAAGAACTGTATTCAGTGTGTGGGTCCTGGGGACATGATAGCTCTTGTGGCACAGAAATCAGTGGGACTAAATGCCCCAGTGTTTGCTGAGTTCCTCAGAAAGGCTTTACAGTCTGCATGAAGCTCTCACTTTTATGACATCGGGAGCATCCAGGCGAGCTAGTTTAAACCTAGCTAGGATGTATCTGCGTGTACTGCAGTCAGCTCAGCTGCAGAGTAACTGCAGTGTAGTGTCCCCTCCCATGCGAAACAAGTGAGTCTACGTTGTTAATTTTTTGTAAGCTTGTATACCCCACAGGTAGTCCAAAATTAACTTGCCTCATGGAAAGAAGTCAAAAGCCATCTGCACCACAGTGAATGGCACTCAGCATGATATAGGTCCCAGTTGGGAACAAGTCTTCCTCTCAATATCATCTGAGACTTTCCCTCTTTCCTTAACAAAACCCAGAGAAGCCATCAAAAATATTCTGAAACTTCTATAGCTTTATATCCAGATAAAGCTTCTTTTGTTCTCTCTGTGCAGAACAGCTTGCAGCATCTGCAGGTACATCCCTTCTGGGGGTAGGAGCCTCCAGAAGTGCAGCCACTTTTGGCCACAGCCCACAGGGACGAACTCTGCTGTGGTCCCTTAGGACATCATCCTGTGGGACCAGTACTGAGAGAGACACTCTCAAGGGTAAAAGGAAAAAGGAGGTCCAGCTGGGGTCATACCTTCTATCTGTGCCATCTTGCACTCAGAGCTGAAGAAAAGGAAAGCTTCTCTCCACTGCTTTAGGGAGAACAGAACAAGGCAGGGATTCCCCTCCACCCAGTATGAATCAGAGGGTAGTTCAGGTTGGACAGGTCATCTTTCTTAAAGCAGGCTGAGCTATGAGATCAGATGATGTTTCTCAAAGCTTTATCCTGACAGATCCTGGAAACATCCAAGCAAGGAGGTAGCATATCCTCTCTGTGTATCCTCTTCCCTCTTCTCATGGTGTAAGAGTTTTTCCTTGTATCCACTTGGACACAACTTTCCTTGTTTCAGTTTCTGTCCATTGTCTCTTGTCCTTCCCCCACACACTGCTGTAAAAGCCTGGCTCCATCTTTTTGATAACCTCCTCACTGGTTCTGGCACACTTTCTTTAGGTCCCCCTGAAGCCATCTCCTCTCAAGGCTGAATAAGCCCAGTTCCCTCAGCCTCTCTTCACAGGACAAGTGCTCCAACCCCTGACCATCTCAATGGCCCTTTGATGAAATTGCTCCAGTTTATTGATATCTGTCTTGTATTAGGGAGTCCAAAACTGGATGCATCAATGAAGCCACAGGAAGGCCAGAAGGAGCCAAAGCAGGCACACATTCTGAGAACTTTCTACAGTTTTGACTAGGCATTTCCCCACCTGTTTTGCAGGTTTCAATATGAAATAATAAGAAATTGCACCCTCGGGTTGTAAGAAGTTATCCCTTTCTGGTTATCACAGGGACCAATGGCATGTTGTCCTGGTTTCAGCTGGGATAGAGTGAATTTTCATTCTAGGAGCTGGTATAGTGTTATGTTTTGGATTTAGTAGGAGAAGAATGTTGATAACACACTGATGTTGTCACTTGTTGCTAAGTAGTGTCTCCACTAAGTCAAGGATTTTTCAGCTTCTTATGCCCACCCAGCAAGAAGGCTGGAGGGGCACAAGAAGTTGGGAGGGGACACAGCCAGGACAGCTGACCCAAACTGGCCAATGGGGTATTCCATACCATGTGATGTCATGTCCAGTATATAAACTGGGGGGAGTGGAAATGGGGGGATCGCTACTCAGGAGCTAACTCGGCATCAGTCAGCGGGTGGTGAGCAATTGCACTGTGCATCACTTGTTTTGTATGTCCCAATTCTTTTATTATCATTAATGTCATTTTATTATTGTTGTTATTATTATCATTGTCATTTTCTTCCTTTCTGTTCTATTAAACTGTCTTTATCTCAACCCACGAGTTTTACCTTTTTCCTTCTGATTCTCTCCCCCATCCCACTGGGTGGGGGGAGTGAGTGAGCGGCTGCGTGGTGCTTAGTTGCTGGCTGGGGTTAAACCATGACACATGTACGCACCTAGCGCATCACAAATGCAAAATGAAACATAATGATTCAGCCGTCCCCAGTGTGGCCGAGCTGTAGCCAGTTAGGAACCTGCACACAGCAGGTCACACCAGTTAGCTGGTAGATAAAGCGCATTAACCTCCAGGTTACTCAGTTTTGTTTATCTGACCAATGAATGCACATTAATTTCAATTTTGTCTCTCTGTCTTCTTTTACCCTTTTCTGCATTGCCTTTCAATTTGCTATTCCTCTCAGCTGGCCAAACCTTTTCTTCATCCTTCCTCTTCCGTCTTCCACCCCGAAACTCTGGAGTTTCTGTGGTAATTGTCAGCAACCCTTTACCCCAACACCCAGTTTGAATCTAATCCATTTCAGTGATAGTCTGGGTGGATCTGGGACCACTAGCCACTTTAATTTTGACCAACAGCCAGAGTTAGGGGGCTCCATTCTTGATTCGCTGATGGTCATCTCCAGAGAAAACACAATTATTCATAATAATAACAAGAGATATCACAAACTAAGTGTATGTATTCCTAATACAGGTTATATTTTTAACATAGGTTCAGTACAAGGACACTAGGGATGGACTCACACTGAGATTAAGGCACCCGAATTTAGTGTTTACAAGTGCACCACTGACCTAAACTCCCATTACAAAAAATGGAGATGTAGTAAAGATCGTGAGCTGCCCACCTACAGCCGCTCTGCTCAATAACTCCGCGGGCTCCACTGACTGTAATGGCATCTGAGACACAAAGCTTATATGTAGAGACCTACATTTATGTGTTTTAATCTCAAATCAAATCCTACCTGAAGGATTCAGAAACGGCTTTATATTACTTACAAACTTCGTTTCCTACTACAGACCAAAGAAAGAAGGACCAATGTTAAGTAATTACATTATGGTTTGTGCCAGCTCAGGGTCTCCCAGTGGGTTGCTCTGAATTCCAAGCCTTGCTGCCTTAAGATGCTAAATGCAGCAGCTCAACTCCATTTAAAAATACTTCTCACAGCTCCCACATGCTTTGCGTTTTGCCGTAGGGCAACTGAGGCACCGGGATGCAAGACCCTCCAGAAGCCCCCAGCAGGCCAGGTTCCCCACTCCCGAGGGCACACCACTGAACACAGACCCCACCTGGGGGGTCAGCCCCCACCTTGGAGCAGTGAGCTGGGGGTCCCCACCACCAGCAGCTGCCAAGGAGAAGTTGGCCAACAAACGGAGGCAGAAGAGAGCTCCCGGGTGAAGGGGTCTGGCTGATGCAGTTGGCTGCGGCACTATACCAAGGGGGAAAGGATGGATCCCCTCCAGTAGTCACTGTGTTGTCTTTTTTTGTTTTCTTTTTTGTTTGGATCCAGGACAATTCCGGTCCAGATGTGACCAGGTTCAGAGCCAGTGGACTGCAGCAGTTTCCAGTTAAAGAGAAACCATTCAAAGTTGATAAACAAGTCTGCAACTGGGAAGAAAGAGCTTAATGCATTAAAGGTGCATTAAGAGAGGAAAGAGAAAACAAATAATTCTCTCTGTCTGCCACAAGCTTCACTTTAACTAACTGAAGCCTATTTGAAAAGAAATGCTGTGGGTCCCCAGTGCAGAGGTGGAAGGGGCGGGAAGGTTACGTGCGGAGAAGAAGAAATCACTTTATTTCTATCATGATGCAGTAAGATATAAATACAATCAAAAGGGGTTAATCTAATCCTTTTGTGAAGCACTGAGTCAGAGAACAAGACAAAAACAAATCTGTGATCTGGAACTTCCTGAGCACCCACTCAGGGTGGATTAATGAGGAGTACACGGCTGTGAAATTACGTGCCCTCTGAGTCAGGAAAATGGTCCTAGTGGTGCATGACCTTGAAATGAGGGGAAGCAAACTTCACCTGATCCACAATTATAAAGACCTAAAAGGAGGGGGACTAAGGAGGAGGGAGAACACATTAAGAGCCGAGAAAATGTTTCTGAATATGAAACCAACAAAATACTAAACAAACCCAAGGCTTGAAAGATGAATTAAATGTAGCATAAAAAAAATCCAGAGGCTTTAAAGGATACTGGCATTAGTGTTTGAGCATTATAAGGAAAGCTTGTCCTCTTTATTTACATGAAGTGGATATTTTGTTGCTGTTGTTATGGACTTAGCGATGTTTGTCTGCCTTCAATTTTCTCTTTGCAATGAAAAATTGTTGAGAGATGATTTCTAGTCTTAGCTGCTTTACATGACAGTATTATCAAGGATTCATCAAGAGGCCATCTGTCGAATTTATGAAAAAAATGCAAAAACAAAACAGATGAAAAGGAAAGAGCAAGACAGAGACTGGTCCAGGGGACGATAGATGTGGCAGCATGTGCCTCAGTGTGAAAATTACAACATTTAAATACTGTAGAATAAATTACTGTGCCGAAAAATTAGTGATGCTCTCCCACTTCAGATTCTCCCCTTATGATGAGAACATAATGAAATAGATCACAGACCAAATCATTTTTTCCTGTGGCTATTATTATATTCTAATGAAAAATTAAAATGGGGTAAAGACATAAAACCTGTAAGGGAATCAAATAAGCTAAGCTACTGAGTCATTTCTTAGGTACCCCCAAAATGTACAGCTGATGTGGAAACAAAAAAAATCATGTCTTTTTATGTATGTAATCAACTAATTCCCCCCTGTTTTTCATACCTTCTTGCATCTTTATAGCTGGTATGTGTAGACACATGCATGCCTGTGACATAGGAGAAATAATGAAAGGGCAAAAAAATTATCAGTCCTCATTACAAGCTGGTTGAATTGCATATCAAAGTGAACCCAAATATAAACATCTATTCCCAACCAATATATATTGCATATAAAATTCACTGAGTATCTACTGTTTTCTAACTAGGCTAACACCTATGTTTATGTACTGTATATGAGAAATAAATTTGAATCAAACATACTTATTGAAATCAAGCAGTCTGGATTTAACTGGAAGCTAAGAGATTAAATCCAGTTTTTACTGTATTTTAAAATGGAAATACTACAAAGTCCAGGCCTTTCCTAGCCTCTCCCTTCATCTGGCCTCTGTCAGGAATGCACTTGAAGTTCTGTGTAAATTTGTTATAAGCTAACAGGAAAAATATCCCATCAATTGTTGTACAAATTTGAAGATTCAACAGCCTTTCCTCAAAAGCAATTTGCCTTTCTCTTTTACTGACTATGTTTAAAGTTATGGAAAGCCAGCCACCGGGCTATCCCTATGAAAGTCCAAAAAATCAGAGTGTGACATGCCATATATTTTTAAACATAACTGTATTACATAACAAAAAAATTGAGTTCTTTGTGTCCTGATTCTTAACAGGGAGAAAAACTAGGAGAAAGAAAGGCTAATATCGCTTTCATACAATTAGAAAGACATTCACAACAGTTAACTCTGACTATCTCCACCAAAACCTCCCACAAAAGTAAATGGTCTACAAATGATGACCTATCCAATGATGACTTTCTGCACCTGAGAGAAAGAGCAGGTGAAACTGCCCCTGAGCTTCACTAAAGACCTTCCTAAACTATTCTGGTTTATATGGGAGATAACCAAACTCTCCGCTCATTTTCACTAGTTCCAATTCTTAAACTAACAAGTAAAGAAATGCTATGTCTGGCAGTCCATAAAACAGTCCTCAAGCACACGGCCCTTCAGTTTAGATGATGAGCATACTTGGTGCATGGAGAAGGCAACATCCCGAAATCTTCAGCTGACTTAAAAAAAACCCAAAATAACCATTAATTTTAACTTAATTGAATTGGGATGATTGTCTTGATGCATCAGTAATTAAATGACAGCAAACATCATAAAAGCAAACTGTGCATATATCTTAATGGCACAGAGCAGAGCAAAACTACTCACAAGGTCTAAACTCTATGTCCTTCCAAAATTACAAAAGGGTTTATGGCTAAAGACCATTATATCATTCACTGTAATCTAGGGAAACTGCATTGGTAAGAGTCTATAGCTTTAATCCTGAAAATACTTGCTTACTTATTTGACTTGACTCATGAAAGTAAGCCCTCAAATTTCTGTTGTACTTGACCCAGCTGTAAGGGCAAGCATATACAAATCCCTCAGAAAGATGGGCCATAAAATTTACATTCTGGAAACTTTTTTTAATACAATTATGCAAATATTACTATAACAATATTATGCTTTAAGGATCAATTCTTTAATTACATAAGCGTCAATATTCACTCGACAACTGTGATGTAATTACAAGCAAAAGAAGAGGTAGTTATGCTGGGGGGGGGGCTAAATAAGTAAAAGTCTTCTGTGAAGTATTTTCTTTTGAATCTACTCAAATATCTGAATAGTAAAGGAAGCCAGGAGAATGACTCTCAAACAAAAATATTGTACAAGTCTGCAGGATTTGGCTTCTGATTTAAAATAAGATTGGTATGAGAATACCAGAGCTGGTGCCCTTCATGTAAAAGGAGCCATCATGTAAATGCAGTGAATCCATAACTTCTCAAGGATCAGTAATCTTGCTCATGAAAATTAACAGAGAATAAACCCACAACAATCAAGTATACTCTATTAACGTCTATGATATGACCAAACATTTAGATAACAACTGTTCCATAGTAAATGGGAAACAAAAATACTTGTTGACAGTGATTTTTGATCTTCACTTCACTGCAGCCCTAGGAACAGTTCAGAAGCAAAAAAATGGCATCAACAAACCATCACTGTCCTTTGCAATTGTTTTTAAGAATCCTGCTGCCTTGTTTAGAGACCTGACCATTTCTTCTCTGCATTTTCCCAAATGCCAGGAAAAAAATTAAAGCCTCTGCCTGAATTGCACTGAAATAGCACAAGACTCCTTTGAATTTCAAGGGAGTGGGATTTTTCACACAGGTGCAGAGCTCTGCACCAAACAGTCTGATTCCTGCTATTGATGGGTCATTTAAGTGCTTTACCTATGCTAAACCATTATCGCTGTACTGTTCAATAAAAACCAACAATAACAATCAGCAACAATAAAAATTGTCATACAAGCATTGGAGGTCCGGTTTCCTCAGGAGCAGTAAATTGTTTGTAACCCCAATCAATTTACTGGGTTCGGAGGCAGTTGTTTCTCTGGCAGCAGATTTACCACAGGAGCTGGTTCTGTTTGAGCCTCTGGCCCCGTCTTTGAGAAATCAAGAGCCTTTGCGCCACTCTTCACCTGTCCCGAATTGCTGGGGCTCCGAGAGGAGAATTATGCCGGGGCAGGGCTGTGTGGGAGAACACGAAAACACATTCCATTAAATTAGTTACTCAAGTGTGTAACACCGCCGCACACGGGAGTCAATTACCCTGATAGCCTGGCTCTGCCCCACTCCCTATAACCATATGACTGAAGAGCCATTGTATAATAATAGCCTGCAATAAGGTGTCAAGAAAGGACATTAGGGGTCTCTGAAGCAATGAGCATTAACTGGGTGCAATATTTTCCTAGGTCCATTTTATTGGGATAATCCTTGAACTATTCAAATACATGAACTCCCATATGAAACAGATATCTCTCCATCTGCACAGGCTTGGGTACTGACGAACAGGCTGGAAATATATGGGAAGCTGCATTATTTTAAATAACTGTTCCATAAAATAAATAGTAAGCACACAGATCAGCGTTTCAAGAGTCATAAAATAAATCGTCATCAAAAAAGCTTACTTTATGAACCCATAAATCTTCTGGAAACAAACGTTTTCTTCATCTTCCTGTGTTTTAATAAAAAATTCCTTTTTTTACTCACTCAATTACAATATCACTATCAGTTCAAATTACAGGTCAAAGATACGGGACTTAATGTATGTACAGCTAGTTCTCTTCTCCTAATAACCTGTCATTCCCAGGATTTGAATGTCAGAACAC
This sequence comes from Haliaeetus albicilla, assembly GCF_947461875.1. Lineage (NCBI taxonomy): Eukaryota > Metazoa > Chordata > Aves > Accipitriformes > Accipitridae > Haliaeetus > Haliaeetus albicilla. Next base: position 39,015,353 of record NC_091485.1, read on the forward strand.
AGCCTGCTGCGGTAATGCTACCCGGCAGCACAGTGATGAAAACTTTGGACAAATCATGAAGAACATTCCAGATCCAAATCATCAGAAGGTTACTGGGGAGAGCCTTTCATCCCGCTCTGACCCCTTGATCTGACAAGTGACACCTACAAAATGAACAGCTCTCCAGCTTAAATTGTTTAACTGTAGCCTGATCAGTTTTATTATCTTGCTAATCCGGATATCAGCCGTTTCATCAGAATGGAAGATATGCATATCATGAATTATTTTGACACCAAGACCTTTTAATTTTTGCCAGCAATATTTCACTACACCAATCAGGGCCTGCAGTCAGTGATGCTGCTCGCCTCCTGGGATGTCAGAGGACAGTGCACTCCTGACAGCACCAAATCATCTGGGAGCTGTAACGAGCTATTGCTGCAATTATTATTATCTCCTGTAGTCATGCATTTCATTATAGTGCAGGCAGACAGAGGTTTCAGTTTCGGGCCAGTCTTATTTAGGAATCGGCCATTTTATGGGCTGTAGGGCTCTGTAGTGTAATTTCTTTTCTCCTCAGTAGACAAGGATAGGTGAATTTCTAATAAAAACAAAACACTAGCTAGGTACTGTAGAAAGAGGGAGCACAATACAGTACATTAACCAGCAGTGAAACAGCTTAAATGGCCCACTTGTAGTTTATGAAAGCAGTGGTTAATCAGCAATATGGTTTGCTGCAGAGAGGAATAAAGAACAGTTTATCTTCAAATACATATATATTATCCTTTTTCCAAACTACCCACTGCTAAACTTTTTTGTAGGCCAACACTAAATCCTGATGGGATAGGTCTATGGTTTTTAGTGAATTTTTTCTGCCACTTCATGGAAGTAAACTAAAACAGTTAAGAAAAGATGAAGAAAAATGCCTGGTTTGTTTGTTTAAGCAGCTTAGGGTCCATTATTGCAAAGCATAGGTATGCAAACAAGCATGTTGGAGAGAAAGGGGAGAGAGGCACTTTCAACTAAAAACTGATAGAAATTACAAACATTCAAAGAAGGATATTCACCGGTAGAATATGCCACAAGCCCTTCCTAGAGAAAGCACCAGCAATCACCTCTTTCCTACATCCAAGGTTAAATGGTGGCCCAAAAGAGGTTGCCCTGTCAGCCATGTGTTGAATGCCCTTTGGAGGGTATTGCCAGCTTTCACAAGCATTATAAAAGAAAAGAAGACAACAAAATGCACATTGTTAAGCATGTACATTGATGCAAAGGCAATGTTTTGCAAAATACCCAACACTTCCTCCCCTTGTTCTCCATCTTTCCTTGACATTCACTTTTACTATGACCAGTGTCCATGTATTTAGACATACATCATACTACATTTTTATCCTTAGCCTTCTTTTGCTACACTCAATTGATTTCAAGGTCTTTTCCACTGTCTTTCTCTTCAGAATTTACTTTCTCCCTTGGTTCCCTTCTCCTTTTCAAACCTGCTCCCCTTTTTCTGAACATTTAAGCTCCGAATGACTTAATTTCCTAACAGAAAAAGAAGCACCAGCAAAAACAGGGATAGAACTTGGCAATTTCAATTCTCCTGGTTTTAGTAATGCTATGTAATACAATGAGTAAAAAACAAATAGGGAAGTTTCTACTACGTGTGGGGGGAAAAGGCAAGCATCTAACTATCTGTGTGCACATAATAAAACACAGGAAATTCAACCACACATCCAGAGAGTCTAAAATTAAGGTACTGCTGATATACCAACAAATTGTTGCTATACGGAAAAAAAAAAAGCATTTGAGGAGACTAATTTAAATGTAAACAATGAAAGAATCACTTCATGACACCTCTCCCCATGAAAACTACATGACGTCTTCTTCTCTGCTGAGGTATTTAATTATGCACTTTCTGTAGTCAGCAATCCCCTCCACATGTATAGCTTTTTGACAGCAAGACAAAGTTCTGAATATTAAACTTAAAGTAACATATTCTGCCTCATCACTTGTGTAAAGACAGCTGATATTGCCTGAGAGTTTGGCACTAGAGGCCAAGCACCATATTTTCAACCACCCACACACAAACCCTTTCAATACAATCACTAGCAACTTGACTGTGAAATTTCCAGACATTGATGGCTAGCAAAGACTAATAGCAATGCTCCTGTGATGGACTCCCGTCATGAAAAAGCAGTTCTTCAGCTTTTTGATCCCATCTGTGTGATGCAAAGAGAGCAGGGAAGACTTTGCCTCAGCAAAGATAGGATAGTGTGTCCAAAAAGGAGCAGAGCAGCACACCAGGGTCTGTAGTGTTGTGTTTATTTACAGATGCCATTCAGTTTTACATAAGTCCCTTGTTAGTTAAGGGTTGCTGATCCTGCAGACTCTTACACATGTGAGCAGTTCCATCAAAGTCACTGGGACGTGCATGAATTAAGATTCCTCTTTTAAGTAAGGTTTAGCAGGATCAAGGCTGGTCCTCATGCCTGTCGAAATCTTTGATTGCAGTTGACTTGAAGGAGAAGCTAAATCCACTCAGCACTAAACAAACTGGAAGATACTTTCTCATGTCTCATGAACCATTTCAGTCTCTCTTTGGCTAGTAAGACAGTCGTTCAAAGCTCCAAGGGACTGACTCTGCTGATCAATGTTTGTGGTATGCAGCTATGGAGTAAGAGAGCTGGATCACATCCCCAGGCTGGCTAACGCTGGTTAGCACAGAATAGCATCAGCTTAAGGCACTGACATGGACATTGCAGGTTGCCTTATTGCCTGAAGATCATGGTGTCCCCTGCCCTGAAAGGGCTGGCACACGTGTGACTTGGAGCTAGTCTCAAAGTTGTGGGTCAAGATCAGTAACCACTGGCTCGGAGTTTAAAATGGCAAGTACTGTCCCCCTCCGCCTCTCTTCGATTACAATTTCCACTGTAGACTTCAGAAAACAGCGTACTAAAGTCACTGCACTTTGCAGGTCCTTTCACACATGAGCTTTACATTGACTATGGCTATCACAAGGGACAGGTCAAGACATTTAACGTAAAACCAAAGCAAGACAGCTCAGCCAGGTGGATCTAAAAGCATCCCAAAACCAGGCTGGAATTTTCTGGACATCCACAGCTTTTTCTGAGTTCCTATGGAAGGTATTGTTTGCAGGAGGAAAACCCCTGCCAGATCCTTCATGGCTAGCTGCTCCACAAGCCCTCTGGGGCTAGCGAATATGACAGGACCCCAAGTGACACCATTCTGGAGTGGTTCTGCTGAGGATCATAAGATGTGCCTGATATACAGGCTGGGTCCTGCTCTGTGTTGAATACAAGCTCTACATTTTGCTCCATTGCAGCTAAGGGCCAGTGAGCAGCTGGCCTGAGGCTGGGAGTGTGCTGGCAGTGCCAGGCAGCTCCTGTTTGATGGGTGGGAAGGTATAAAATTTACTTCAAATTATTGTAAAATTTTAATGTAAAAGAAACAAAAAAATGGAGAAGAATTACTAATTAATTAGAAAAGTTTAAAAGGGAACCCAGGCACATGAGCTCCCACACTCGCACCCTACAACCCAACACTGCCTTCAATGCCCCTTATTTTATTTATTTTGTAACCATTTTTATTCTCTTTGGGCCTGCCCTAGTTTCAGCTGGGACAGAGTGAATTTTTATTCTAGTAGCTGGTATAGTGTTATGTTTTGGATTTAGTAGGAGAAGAATGTTGATAACACACTGATGTTGTCAGTTGTTGCTAAGTAGTGTTTCCACTAAGTCAAGGATTTTTCAGCTTCTCATGCCCAGCCACCAAGAAGGCTGGAGGGGCACAAGAAGTTGGGAGGGGACACAGCCAGGACAGCTGACCCAGACTGGCCAAAAGGGTATTCCATACCATGTGATGTCATGTCCAGTATATAAACTGGGTGGAGCTGGCTTGGGGGGGATCGCTGCTCGGGAGCTAACTGGGCATCAGTCAGCGGGTGGTGAGCAATTGCACTGTGCATCACTTGTTTTGTATGTTCCAATTCTTTTATTATCTTTAATGTCATTTTATTATTGTTGTTATTATTATCATTGTCATTTTCTTCCTTTCTGTTCTATTAAACTGTCTTTATCTCAACCCACGAGTTTTACCTTTTTCCTTCTGATTCTCTCCCCCATCCCACTGGGTGGGGGGAGTGAGTGAGCGGCTGCGTGGTGCTTAGTTGCTGGCTGGGGTTAAACCATGACAGAGCCAAATGGTTGTTTTCCTAAGTAACTGTGAAATCCCTTTTGAAACTTAGCTGAAAACTACTATCACCTCCTTATATGGATTTATTTGGATAGACTTGAGGAAAAATCCTTTTAGCTGTTGAAAAGTTGTAATTCTTGCATGTGTGTCAGTAAGGAATGAAAAATGCAATACAGTAAGAAAAGAAACACTAAATTTGCCATTCTTCAGGTGAGTGAGAAGCTTTTCAAATGCATTCATGACAAACATAGGGTTATAGATTTCATATGGTGCCTTCTTTAAGAAACTTTTGAATTCCCCATTATCGTGCTTAAAAAATTCGTAAAACCATATACAATGATGTCAAAACCACCTGTATTTCTAGTGTCTTTTGGTGTGTAAGTGGTGGTTTTTTGTTTTACAACACAAGAATACCTGACTATGAGGAATTTACACAACAGACTACAATCAGTTAATTTGATCCCCATAACATTTCCAGGAAACCAGTCCCAGAATTTTCAGAATCATCTTGGGCCAAATTTAACAACATCCACAAAAGTGGAACAATGTCATTAACTGATCTGACCCAGATCAAATTTCCTACATTTTCCAGGGCTTTCAGCATATATTAGCATGTTGTTTAAATCCCGTAGTGGTTCTTATTTCTTATTTACTACTTATTATGTTGTCTTGGTAACACCTTAGCTTGTTTTATTTACTTGTAGAGAGTTTGAGCCAAGCCCTTTGTATTACAGTCTAAAGAATGTTCTAGTTTACAACATCAGAATTATAGTTATTTTTAACAGCAATACAACAGATTTGCACTAAAATAGAGTACTTCATTAACATTAACATGTGTACAGACTTTGCCTTTTCTTTTTTAAGAAATCAAGTGTGACAGATTCTTTACAAAACTTCTTAAAACAGAGAGCATGACTTCCATCTAAATCCTGATGATTAGCTGCAGTGTAACATTGCAGGCACCAGATACGGTGCGTCAGCATTTACCTTCTTAGCTTATACATGCATTTAGTCATCTAAGTGGTCCAACAATAATTAAGTGGAAAAACTGCAGGAATTTGTAAAAATCTGGCTTTCAGCAACCTGTCAAAAGCGATATCCTTAAATTGAGGGTAGGAATTCAACAGTTCATAGCTCTCATGTTTGAGCTTAAGCCATTAATTCATTCCTCATTGTAACTCTTGTAAAAATCTTTTTTCTTCCCCCTTTACCCTCCTGTAATGTATTGTATCTTTTATTCTTACCACACTAAAAAGTTAAGGATGCAGAGTGTACAGCAGTACGAGCATTTTTTACTCGTACACTGGTAATCTCATGTCCATGTAGGGAATGTAATACAACCTGCTTAAATTCCAACTGCTTCCACCTTTGGTGAATTTAATACGGAGACTGTAAAATATTCTGGAGTTTATACCATATATAAAAGTAATAAAACAAATTTAGAGAAAGATTTCGTAGCTCATGTATCACACAGACGTGAGCACTCACTTTAAAAGCAGAAGCAGAAATCTGCAGTTCCAGAATGACCTGATAAAGGTTGGACCAAAGTTTTCAAATGCAGTGCCTGGTGGCAGACTCCCAAGCCCACATTAGTCTTACAGCTTTCATCCAAAAAAGGGGGTTAAGCCCTGCACAGAGGAGCCTTACAGCTTTTCAGTAGGCACCTGCTGTTACCACAGAGAAGGAGCCAAACGCTGCCAAAACGGGTCTTGCTGGATCCGTGTTGTGCCAAGGTATGGGCTGGGAACAGAGCAGTTCCGCCGGCTATGCCAGGAAGGAGGTTGCTCTCAGCATCCAGGGAAGAGCTGCAGGCTTTGGGGAGTCATTAACACCCAAAAGCTAGGTGGTCCAGAGTAACATCCTCAGCAGGAATCGTTAGGGGTATAAACTTGGACATTTAAAAAGAGACTCAGAAATAATTAAGTGACCAGACTCATATTTGGACCTGATATTTGCACAAAAATGGTTTGACTAGCACCGCTAAGTGCCTGTATTTCCCATTAATGCCAAAAGGTATAGTGGCTTTTTTATGGAAGAGGCAAATCTGGAATGTAAAATTAGGCAGAATATTTGAAAACTTTGGCCTACAAACTTTGTGTGTATTGCCAGGCTAAACTCAGCTCCTAAATATTTAAAATCTTGTTTCTTTTTTATTGGACATAATTTTGTGATTAGGAAAAAGAAGAATGGAAATAAAACCTCTTGATTTTGCTCATAGGATTCATTCAGATGACTCCATGAGATCACAGTTAGATACATGAATTAAATTAAACTACACAAATAAGCGTTCTTAGGCTTGGAAAGAAAGTTGGGGAAGGACAAAATGACCATTTTTTCCCTTTCTGTCTGTGTCATTTTTAATCATTCTTCCTTGTGTAGCCACCACTACTGTTCATACTAAAGTTTAATGGAATTAAGAGAAAAGATGTATAGCACTCCACTGCATTTACAATGACTTACTTAATTTTAAATATTTCATGTAAAATTTTACAAGACCATCTTGAAAACTTGCTAGATATCCTGACCAGTGGAGTAACTCCACTGTTCTCATTTATCAGTAGAGCTAAGAGAAGGATCCCAAGATGTAAGTCAGCATAGGGTAATGACCTACCTGACTTCCCTCAGGAAACCCACACTTGGCTGGAAGTTTGGTAAGTTTAAAATCAACTCCTACGTTGGCGTTCATGTCCTGCAGAGAGCGAGATGTATTCCAACAAAACCTGTGAGCAACATTCAGAATATTTGCTTCCAACACACTGGGTGTGTTCACACTTTTCTTTCAAACTTAAGGCAATGGTACACCTACCTGTGCTTGTCAGTATGTTGTTAAGCCACCACATTGGAGAGAGAAGCTACTGTCGTTTGAAAGAGGACTTGTTCGGTACAACCACTGTCTACTTTATTGAGAGCTCTAGGCTTGCTTTTGCCTTCCTCATTCACCCAAGATAGTTCTCATTTCCAAGTCAGTCTGAATTAACTCATACACTGCTATGCAGACACATTTGTAATTTTGGTTTACTCTGAACAATATGTTTCTTGTTAATAATTAAAACCCCTTGGGGTTGGTATAAATCAGTAGTTCAGATTTGCTGTTGTCATTCTATAGTAAGTAACCCTCTGAATTACTTGTAAAAGGAACTGCCCCCAAAAGGGGAGAAAATCTCTTCAGTTAAATCAAAACATTTTATAATACTTATTGGCATCCTGGGAAAAGACCACTTAAATTTTTGTAAAACCATGCAATCCAAGTTTGAAACAACTTAAATCTTAATGAAAACAGTTTTAATAATGCATTTTACTTTGTAAGCAGGTGGGGAACTAGAGAACTCACACGTGATCGATTACAATATGCAGAGGATGGGCCATTGCTTGTAGAGGTGGTGTAACTCAATGGTGAGTTTAGATGTGTGTTCATACCCGAGCATACATAGCCAGCTTTGTTCAGGAAGAGATAAAGCTATGTTTAATCACAGCCCTTATATTGAAAGCTGAGCATGTACTTTTCTTTGCAGAGCTGTGGCCAAAATGACTTTACAAGGCAAAAAATGAGGCAGGTCACTCATTTCTCTGGTGAATATTTATGTGCTCCTGGGTTAGGTAGGCAAAACAATACTCAGCTGTCAAACTAAAATCAATCATAGTTTGCTTTATTTGCAATCATTCTGCCATGGGAGGCTTGCAGTTTTGTCTTTGTTATTTGTGGGTTTAGTGAGCAAAATTAAAATGTGAAACCCTATCAACATGTGAACTTGGCACCCTCTGACATATGGGGCATGCCCCTCATCCAACACAATCTTTGGTTAACAGCTGTGAGGAATTTTACCAGGCTAAACAGCTTTTTAGTCGAACCCATGGGAACTGGCATGTGTTAGCACAGCTACAGAAGGCCTCTCCAGTCCCTAAATGCAAAAACATATTGAGGATTGCAAAGAAAAAGTTACAAAAGGGACAGAGTTCAAATAAAATTTGTTCTCTGATTCGTGGCAAGATCTATCTATGCTCACAAACACATTCAAGCCAGGCCCATTTGCTGCAGGTTTGCTTTTGTGAATGCTCAGTATGAAGAGCTCCCATTGAAGGCGCTGGGAGCACTGGCACAGAGAAAAGCTCCTCTGCAGAGTGGAGACAATTTGCACCAGCTGAGGATTCAATTCAAAGTACTTACAAGATGAGGCTTGAGTGCTGTGTTCCATTATAAGCAAAATGAGAGGCAGTATCCCTTTTGTTTTATTTTTCTTTGGGGATTCTTGCCAGTGCAATATCCATAAAACTCATCCTGGTATGAAACAATCCCTTGGCATGGCAAGGGCTGAATATGGCAAACCAAAAAGGTCTACCTAGACAACATTTTGTTGTGGCCACTGTTTGAAGGTAGTCCTAAGAGCAGCATTCGGTACATTAGAGTAGCAATGGAAAGATAACAGCATGTGAACTGGTGCCCATATCTAGAACTGCCATATTTCTGCTCCTGTTTCTTCTGTAATGTGGGTACAAGAGAGATGATGCATATGGGTAATATCAAATCTGCTATGCTAATATAGGCATACCAGTATATCCTGGGACTTGAGGCTCACTGTACCTTTAGAGTTCATCTGTGCATGCCCAGCCGCCATCCAGGGCACACACAGCCTGGTCAGACCCAGTAGCTTGAGCAGGCACCAGTCAACCCAAAGCACTGAGTAAATGGCAAAGTGCTGTTTTCTTACCAACCAGGTGAAAAAAGAGAACATGTTCAAGGACAACTGGACATATGGTAGCGATATCCATACAGTCAAGAATCCAGACCATTTTATCCCAGTCTGACTGCAGGACAATCTGTTCAGGTGGGTGTAGCCTGTAAAAAGCCCATCTACCACTTCAAACAACCGCTGTGCTGCACGAGGAGGTAGCGTGAACACTCGTGTGCCACAGCCCAGGAGTCAGAGGGAGAGGGGTGTTTCCTCCCTTGTCAGTGTAAAGGGTTTGTTTCATTATTCTGGCCTTGACTGAGTTCCTTTGCCCCTTGCCAAGTTACACTTCCATTATCACAATAATTCTAGGTGCTGCTACAGGTATTTGGTGAAGCATGAGGGAAGCTAATTGACATGGAAAAGGAAAATTTGCAGGCCATGTTTTCTCCTGTGGAAATTATGTAAAATTGTTGCTGCTGCGTTACACAAATAATTTTGATGCATTCACTTGTCCTTTGCTTGTCTTTACCTCAGTCTTGCCCAAATACTATGTTTTTTTACATGCCCTTTCTGGTTCTTAGTTGACTGCTTTGCAGAGAACAACAATTCAGAGAGGCATCCCAGAGAGAAAGTTTCCTTCACATCACTCCGAATGCTGATACGCAACAGCAGTTATTCTACAATACAGTTATTTATTTTAAAAAGAGCAATACCTTTTCAAGCCAACTAGCATGTCTCCAAAGGAATTGACAATACTAGCTCCAGTCAGGCTCTGCTGTGCCTTGTGCCGTGGCATGAGCTGAAGCTCTGCAGTGTAGCAGGGCTGCTGCCAGGTGAAGGTAAGTCCTTTGTGGCAGCTGTGCTGTGCCCTGCTGAACTATTTTTGCCTGTCATTGTCATCCTCATGTGCCACCTCAGGTAAAACCTCGACCTAGCCCATCCTGCTTGAAAGTCATATTCACTGCTCCTGTGGTGACAGCCTCATGTGACAACAGGGTCACCGTCTTTTGCCATCATGGGTACAAAAAGCATTACTGCCAAAACCCAGCAACATTTCTGAAGCATTTTGTTCTGCCTTATCTCTTTGTTCGGTGCTCACCCCCTCTGACTCTGTCACTGGTTTCTAACAATTTAAGGCATTCCTGTTTTCAGTTTTCTCTGAAACAACACGTAAGCCTCTGACACTCATATCTCACTGATACTCTTCTGTAGTTTAGCAAATGTAAATATGGATCAGAATCAGACTCCAAAACCTTGAATCAACAGACACTTTATAAATTTTACACCATTTCCACCTACCCATTGGGGTGACAATAGCAAAGACTATTAGTTTTTTATAGTGTAAAAGTATACAACATTTATAATTCATATATATTTTATAAATATATAAAAGCGTAAGCAATTTGCTTCACTGCAAAGTGCTGAAATACATGCCCACTAAATTGTGGCCAAATCTGAAGATGGCTATGATTGAGTCCCTCAGAAATTAAAAAAAGCTAAAAAGAACAAACATTGATGTTAAAGTATTTTTAATTATTTACATCTCTGTTGTTTCATTGTATCTCAGGTATAATTTTAAAAATGAAGCCATATTTTATCTTGATTACTAACAAATATAGTATCATTATTTTGCTATGGACTTCACATCGCTATCTGTCTTGCTAATGGATATTTTCCTGTTTAGAGAAAATGAGAACAATTCCATTTTATTTAGAGACCAATAATATTCCTGAGTGTTCATCCTCACTGTTCTGGAAGAACAATGAAACAGCACTTACATGAAGGATTTACTGGAGTGCATGCCAGGACAAAAACAGATGGACAAAACAAGTTTAGACAAGTGAATCTGAAAAATTGGATGACCTTTATAGCACAAACAAAGTTACAGAAAATCAGAAAAAGCCAAAAGTTATTTTATTTCTTTCAATGGAGAAATTCAAGTATTTGTGCTTAAGCCAACCACTTTAATTTAAACCTGGTGACGTAAGTTAGTAGCTAGCCCGTACGGCCAATACATATCATTCCTAAAGCACACATACCTTAAATGCCTTAAAAAACCCTCCAACCCACCCCCAAAAAAATTTAGCATTGTCTTACCTAAGGGAAAGATCAGGCCTAATAAAGGAGATGTGTGGGTTTGGGGTGGGGGTTTTTTTGCATTTTGTAGCATGCATGGACTCCTAGCCAAGATCGAGTGACTGGCCGTGACAATGTCAAGTTTAAGTGACAGCTCCTGGCTCAGAGAGCTCAGGGGTGAGGATAAGGCAGAAATAAAGCAGGCAGACAAAACAATAGGTTTGGTAGGCTGCTAAAGAGTTAAGGAGGAAAGAGCAAAACATACCCATGTTAGCAACAAAGCACAAGGTTTGGATCACTATTTTTAAGGCGTACAAAAGGAAATTACACAAAGGATGTCTCCCATTGATGTTTCTAAGCTATCAAAACTTGCTCTTTGCCATAGACATAAGAATTAAAGCAGTCAAGGCAGAGAGCCAAGATATGGTAAGGTCACTGCAAAAAGTAAGTTTTGTATCTATGCGCATATATTTCAGATTTGGAAGGGATCCCCATGACATTCAAACTCCATAAAGTCTATTGAATACAAATACTGAACCCATAAAATTCCCAAATGGATTCTTCACACCCATTTGAGAGCAACACTGCAAACTGACATTATCAAGAAAAGCTAAATAGCGTCCTTTCGGCTTTAAACATAACAAGTCCTAAGAAGCCAGATTTGAACCAAACAGAAGGAAAATGAAAACCTACACAGGAAAATGAAAACCTACACCCTACACAGAATAACCACCAAGCAAATAGAAAACCTTCCAAAAAAATGGAATGGCAAACTTTGGGTCTCATAGTTAATTCAACAATCAAGCCCCCCAAATGGCTAGGTGTTTGGGAGATTTGCAGGTAGATATACACACCTGGTTTCTTTTCATCTACCTATTGTTAAAGAGATCAGTATAACATTGACACAATACACTAGAAATATTGACACAATACACTAGAAATGAACTACTACTGTAGAAAATAATCAAAATCACTTCTCAGCTTCATGTGGTCCCCCTCAAAGAAGCACTGTATTCCCTAAGATTTCCTGTGAAGCTTGCTGCCCATCACTGCACTAATCACACTGGGAACTTCTGTTCAAACACAATGAGGCAAGAGGACAGGCTCATGTGAACGGGTAGGTCCTTCCTCCAGCATACACCTCTTACGCATATATAAACTTGAGTAACACATGACAGAAGTGGTAGCCCTCATGAAAACATGTCAGGCAATTTAGTAGGGAAGGTCAGCCTCACCCTGTCGTTTTTTTAATCAATGTTTGCAATTCTACTGTGGGAATATGGGCCTCTTATGTTCTACGCGGTTTTGCACAAATGATATCTGTTTCTAGAGAATTCATTCGGTATCGTGATTTTTCTAAAAAAAGAGCTTTATGACAGCATGAGGACATTTGCCCTTCATTTTCTTGCCTGTCCAGTCACTGTCTTCTCTACAGTTGTGCCACATGCAGAGCCTGAACCTATATACCTGCTTAAAATGGCTGGTATTTTAAAATGGACACTATTGTGGCAGAATCTCATTTTTAAGAGACCCCTCTGTCTGGCTTCCTAGTGACTTTGTTCTTGATTTAATCCATGTACGTCCTGACACCCAGGTTAGGCTCCATTAACTTTAGTGGGACTCCAGCCTGGCTCAGGAGGTACGGGATCAGGCCCTGGGTACAATCATATCTCTGCAGCTGCAACAGAACTAAGCACTTTTGCTTTCAAGTGAAATAGCTTTTCTGCAATCATTTTCCTGACTGCTTGAGTTGTAAGCCAGGAGAGATACTGAGGCAGACCACATAGTACTATGACCTTAAGAATATTTTTTTTGGCAGGGAATAAAATTCTTTCTGTTTCTCATCTCTCGGCAGTATCAGCCTTTGTTTGTCAGAGCTGTTCAAAGATCCAAAAAGAATCATTCTGTTCTGCCTTTTGCAAAACAAGCTGCTGTAATCAGAATGAAAATGCTCTGCAAATATCTAGCTTTTTATTCTCAGCAGTTCCGTTTTATCTTTTTTTCTTTTTTTCTTTTTTTTTTTTTTGTAGCACAAAATGGTTTAATTCTGTCTAACAAGCAATTAATATGTCCTTCCAAACAGATCAGAACTGGAGAACCAAATTAACACCCTTCAAGAGTGATATATCAGTGCCTGATTTCACAGAATGCTTTACGACCCTTCCACCTAAGCTAATGGATGGATTTTAAACATGAGAAAGCCTTAACATGGCTTGAATTTGAACACTTCGACTCCTTATAAGTGTGTATCACTAATTATAGTAAGCCTTTATTAAACCTATGTAGTCACCTATGTATTACAAAGACAAGAAAACCTTTTTAAAAAATAGCGACCACTAAACATTGCATTCATTCTTATTTTTATTGAGCCTTACCCAGCAAGGGGATATTTACCATTTCAGTACTGCATATGTATCAAGTTTGTTTGTAAATCTAAAATCAACTAAATATTCAACATGTAGCAGTATTTAGTCAGAACTAGAGATATCAACTGCTAATTTTTTCTACTTGTCTTTCACTTCCTTCAGCTCATAAACAGATTTAACAAAAAAAGAAGCATGGAATCAAAACAACATTTTCATGGGAAGGTATGTTCATTTAAGCAACAGGCTGTTCCGACGTAGCTTTTAATAAGATAGATGAAATTGAGTAAGTGATAATTTAACCAACGACAAAAAATGTTTTTTCATACATTGTAATAATGCCAGGCTTTGAATTCTAATGAAACCTCTGTTTTTCTCATAAAACCCCAGACCTTATAGTCAGTTAATTAGCCAGTGATTTCATTTTCATTTGCGGCAGTGTGCAAAAAGATACAATTCTAGGTGTTGTATTTACAAAAGGTTGATATGAAGCAAACACCTTAGAAAACAGACAGCAAAAGAAAAAAGAACACAATGTGCTGGGTTCAAAATTATGTGGGTTTTGTGTTATATGGTGGGCAAATTTATGATTGCACACATATTCAAAGTATCCACCCCAAGATGTAGCTGCTGGGAGTCCAGGTGGTACCATTGCAGCAGCACGTGCAAAGAAGATGGGACAGACAGGGAATATCACTTGTGCTACTGAGCTGCTCATGGACTACTATCCAGAGTTATATCCCATGTCAGGATCCACCAAGAATGATCAAGTGGCACAAAGAGTTAAATACCTTAAATAAATGGGTGACAGCAGGGCAAACTTCCTAATGATGCCTCACTCACACAGGGTAACCTTGTTCTGAAGAAGTGCCTCTGAAAATGAGACTAAATCAGCCTGCATGCCCATACAACTCTTGCACTGCCAAATCTGGCAGCAGAGGTTTCTGCCAATTATTTTTTGTTAAGGGAATTGGACTGCAGCCTATGATTCGTTTTACATATAGTAGAGCAAGAGTTGGCCTACATATAAAAATTCACACTGGTATAACTGTGTCAGTTTAGGGTGTGATATTTTGCTGACAGTTTTACCTTTAAAAGACCTAAAGTAGATGTGGTTAAATCTGTACACAGATACCTTAGACTCACTGAAGGGGGTTTTTTCTGGTTTTCAGCTAGAATAAACAGGCTAAACTATATAACTACGGCAGCTTACAGCAGGCTGCCTATATATCTGTTCTTATCAAAATAATACAGATGACATGTAAGGCTAGGCATATACCAGAGGTTCCCCAAAGAAGAGAGGATCATTAATAGGTCCTTTGCATCAGTCATCTCTTTACAGAATCACAGAACGGCTGAGGCTGGAAGGGGTCTCTGGAGATCCCCCTGCTCAAGCAGGGCCACCCAGAGCTGGTTGCCCAGGACCATGTCCAGATGGCTTTTGAGTATCTCCAAGGATGGAGACTCCACAGCCTCTCTGGGCAACCTGTGCCAGTGCTTGGTCACCCTCACAGTGAAAAAGTATTTCCTGATGTTCAGACTGAACCTTTACAGGAAGAATAGTCTTGGTGGATACAGATATTCAATAAAATGTACCAATATATCAAAATTTTAGAGAAGTTAACTGGTAGGTATGTGGAACACCCTGTGATACCAAAAACAAGAGTCCATATCTTTGTTCTGAAAATGGTATTATGGTAGTGGTCTCTATATTCACACTTCCTAGAGATGGATATTTTTGACTGAGTAGGGGAATTCACCACATTTAACTGAAATGTAAGGAGGCCTGAAACTAAATCCCCTCCTTAGATATCAGCAACCTCAGTCTTGTCAGAAACGCAAAACCAAAAATGTGCTTAATTTTTAATGCAAGCTCCCAGTTTATTACTCATGTTAGCTGTAGTGAGGGGGAGATCATAATGTAATATAAACATTTTAAGACTCAAGATTTACATGGGGAAAAAATTACTTTGTTAGCCAACTATGGCTTGCTTTATTAGCATCATTTAGTTCCAAGTAGACTGAGAAATGGAAAAAGAATTGTTTTTCATTTTTAACATTTCCCTCCCCCATTAATACTCCTCATCAATTGCAGTAATCAATCTCAGTTGGACACACTGAGATTTCAAATCATTGGGTCTGGAGGGGGAGGCTGGGTTTTGCACCTTTTCCATACACTACTTTTGCCAACAAAACCAGTTTGGCAACCACATGTCAGGCTCTTGGCAAAGGTTCTGACCTCACCATTTTAAGCACTGTTTTCTTAATATAATGTTGACATATGGCTATTGTGCTCTTAATCTTGTTATTTTGTGTCTGCTGTGTTGTTGCTATCTCATCTTCTGAATTTTCTTCAGGCAATTACTGTCAGAGACATTTAATTTCTTCTGCTACATATTAACCAATTGCCAACATTCCCCTCTTTTTGGTGTGGAGAGGCTGGTTATGGGGCCAAAGCAATATTACTGTAAGGTGTCCTAGGTATATCTGTATACCCACAAGGCCATCTAAAAATATTCTGATCACACTCCAAAGAATGGTAGAGAAGCTTTGGAGAGAATAAAGCTGTTCTTTTGGCCTTCACATGTCACCAAGTCAGAAAAAAACACGCTACATTGCTTTCATCTCTAATATGTTGAATAGTTGCCTGTGGTTAATTACACTGCATCGTGGAAGGTGCCACAATCAGGCAGTAGGATTAAGCCAGTTGAAAGTGATGTGAGGAAACAGATGGAAAATAACTCAGGTAACCATATAAAGCAAGTACAAAAGGTCTCACCATAAGTAGGCAAAACACCACATTTAACCATTTTATGCTGTGCAAAAAACAAATGCCCCTGCAACAAACAACGGTACAAGCTAACACACATTGTTCACTACTATGTGTTGACAATATTTTGACCTTGATCAAGCAAGGCCGGAGGTACACATGAGAAACTGAGAAAAGCAATAGCTGGTAGGCATAGATTTAACACAGGGACAGGGGAGGGGATGTTCTTCACATTAACCCTTGCTCATTCACAACACACTCCACATCCTGTGATGGGGAGCAGCTGCCCTCCCGCGATGCTGCCCGACATCCATCAAGGCTGTATGCACCCTGACCAACCTGTAGTATTTATTATAGCTTATGGCTTCTGTTCGGTTCTTGTGTCTTGTTCCAATGTCCCTTAACCCTCAACTATGAAAAAGCTGCCAACAGAGTATGAGATCAGAAAGTATTTATTCTACCAGGCTTCACAGGGCTAATTCTGAATGGTCCTCTAAGGAGCATCTCTCTCTTTTCATTAACTGTAAATAATTCACATCACAGGCATCTACTCTGGGCAGCGTGAGCACCGGCTCATCATCTTTGTGTTACTGTGCTTTGTCCACATTCCCACTACACAATGCAACTTCATTTTTTCTGTCTCTGCTTATGAAATGGGGATGACAAGACCTACTTCACCACCTGCAAGTATTCCAGCACGTTATCAGGTGATCAGCTTTCCCTTTACAGGCATGACTGGTGGTCATAATATTTGCTTTCATGGAACAAATTGCAGATCTCAAGAAAATCAGCATCTAAATTTGTTCCAGTAGCTCATTTTGAATGCAAGCTAAATCTTATGTTTTCAGATTGTACCCCACAAATACTAAAATAAGCACTTCTTGGGGGCTGGAAAATAAACCCTGAAAAAATATACCCTTGATTTCTCAGGGAAGCAAGAGTAGATATTTGAAGAGAAAGAACAAAAGATACATGATCCATTCCTATACTTCACAGTGTGCCACGTTTTGCACTGAAATTCAACCAGCCATTAAGTCATAGGATAGCATGTACTATTTACAAAAAGCTAAATATAACCATTGGTTTTACCCACAACTGCCCATACTTTTCTTTAATGATTTCTAAAGGAATTTCATCGTATGAGCATAGGTTGCATAAATGCCGGTTAGACAGACATGACAGGGGTATTGATAATATCATAAAAGCAGCAGTTACGCTTTACTTGAGCACTTAGATTAAATGGTATCTGTGGCAGCTAATCAGACAACTGGTTAGCAATTTAGAAACCAGTTTATTCATAAAATTAAATGTAGCATCAAAAACAATGTGGCAATATGACTATGCTGTGATCATATAGGTTGAAGCATATCGGACAAGAGACCCGTTTGCAAAGTCCATGAGAATTCAGCTGTACTGCAATATTCTGTCAGCCGTCATCATTATGTTGTACAGGTACCTAGTGGACAAAATAACAATCTGAACTACAGAGAACCTGTTAAAATTCACAGTTCAGTGAAATGCTGATTACAGCAGCAACCCTCTTTTCTTCTCCCTGTCACTCCCACCCTTTTGTTCTCCTCCACTTCGCTTTTCTCCTTGGAACGGCAGACAGCGGTAAAATGGTGTGGGTAACATGTGGTATATTAGTCTTATTAGCACTCATTTACAATGAGCCACATAACTGCACTCTTCCTGAACCCACGCTGCTCGGCATCCCTACTGCCAGGGCACACACTTTCCCTGCTCCATGTGGGAATGTCTGTGCAAGGGATCAGGACCCCTTCTTCTGTCACGGGCTGCCTTCTCCTCCACTGCCCCAGAAAAGAAGAGCTGCTTTCTGCCTTCTTTGTGCATTTGAATGCCTCTTTGTTTAAATCAAATTACAAGCTTACATTCCAGCCAATCTCTTTATCCCCTGAAACCAAGTTTGAATGTAAAAGATAATGCAATATTTACCATAAACATTAGTCTGTTCCATGACTGTAATTTTTATCTCCTAATTGAAATACTTCTTATTTTCCTTGCCTCAGTGAGCTATTTTAAGAAATAGTCGAATGAGATTGTGTTGGAAGACATACACAGTATTGCTCAAAACAGAGATTTTTTTTTCCCAGGGTAGCAAAATATGCCACTTCCAAAATGAGTTTACAATTAATCACCTGACGGTTACCTAGATCGTTAAAAATTGGCTTTTCCCCCAGCTTCCATAGCCAGCTGATTATGAAATGAGAATTCATGAAAAGTTATCTGAAAACCACCTATATGTCACAGCTGAATATAATCCTTGTGTGAGGCCTAACACAGGCTACAAAAATCTCCACCCATCTAAAGTATCCTTCTGAGCCCCATGATGTCACTGTTGCTTGCAGAAGAAGAGGTCTTGTTTTTAAGGGACATTACAACATTCCTTAACCCTCAGCAAACCACATTTTGCTCAATTTTTTTTTACTTCAAAATTTAAAGAATTAGTTTTTATTTTTCTGGGTTATCTTAAAATAGGAAGCTATGGGGGAAAAAAAAATTTCAGACAACAGGCCAGTTACTGAATGGATTACTGGATGCCATCCCCAAAAGCTGGTTCACAAAATCTCTGGCTCATTGGTCAGGGAAATGGGAAGTCTGTACTGTGCCTGATCTATTATTCTGAGCTGCTAAATTTTTCTTCCTACCTCTCCAGCCCTGAATCTGTGAAGCACACTGATGGATTTTGGCTAGCACAATCAGTGTGATTAAGAAGATGTCCTGAGACAGTGGAAGTCACCTGTGAGACAACAGAGGCACAAAAGCAAGGGTCAGGACAAAGAGCTGCTTTGGGGCTTGGATGGAGTTACTCCTCCATCACGCAGCAGAGTGAAAAATCAGGTGTCTGCTTTAGGACAAGGGAAACATTAACTAAAAGATAGGTTAAAAAAAAAAAAAAGAACAAAATGCAACTGATGGGTTTCCTTCTTCCTTTTGCTTTCCTGCTCCCCTCACCCCCAACAGAGAGATAATAAATGGAAAGACTTGGTGTTGTCAGTGAATCAGGGCCCAGCCTCCATCAATGTCTAGAATCCAATTTGAAATCATCATGCCATTTTCCAGGTAATAGATATAAAAGTTTCTGTAGGAGACAAAGCACCTGAAGTTGGATCACATCATCAGTTTTGTACTGATGAGACATTGGATGGGTTTTCTATTACATATCCAAAGAGCGAACATCTGTCTTACCAGAAAGCTTATTCAGGCTCAGCCAAAAGCTTTCATACTCAGGGATACATGTCATAATTCGAGACTAGTGAACTGGAGATATTCTGGGAGAAGAAACATGCCAGCAGGGAATATTTTAACACAGCTGAGATTGGTCTAACATGGAAAGGACACTCAGAGAAAAACTCAGAGTCTTGGAGTTTTCTTTTCCTCTTTAATTCTGAATTTTAGGGTTTTTTTTCCCTGTAATTCTGGTTTGCTAAATACCCAAGGGACACCTTACAGGAGATAAAGCCACTCTCCAAACAAAGATTTATCTAACATTAAACAAAATAACCATAAATTTTAAAAGCATTGGCTCTAAAATAAATGTGAAGCATGTGGCGCTTTTTTTAATGCGGTAACAGGAAAATCCTCCCAACCTAAGCCAGAGCTGCCTGAGACTTACTAAGCCTCCAGAAAGCATCTATTTGTGACCATCAAGGAGATCAGACTTTAGGGGAATCTTCCTATAAAGTACATGGGGGAAAAACAGGCTTCAAACATCCGAGCTCTGGCTTGCCTCCTGAAGGCAGCTGGCTGCACAGTGACCAACCTCCAACCTACGCACCTTTCCAGAACACCTAAAGTTGGCTGGGGTAAATAACACCCAACATGACCATAAAATAGCACCTTCCTGGACTCACAGTATGCTATAAATTAACCAGCTGTAAGTCAACCAGCTGTCAGAAAATTTAACTTCCCAAGAAGACAATCCACTTCGGACACTTAGGTATCCAGGTACAAAACATTAGGGTCCAACCTGGAAACTTCTTCACATGAGCAGCACGATCGATTTTAATGTAAGTATTTGCATGAATAAGTCTTTCAGAGATGCAAAACTTTATGTCATAAGTATCTTTTGCACAAATGACATCCTAAAGCCTTTTATGGAATTAAATAACACTGTTCACTGTCTTGCATCTGATAAAAATCACAGAAAACAGCATCATTAAGATATTGCACAGTGAATGAATTAAACCATTCAGTCATAAGGCCAATGACCAAGGGAAAGAGAAATTAAGAGACATAGGCAAAGGAGAAAAGATATGTTTTTAAGATGAGGTTTCAAAAGAGATAGAGTCGATGAGGCAGAGAGATACATTCATGCAATGGGACTGCATACAAAGGAAAAATTTCAGATGTTCTGATATCCAGACAAACCAACCATGGACAAGTTTGACTAGACATATGGTACATGGAGGCTGTCACACATCTTCCTACACAAACAGCAATTTTCACACCTTGCAAATTAATTACAGGGAGAAGTCTAGTGCTTGACTGGTCTATAACTTGTTATGTCTCTAGTTTTTCAGTTCACTGCCCTATAAAAGGCATTTATGCTAGCACAAATCCAGTAAGATACTAGGAGAGTAGCTTCAACCCATAAACCAGGACATACATGGTGTTTCCTGAGAGGAGGAGGAACATTGGCAAAGGTCCTCCAAACCCTTCTGCTGTTAGGTGCAGAACTTAAGTCACTGTATTTTGGACTCCAGACATCCAAGGTGCTGAACAGGTGGATAAGATTACTGCAGTCACAGTAGTATAGTCATAGCAGAAACTCCAGTCAAGTGGCACTGTGTTTGGTTTTCACTTATACTAAAACTCATGGGCCATATCTACATTCATATTTAGGTGTCCTGTGCCACTAAGTTCAATGGAACTTAAATACCTAAATACCTCTGTAAACACAAGTTTTATGCTTGGCCTTCAGCAAGTCATTTAAAGATTGTGTACCTCAAATCGTTCCCCATGAAGCTGGGATGTTAGCACTTGGAAACAATAAATGAAGCTAGTGAAAGGTTCCTGTAATAACACACAGCACTAGAGCCATAATATCTGCCTAACACTTTCTGTGTCACGTCAGTCAAGAGACAAATAACCCAATGCCACAATTAGAAAGTGTAGTCAGAATTTCAGGACTTACTGGCACTACAGGCAGAGTGAGACAGTCAGACCCAGAAAGCGATTTTGAAAGTTCCTTTCAAGTTTACGGGAACCTGCTTATGCACCAGTCCCACCAGAGCTGATGGAGCAAAGCTGGAGCCAGCAAGCCCACGGAAGGGCAAGTACATTTCACATCTTTCATCAGATGCAGAGATACCTGGTCTACAGCTTCACAAACAGACCCTTTTCCCTCTGTCAGACTGGCCCTCTTCTCTTAAGGGGAGATGGATCAATTATATGAAGAGAAAAGACTCCTTGCACCACCTAAGTCTTCAGGTCCCCTGCCCCCTTTCCCACATGCACCTTCTCTCAGTCATGATGGTGATCACTGTTCCAACCTTGCTATCCCTGCCACCTTCGCCAAGGAGCCTCCCAACCCCATATGGATCATCTAAACACATTTTTTTCTAAGAAATCTTATCATCTGAAGTCTTCCCTCATGATAAACAGCTCAGGTGTGACTTAGGTGTAATGGGCACTTCACATGTATTCATGTCATCCATTCAAATTTAAATCTCCTTGAAGGTGTAAGATAAAGGATATTCACACACAAAAACTTGGAGGCGCTGTGTGTGTGTGACAGTAACAACTTTTATATTTTCCTTTGAAAGCAACAAGCTTTGGGCAGAAGGCATTTATTTTAAAATCACTTTTTATGTGTGGATGGTGCACTGGAAAGGGTAGTTAAATAAAATATTTCCCACTTTTGGTTCTTGCACTTCATTAATATTTTGCAGCTGTGTGATCAGTCAGATCCCTCATTTGACCTTCTAAGACAATATTTTTTCCAAAAGTCTTACTCCATCACTCTGACTTTTCCAATAAGCTGGGGGGGGTGGGCAGTTCCGCAAATATTATACACACATGCTCACGCATTCACACACGCACACTCTGAGTGCATCTGAAAAACACTGGTGAGAGAAGTACAAGATACTCGGAGCCACAGATGTCTCACCTGGGGCAGGGGATATTCCCACTCCCTCCCTTCCTGGAGGTAGAAAGCAGAGGAGAGTGCAGCAAGGGGGGAAACAGCATGCTCCAAATTTCCAACCAGGAACACTGTAAGCTGTGTAGGTACCGTCTCGGTCTGTATGGAGACCCATCTGCTTCCCACTGACCCTCACACTCTGGACCAGCTGCAGCAACAGCTTCCCCATCAGAGTGGGCCCATGCCCCAAGACCACTTCTGTCAACATTTCACCTGATATGCACCTCTGGCAGGAACTAGTATTTCAATTCCACAGTCCAGTAATGATTTTCTTATCCTATATAAAGGATTTTCAATTTTCACAGTTCTCATGTATAGTAACTACAGTGAATGGCGTGACATGACAACAAAACAAAGGTTTGGACAATAAGTAATTATTTTTTCCTGGGGTTTCCCTGTCCCTTATTTGGCTGTTCTGCCACTGAAGGTTAGATATTTTAAAAATTAAACCAATTCCTCCAATGTATGAATTATCCTTTAGAACTGAAGTTGCCTTATTTTGGTTTTACTTTGGAGAAATTGTCCCCCCATCCTCTCCCCTTTCTTTTAAGGGTACTGCACTGCAATCAGATATTCAGCATATGTTCAATTTAAACTAGGAAACCCTCAAAACAGTCACCTTGCTAAGCTGCTTCTAAACCATCATGCTAACTTTCAATGCTCTACAGAGACAACTGCTGATAACTCATCAATATTTCTGGTCTGGAAAATAATATGCTCTATCCTGCTAAGAAGAAGCAAGAGAAAAATTAGTCACATTTTCTTTGTCTGAAGAGGATAGGAAAATACTATCTTACAGGCCTATCTGTAGAATAGGAACTAGGCATTTAGGTTCCTATTAGGTTCTCAGTTTTGGCAAAGACTTTTCATGTTTCCCAAGACTAGTCACACTGGCCTGTATTTTCCATGGTGATATCTTATTTTACATCCTCAGACACCATAGGCTTGGTCTCCAGATGCACTGAGCCCTTCCAAATTCTGGAGGTACAGCCAAATCATGCTTCCGTAAGAACTGGTTGTCAGGGGACTCAAGTAGATCAAAGATTAGAAGAGCCACACTTGAAAACTTGGATATTAACAACATACCTGCTCAACACACCAGGGCATTACAAAGCTGAAATCAAAGCTTAGAAATAATATAAAACTCGTGGAAGAAGCTGCCTCAGAGGAATGATTACTTAGCAAATTCCTCCTAGGAAATGGAACGGACACGAGTTACATCTTATTGAGTCTGACTGTCAAAGGGAGACCCCAAAGATTGTATGCTACATGGAAAGGTTAGACATTTGCAAAACAGACACATTCTTAATATGCTCTTTAAGTCACATGGATACTCACTAATTCTTCGTTAGCCTGATGATTCCTATGAATGAAAGGACAAAGACTACAGATTTTCCCATGTAGCCTCAGAGCCATGAGGTCAGCTTTACTGAATGAATTTATCAATAGTGTTAGAGTTTCAATTTATCTAATACGCTTTACCTAATAAGGCAGTTCCTGTCATAATTGCTGTTGTAGGGATAGGAGGTTAATCTTTTAAGTGACGGCACTGAACTCACCTGCTGAGAGATGATGTGGAGCACTCCAATAAAACATTCATGGCTTCATGCCTCCTCTGTTGCACTTAAATCTATGTTAACAGTTTCAAAAAGCTAAAAAGCCAGGCCTATGCTCTGCAGTGATCAATAGCATGACGGTTAGATATCAGCATATTCAGCTCAGTGGGATAAATGTTCAGTCTTTGGTAGATCTAGTAGTGGGTGGAAATGACAGATGGAATTTAAGTCTTTTGTTCAAAGGCTTTGTTCTCCTCCTTCTTTAGTGCAAAGAATTTCCCTGTGATATTTTGCTTTCTTTCCAAGAGACCTGAAGCACCAATCATTTTGCTTTGTTCCCCTTGGCGGGGGGCGAGGGGGAAGCCAAGCCAAAAATAGAGAAGGAAAACACTTACTTCAAAAAGACAGGTCATTAACAAAAAGCTTAGGTCAACAGAAACAAGACCCAGCATGTCTGGACAGCATCCTTTCAAATTTGAAAGTGTACAACTAAACCAAATACAATTTGTAATAAATGACCGTTTGAAAGTGTACAATTTGATCAAACAAAATTTGTGATAAATGATCAGGAATAGGAAACCCCATTTTTTTACATTAAACTATGATTGTCTTAGAAAAACTTCAAATATAGTCACATTTTCAATGGTTACTTTTTAGCCCTGGATTCAGTATGACAGTTATTTACAAATACAAACTGGGGAAAAAATTGCAAAAAATGCAACTCTTAAGGGTTGTAAAGTATAAAAACTAGCAATTGAGGTGAAAGACAGTGAAGAGAGCAGGGTCTCCTGGTTTTCCTTCAACTATACTTTCCTTCTTAGTCTGGAATTTTCTGCAATGAAACTGTTTTGGAAAAAAGCATAGAGTGCAACTCAGAATATAGCACTCTGGAACTGTTTCCTTTAACCAGAGTTTGAGCCTTCCCCGTGCCCAGATTATTCACTTAGAGTCCTCAATGAAGGCTATGTGTTTGTAACCCAGAGTAGAACTTGACCTTAAAACTTTGAAGAGCACGCTCAGTTACTTGAAGTTTTCCTGGCTTTTCACTAAGTATTGCCCTAGTCCTTGAATTATCTAAGTGGGGCTACATCCGTGTTTGTAAAATTCCCCTTCTTCCCTTTGTACTTTTGATGTGGTACAAAAATACTGGTACAAGTAATTTTGGCAACAGTAGTGTTTTGATCACAAATCTAAAGTTTATACAATCTTAAACCGAAACAGAGCAGTCATTGGAGTCTCTCATGGTATTTCTAATGATTGTTTACTGAAACTCTTGAATCAATTTTGTTCTGGGAGAAAATCTGATCCAGGAGGTCACAGGAGAAATAATTTATTGTCGTAATATGAAGAACTTACAAGCCAATCTCAATATATTTTATTTTCCAAGAATATGAATTTTATAAGGTGAACTGTATTATTTTTATTGGGAGCTGGTTTTACTAGACACTGTGCATGTACAGGGGATGTTTGGAGAACCAGCAGGAGTGTTGTGAGTAACGTGGGGGCAATTCTCTGTTTTGCAGAATGGATTGCTGTCTGCTAACCAGCATTCAGGTCAGAAAAGTCCTTCAAGCTATTTAGGTACGTGATGCATTGCCATGCTTTTCATCTGAGCAGCTCAAAGATTTTCTGTGTTAAGTCCATGAGCTTTGCTGAGGAGTACCCACACACTGCTCATATTTACTGAGTACAGTGTGAGAGAGGGGAGAGGAAAGGAAAAAAGGGCCATATATCCACCCCTTCCCTACTGACATGACCCTGAGAAGATTATGTGAGATAATTGAAGGATCTAGAAAACAAAGAGCTAAAAGTAACCAATAAGAATGGCAGAACTTAACAGGATGACTCTGCCTTGTAATAAAAGTTGCAGTGCGGTTGAGTAGCTCTTATTAACTAGTTGCACCATACTATTAAACTCCAGGGAACATATACTGCTTTAATCTGTTGATGATAGAGTTAAGAAAGTTTATGGATAAAAGGTTATCGGGTGAAAAATGGTATTCTACCATGATTCATCAAGCCCCCAAAACTACTGTTTTCTTCCTGAAAAATAATAAGCCTCTCTTCCACGATGAACATGTTGCTAGTATAGGTCAAGCACAGAATATGATTTATTGGTATCCTATTTATTATCATCAGATGGATGTTCAACGTTATACTTCCAATTTGCTTTTTATAAAAGTTAGGTAGTTAACAAAGATACAATGGTGTGGTGGTATGCTCCACCACAAACCTGACCTGTATTTCCTGTAACCCTGCTCAAGTGATAACCACCAGTGGCAGTTGTAATGGATGCATCTGGTTACAATGGCTGCATCCGTCTCAAAGTGGATTTGGCGAGACAAATAACAACGCAATAGCCAAGGGCTAATCTGAGCAATGTGCCCACCTAACCACAGTGCTGATCAATGTCCGACTCAAGCCAAATTTGGAACAAGCTAACATCTGTAGTTGGTATGCAAATATGAGTCAATTATCTTACTCCATAAATAGTGGACAGCCCAGGGCCCATTGAGCTCTCCTGCACAGCAGCGGGCTGCACGCCAGGATCTCCCCTTGAGTACGGATGTCTCTCAAGGTTACTCCTCGAGGTTGAGAGATTCCTTGCAGCAACAGATTCTCGGTAAGTGATTAACAGCATGTTAAACTTTGAAATCTTAGCTAAGTGATATAAAGGATTGACTGCACATATATAATCCTTTAGACATAAACCATTGACCAAGTCTGAGACTAGGAGTGGATCCAGCCACACCTAGTCTCCTCTCTGAGAAGGAGTTTAGAAAGCAACGGGGTCCACTCTGAACCTCGTGACTCAACGGGAGGGTCTCCCTGATGGTTTTGTCTCACCCTGTCCTCTATGCAGTAAATATCAAGTGAACCTTGCAATTGAATCTTATTAAACCACTGTTGCATTTACTATCTAACTTTGTTAAATCACTGTTTTATATCAATAAACATATTGCTACTTCTCTCTTACAAGTGAAGTGTGTCACTCCATCCACAACAGATGGACATAATTTTAAACTTGTGGTCCAACCAAGCATACAGACACAGGTCCAGGTCTGCTATATTTGAATGGCAAAAAAAGAGGAACATACACTAATTCAAAGATTTCTTAGTTAGATCTTCCAATCAGACTGCTGTCAAGGATCTTCTTATTTGATTACACCTTTCTGGGGGAACCCCACTACCAACACTCATAAAATTGTGTGCAGTTGCCTGCTAAAGGTGTAACACATCAGTACAACCTTCTTCAGCACTGGCACCATTAAATCCTTTATTCAAACATTAGAGCCTATCTAGCCCTTGTCTCAGTACAGCAACCTTCCCATACAATCTTTTCCTCATCATGAAGAGGAAGTGTTTAATTCCCTGAATAATGCCAGAAAACTGTAATGTAATTATTTCTTAAATTTGAGCTTCTCTTAGTTTCATCTGTGAGAGAAAGGAGCTCTGTTTCTACTATTTCCAGAGGCTGGGCCCCTTGCTGTCAAAGTTAGATAGAATTTCAAGTACTTTTAAGCATGGAAGAGAGACCATCAGTGGTAAATTCTCCTTCATTAACCATTCATTAGTTTTTTCAGACTTATCAGGTTATTCCCAGAATGAAGTTCATTTGCAATGTCTTTCACTGCTTCTCCATGATGATGAAATTTCTTTACAACGCCTTTTAATGTTTTTTGGTGCAGTGTAAGTAAGTCTTTGACCTCTTGGTACCTGCCATCTCAGCAAATACCAGCCTGTCAATGGGGAATCAGTAGGCTGCCAACAACCCACCAACTGGATTTTGCTGAAGAAGACTAAGAAGAAGAAATGCAACAAATTCAACAGCTGAAGGTTAAAGTCCAATTACCAGGGGCAAGGACAAACAGAGTCCTGGGGAATAATTTCCACAGAAGTTGGAACAAATATCTCTTACAAGGCCTTTTTTAAGCCACATTCAGAATAGTTTATTTGGTGTGGTTCTTCCTGAAGACAGATAGTCAGGTATAGTAGAGGAAACAAGGTTCACCTAGAGAACAAAGATTTCAGCAGTGTAATATATTTTGTGGACTATAGCATAAGGAAGGCTGATTAAAAGAAAAGCATCATCATTTCAATCCTTAAAAGGAAGCCCTTTTCAAAGAGGCTTCAATTCAAGAAATTTTACTACGAACAAAATGGAACTTGAAAATCCTTGAAAAATCCTACTAAAAAAAGGCACACAAGGGTTAGAATAATTTGGAAGCTGCAGCATAAGTAAAGCCATACTGAATATGAAGATGAGACACATTTAGTTTAAACCTCAGAAAGGGATTTTCTCAAAGGGGGATGAAACATAATGTTTGCTATATGCAAAACATAAAGATTGCCTCACCATCCTTTTAGATACAGCATATGAACATATCTGCTAAAAGTCAAAAGTGAAAGACTCTAGGAAGCTGCCAGACCTAGGGAAAATGAATATTCTGCAAATATATTTATTTTACATGTAAAGCAGAGCAAAGAAAAATATTGTTAAATATTTACTCATCACCCAGTAGCTTATTAATCTTTGTTGCAGCAAATACAGCTGACTATAGAGCGTGGGCAGAAATGGTCCTTACCAATAAAATACCGTGACTGAGACTCATAGGTAAGCAAAAGCACTGACAGGAACAGTGACTCAGCTTCATGAAGAGCAGCTGCACAGGCAAACCTGGCTGCAAGGATCCATAACTGTTATATTCTCTCGCTTCCCCCACCGCCCCATGATTTCCTTCATCTGGCCCCCAGGGTTATCTTGCACTAGCAGACATCCCATAATTATTATTCCATGGAGACATGGACTATAGTCTGACCACCTACTAAAGGCACTTAATATTAAGGGTTGCAACACCTGAAAACCAAATGCCTGGTCCCAGTCTATTGATTCAGGCTGCCTGTGTAAGAGCAAAGGCTCCCCAGTTGGTCCATGGGAATCTGATTCAGCTGATCCAATGTCTTTTTCTCCCCTTGGTCCTCTAGGTTTCCTGAATGCCGAACACAGAGCTGCCTACCTCCAGCTGGTAGGAAACGATGGTTCCGAGCAGGTCTGCACTGCAGCTTGGTGCAGTTTCACAAGACCACCTGCTCAAAGAGGACTCAGCAGTCTAAGAATTCTGATGGATGTAGCGGTGGCAGTTATAACCTGCCTTTGCACAACAACATGGTGGCAGGAAGAAGAGGCTTAAAATCCGAACTCTATTTCACACTGACCGGAATCAACCCCACAGCTCCCATTTCCCTGGGAGTACCCCACTGCACAGGTTACACACCAGGAGGGGATGTTCCCTGCCTTTCTTGAAGGTGTGCCTTCTTGTCCTGCTACATGGTTATCTGCAAGACTCATAGCACTGGAGAACACACAGGGAACCTGCCTGCGCCATCCAGAAGAAGGGGAAGAGGTCTGGTTCATGGTTTCTGTCACTCAGAGGTCACCATCAGTTCAAAAGAAAAATATGAAGCCTCCTGGAGCAGGAACCAGATTACCTTGAAAGAGTCTCCTCCTCGCTGGTGGCATAGAGGAAGCTCTTCGATTAGTTCTTGATCAAAAAATTCAAAGAAAAAAAAAACCAATTAACGCAGCACTCATTGAAAGGACCACAAAATAGTTAACAGATAGCTCCATTGGAAAATGTGCTAAGAGTTGCAGTGGGCTCTGGCAATAAAATCAGGACTGGCTGTTTTCCTTGGGGATACACTGGCCTTCAACTGTGAGTTATTTAGTGAACGTCCAAAGGTCTATGTTATGCAAGAAGGCAGATTAGATGGTCATAGCAGTCCCTTCTGGTCTTAAGCAATTAATCTCTGATGTGATGTCAGAAGGTTGGTTCATCACAGCCAAAGAAAGCAATTTCCTTGCTGATAAATGAAAAAGTAAATCAATTTTTACTCCAAGATGAGGATGGGATGCCACTGGTCCCTGGGGGCTGTTTTCCTGTTCAGGCTCTGAGCAACTGAGCAAGGGACTGCTGCACCAAACAGCATGTGCTCTTGCCAGGTCCTGGATTTATTCTCCCTGTTCCCAGCAAAATCACAGCCACAAAAGGTGAATTCTGGCCTCTGAAGACACTGATAAGTTTAGATGGGGTCTTGGCTTTCGAAGGAGTACAGAATGGTCAATGATATGCAGCTAAACAAATTACAGAAATCAGGAGGAAAAAATGGGCAGATATTTACATTGCAGGATCATGAGCTGGGACAACTGAACCTCTGATAATCAGCGGTGGCACAATCTTACCAACTGATCTAGGCCATGTTACTTTGGTCTACATTTCCCCACTAATTTAGTTTTTCAAGTCAAGATTGAACATGGACAGACAGTTTTCAGGAAGTTTTACTACAAGAATTTTGCAGATATTGAGTAACTGATTCTCAAATGCCTGTGTGATACCAGGGACAACATCTTTCTTATCTCCAGTTCACCAGGGAGGGAAGTAAAATGTGAGAGGACATGCCCAAGGGCCAAAAACCAAGTAAACAAAAGAGAAAGGTTTGAAAGTGGAATAACCCAGCTCCCAGTCCCATATTCCTACCACCAAATTTCACAGTCCCTCAGAAGTCACTCCTTCCATTTCCAAACCTAATACAACTTAAATCTCCATTGAGATTTTAATCTCCATTTAGATAGCACTATTTTCTCTGCCCTGTACTGGGATCTTACAAAGACAGTGAGAAAATAACTGTGGTCCGAGCCTGTCCCTTTTTTGACTGAGGAATGGCTGTAATTCAAGATGGCAGAAGGAAGCAAAACCACAGAATGAGTTATGCACCATCATCCACAAGGAATGAAACTAAGCGGATTACACTGCCTACAATTACATACTTAATGAAACCACTGCCAAGAGGTAGTGGTATCTCTACAGCAAATGCAGGTGTAAAGTTTTCACTAATGCAGTTGCAGAAATAATATAATTTATTACATTTTTTTAAATTTCTCATTGGTTACATTTAAGTATATAACAGAGAAGTTAATGTACACATTTCTAAAGAACTGATATGGAGATACTGCTCAGAAATAATTTGAAGCAGGGCCACAGTGTCTTTATTTTGTATTATTTGAGGCATCTTCCCAGTCAATGAACCTCTGTGAAAGATTAATGTCGTTTGAACTTTTATTGTGGAATATCATTCGTGCACTGTCACACTTCGCACAAATGGTGCTTCAGTCACAGTTCGGTAACACTCCAGCATATTATTTCCAAGGCATTTGAGAGTTTAGAGAATTATTGAAGGGCAAACTGTACTCATTTGATAATAAGGCAGAGTGCAGTTGCAGACTCCATATGATTTCAACAAATGGAATCAATGTTAATTTCATTGAACGTAACAAAATAGTTGTGATAATAACCCCAGTGAAATATTCCACTAGAGAAAAGAGATAGAATATAGTGTTATAGTGTTTTATGCTATCTACACCAAGGATTCTAGAAGACATACCGAAATGGGTGGGGGAAAAAAATCCTAATAATTTCTGAAAAAAACATAAGCATTTGCAAGTCAAAATTGCTATTTCTCCCAATCTTTACACTTTGATTTTGAGGAAGTGCTGCAGAAGAAAGAATTAAAGAAATCAGCTGAGATTCACATCCTATTTTCACCAATGATACCCACTTTAAGGCAGTGTAGATGTTTCAATTTGGCATTACTGTTTGTGCAAATACATGTTATACTAATCCTGAAAGTAAACACTTCCCAAAGCCATGATTTGTTAGCACTGCCTTCACGTTATAGCCAATTAGTCAATAATTAGTCAAATAATTAAAAATATAATTATGTAATGATGTTGCCTTTTTTAAATTAAGGACTCATCCACAAGCTGATTCCTCTTCCTGATTATATGTTTCTTTGCTGCTACAGTTTAAGCGCATAAACCTTGGTTGCTTCTTCTCTCCTTTTGAATTAAAACAGGATTCTGTTAATAAATGGATGCGTGCTTATTAATATGCTGTCACCAGCAAAGACACAAATATGCAACTAAATATTTATGCAGCTCCCACCAGATGCAAATATAACTGTAAGAACCATCACTGATGTGCTGGAGACCTCTAGAGCTGTACCTCTTCTGATGAAACTTGCTGATATTACCAATTATTAGGGCTACAGTTCAGGTATACAATATCAAGCTTTAATTAAAAAAAAAAAAAATAAAAAAAAGAGAGGTCCCTTGCAGAATTATCGAAACATCTCCTATATATAATCGTAAAGTGTATAACACCCCAGCACCCACCATGTTTTCGGTATGTTTAGACCCCTACTTGAAGCAGAGGGATAGCAGCCTTTAGAAGGGCCCTGATGCCACACAGGGGACATGGGACCACCGTTAGAGAAAGAGAGAGGTGTCGGTGCTGTGTACTGGCACCCAGAAAAGTGAATTCTTCTACATAAGACAAAACATCACAGTCATAAGACAATCAAAATCAGGAATTCAAAGTGGCTTTAACCACCTGTTAGCTGGCTCCCATCTATCTATACCAAGGCTACTGGATTTCCAGCTTGTAAGATCTGCATAGAGGGACTAAGAGAGCTTGCAGTGAAGCAAAGCACATACTTCAACTCACCCCTCTGAGCTAAATCTCTGTTATCAATGTAGAAACAGAAATGTATTACATCAGTGCTCTCCAATGACTACATTCGCCCTCCTATCTAGCTACCTTGTGTAGTTGTGTTAATGAAATGCTAATATTCTCAGAATTTCTTTCATCTAGGCACAAAGTTAGCAAAAGGAGTAGCAATTGCATGGTGCTATCTCATGCTCCATTGCAGCCACCTCCTTCACGTGCATACCTTAGGGGTGAATTGTTGGATGGCTGTGAAGAGATTTTATCTCCCTGCAATCTCCTGAAGTTAGATCTGGTCACACAACCAAACCAAACGCAGGCCTGTTCATCATTGCACAAATACAGAAGGAGAAAGAGACCTTCTAAAGACTGTCAGCTGTAGATGGAAATGGAAACTAAAAGCAGAAGAACATTTACAATTTGAGCAAAACTCCTGCCAATCATCTCACCCCTTTAAAAAATGCAAAATGCTATTATTATACTGGGTGCAAGCTTTTCCTGTCAAAAACTCACAAAAGGCACCTTACATTTTTCCTTAAGTTTGCTCAAAATCATCCCTATGGGCCAAGCCAGCTTGAATTAAAGCTCAGTGACCAAAGTATCCTAATGTTGGAGGGTTAAGTACTGAAGATACTAGCCTTTCAGACCACTTAGGTGAGCAGGATTCTTGCCTGAACAAGACCTGAGTTAAAAGATCAAGACTTTTAACTACAGTTATGAAGACAAGCATGCAATTCCAGTCACGCATAATTTGAAACTTCTAAACTAAATGCATCCAGTACTCTATCAGAAAGATCCATTTTGTTGTATGGATGTTTTTCCAAGAAAACTCTCAACCATAACTGGTACCAAGATGTGGGTTTGGCAGGTGTATAGAAAACTTCAATTTTTGTTCTTAATACGTGGTACTAGAGATGGGAAACATTTTTGCCTTCATACAGGACCCAGATGGCAAACTGTGAAAGCTTAATTTCAAGAGCATTCAGGCTGACAGCTCTACAAGCAGCAAGCTGAATTTAACTTATGTGATTATGACACATACACAGGACTCTTCAACCAAGTGGTCCAATGCTCTACCTATTAGAGGCAAGCCTATGAGATCTGTGTGAGCTGCATGAAAGCCTTTAATGTGCAGATCAAGTCTGGATTACTACACTAGAAACCACACGTGCACATACACACAACGTACTTCCATGGGCTACCTTGTCAACTAGGACATTAATTCTATTTCTGCTTTTGCAAGAGGTACCGAAGAGTTTCTACAATCTCATCGGCAGGATCACTTTTACTCTGTACTTTACCTAAAAGGCTTCACTCGTGTGTTATGCCTTACTCAACTTCATGCTGGCACACCACCTACTGACAGCCCAGCGCTGCTGTCTGTATCAAGTGTTTGTTTCTTAAAATCCCGTCCCTATGTGAGCCCATGAGCTCTGATCCTGAGATGTCTGGCTGTGCACAGCCAGTGCATCAGCATTTGTCAGGACTCTGAAAAGAGAAGAAAATGAGAAAAAGGGTCTTCAGGCCTCTGGTGGTATACTGATAAAAAATAGTAAGCTCTCCTCTGCAGTGTTTCAAGCCAGGCAGTGTGAGAAATGAGAAGCAAGCAGTCAGACAGTTTATCAGTAAATGGTTAATGAAACTCTAGCATTCTGAGAATTTATTTCATCCAGGCACAAAGTTAGCAAAAGGAGTAATAACTGTATGGTGCTATCCCATCCTCCATTTCAGCCACCTCCTTATCTCCCAGGTGCCAAAGTCTGCTCAAGTTTCTTTCAATTCCACATTATTTTAAGGTGTGCGTGTGTTTTAGTGGTGGTTGCAGATTTGCAAGCAGATTGTGGTGCACAGAATAGAAATGCATTAAAGCACCATCTTTTTTTCCTTTCTGACTTTTCTTTATATACCACTCCTGCACAGCTCAATGAGGTTGAACTTCCTGTCCCTATTTTCTGCAATGTTTGATGTTCTTTGCCATGTATTTGATGCTCCATAGGTAGCACCCTTGAACCTCACAGGGTATTCTAAGAGGAAACCATGGCAAAAGTGTTGATCCTCCTAGTGAAATTAAGAGTGTCTAGAGAGAACTGCCTACAACTAATTACCCCCATTTCTCCAAGTTACAACTGCCTGCATATTAGGTTAACCAAACCTCCCTGAACTTACTTAATAATGCTGGGATTTGACAGATATGCCACCTCATCCTGTCATCTCTGACATTATTTGAGGTATCCTGATCCACTGACTTTGCCACCCTCAGCAACCCAGTGGTAGCTACTTGTCCCACTCTCTCCCTGCCCTCCCCCGACATCTTTGTTTGGTCTGACGTCTCCAGATCTCAGCCCATCTGTTCTACCTCAACTCACAAAACTTCCTTAAAAACCCCATTTCTGGAACTTTTGGTGCTAGGAAGATACCAGTGACAAAACAGGATGGAGACACTGTTACATCTCTGGCTGACCTGAAGAGCTATGTGATCGTCCTCCTTTTCATAACATGAAGGGTACACAGTCACACCAGTGGAATTTTTGTTCCTCAGTGCAAAGATCACCACTTGTTTGTCCCTGTTAGACACTAAATAGCTATTTAGTGTAATAAATGAAGGGATATTTGCTATAGAAGAAGTCTCCAGTGTTGCAGTCTCTTGAAGAGAATAGTCTCTAGAAGTCTCTAGTGTCTCTAATCATATCTACGGTCAACTGGAAAGAAGAACGTTAAGGCTGGTCTGATCCAGTTAGAGGGGATTTGAGGAGGAAACAAAAAAAAGTTGTAGACTAACCTTTAATAAGTTATCAAACACAAGTCTGAGGAACTTATACAGATTCTGCGTAGCTGTACAAGCATGTTTGCATTTTATTACGTGTGATCTTAATGGGCACACCGCTCGCTGCAAGGGGCTTCGTCCTACTAACATCTCCCTGTTTGGTGTGTGTACATCAGTTCACACAGCACAGGATCCACCAGCCCATCCAACTCCCACTGCAGCTGCATCCAGTCTTGAAGAGTGTCACTAACCTCCACATCCAGGTGAAAAACACAATGCCTTTGTTTGCCCAGGTGGGAGCTGAAGCATGAAAGTTTTGACAACTTCCCCAAGTCACACAGGTACAGTGGGGAACAGAGTCCTGGGATCACCAACCAAAAATTACTGCTCACAACAATGAACTTTTCTACGTGGAGAGAGAAGAAGCAGTAAGAGTTAATCCTAAAGCAGTACCACAAAGACCATCAGCAAACAGGCCTAAGTTTCTGTTGCACAAAGGTGTTGGTATTTGTAGAAAAAGCACTCTCTTTACTTCAGTTTTAAGTGTCGCTGATAAAATTTCATTAAATCGAACCATAACACTTAAACTAATGAAGATCCAGCAGATGTTGAATCTGTGACATTTTATAGCATTGCTTTATTTGGGGAAAGAAACCAGTTTTGCTAAAATATTAATGAAAAAATGCTCATTTTGCTTCTGGATTCACTGAATGCCTGTGTTCAGTAGTTTGTTCCTGTTTTCAGTTCCCACTGTTGCTTCTTCATCTTGCTAGCAAGACAGCAAAAGGCATAAATTAAGAACTAATAGTCTTTGTGCATTGAATTGTTAGATGAATACCGGGAAGAGGACAACATAGAGGCTGATGTGAACATATTTTTTCCTCTACCAGTGTACCCTGAAAACCTGTCCATTTGAAGCCAAATTGAATTCAGACCCCTTAAATTTCCTTTTGATTATGTCCATACAATATGAACATAAGTCACGGCAGACTTTCCAAGTCTTGAGCTCCAGACTGCAAATCTCATTTTGAACAAAATACCCAGGAGTGTATTTCTTTGGGTAAGGCATCTTGGAGATTTTTCATATAATGACTATGTTTGACTTACTATCAAAAAATAAAAAAAAAAACAAAACCAAAAACAAACAAGTATTGCACTATGAAACTCAACCTAAGCCACTGGATGACAACCATCTAGACTTGCGTGAGTCCTTGCCACTTGGAACATTTCTAAAGGCTGAGACTGAATTCTCTTTTCTGCCTGACTGCTGGGAGAAGATCTCTTTTCTGTCCCTGCAAGAGAAACCTTAACTTCTGTTATCTCCATAACACGCAATCCTGTGCCTGTTTTTTCTGAATCACTCTGCTATACATGCCTTTCTGCTGTTATACATCTGTTGTGGCACAAGCTCATATCCCCACTGTCATTCTCTGAGTCAGTATTTGTACTTCTGTCTCATATTGTGATGAAAACATCTCTAGTGGCTCTACACTTCAATTGGTATCAAAATATTTGGTAGCATAGTCAGTAACTCCCACAACTTCCATTTATCGCTTCTCTCTCTGTGGAATATTGGTATTGTCATCCACTTCTACAAGGCATTATTCTATCCCTATTTTTTATTTCAGTGATGAGACTCCCAGTTTTGAGCAGTCCATTCCAGTAATACGTGTCAGACCCTTACCAGGAAGTGTCTACAGACCTGAGAAGGGACTTTAATCCCATGCCAAGCATCAGTAGACTTTACACCAACACTTCCAGTTGTACCTACAACCAGGGTCAGCATGTCTGACACCAGGCCAGACAGGACCATAAGACAAAGGCATTCCTAAAATTACTGCACATTGGTCTTCTTGATCAGCAGCTCTGCCCACATACCAAGCTGACTTCTGTTGGAAAAGTCCCATGGGGGAAATGACACTGACCATGATCATGTGTCCTGTGTACTAGGTGCTGCTAGAACATTAAAGCATTTACTGCTGTTGTAGTTTGATGAAATTTAACTTTTTTATATATATATATATTGCATAGGATATATATATATTGCATAGAATATGCAGTGGGATGGTGGGGGTAAGTCTATAAACAGACTGTTATCTCTTCGAGAAAGTCCAGGTAACAAGAAGAGCTCTTTGAACTAATACCCACAGCATTTCTGTCTCCTACACGCACATGCATCCACATCCACCAAGTCAACTGATCTTCCAGCAAACCATTTTAAATAGGGCCTACAACAGGAAAAAATATTACTTTCTGCGTGCTGTCTTTTGGAATAAAATACACACGGGGCACTGTGAAAAAGATCAGTGCATCTCTTCTGGGTTCTAAATTAAAATACTTTTTTTGACCTCTTCTGCATTGATTGTCTCAATAACAGTGGGGTTAGTTTCCTCTGATTTCACAATTAATTCCTCTATTTTGCAGGGGCTAAGCCTAATGGAGTGGAAGGGTGTGGCGGGTGCACCCGTCCTGATAAAGACCAAAACTTCTTGACTGCTGAAAAGAAAAAGTTAACACTACAACATAACATTCCTGCTCAATTTGACTGTCCCCTCTTGAAATCACTAAAGAAAATTGACTTTTGAAATATATCACTATTTGTCTGGTGTTTCTGTGACAAAGGGCAGCACTTTCTAAAGAAGCAACTTGGATCTCAAATTTTAGCTACATTAATCTGGGACCTACCTTCACTTACAGCCGCATAGTTAAAGGGTGCAGGCCCTTACCCAGACCTTTCCTTTGTCCCACTCGCCCTTCCACCCACCCATGGAGCAGCCTCATGGCCGCAGCTGCCGGGAGGCACTTGTAGTGCCAGCACCATCCTGGCAGGGGAATTGGCTCTCCCTGGGAAGGGTCAGGAGCCAGGCTGCCCTCCCTGCTCCCAGCACTGGATGAGGCACAACGCGGTCCAAAATAATAATAAACACACAGAGACTAAACCTTAGCCGCTTTCAGAAAACCCTTTTTTGTGCCTCTCGCTGACTCCTCATTTATACGGGTGCTCTTCCAACATGTATTGCCATAAGAAACAGCAGAATAGGTGAAGGAGAGAGGGATTGCTCACATTCCTGTATTTTAAAGGCAACTAGCAGCAAGGAGACTCCCGGGGCACTGAGTGAAGACCTGTTGCAGAAGGCTTAGCAGTGGGCTCTGCAGGTCTGAGAGCAGCCCGCCAGCCTCAGTGGCTGTTTGTACAAACTAAACCTGCAATCTCCTGGGCAATACCTGGGGCCTCTGCACAAACATGGCTCTTGGAGGTTGGAGCAAAAGGAACGTCCCTTACTCTGCAACCAGAGCATGACCTAGAAGGGGGCATTTATTTGCAAAGAGCCTGGGTGAAATTCTGGTTTCAATTACACCGGGATCCTCTGCCTTCGGGATAAAACTAAGATCAAGTCAGCCTGTGCTTGCGTTGCTGTCAGGTAGATCAGATCAGGACTTCTGTCACTCAAGCAGGTGGTACATAACGTACGCATAAATATGCAGATATTTACACACGAACATACAACCCCCCACTATCAATTCCATTTCATGGGTCATTAAGATTGTCCGTGGCGCTGTATATGCAGTTATGAATAAATTAATTGTAAAAAATAAACAGTGATCTTTAGTTAGAGACAAAAACTCACTTCCACGGGAAGTTTTTCTTTAAAAAAAAAAAGTTAAAGAAACCTCACAGCGAGATCCATGCGAGAACAAAGAAAGTACAACACTCCGTCTCTGACAACCAGACAAACCTCAGCAGAAAAGTGAAAGAATGCATTAAAAGTAAAAAAAAAGAGAGAGAGAAAAAAAAGAGGAGCTAAAATGGGGAGTCACCTCCTGCCTTGCCCCCCGCAGCCGGGAAGGCGTCCCCCGCCAGGCGGGCTCCCGCCCTCCCAACGGCACGCCCATGCTGCCATCTAGCGCGCCCGCCCCGACGCGCACACCGCGCACGCCGCCGCGCGCCGCCGCGCACACGGCACACCGCGCACCGCACACCGCTGGGCGCCCCGCACACCACACACCGCTGTGCGCGACGCACACCACACACCGCTCTGCACACCGCACACCGCTGCGCACTGCACACCGCTGTGCACACCACACACCGCTCTGCACACCGCACACCGCTCTGCGCACCGCACACCGCACACCGCACCGCGCACCGCACACCGCTGTGCGCACCGCACACCACACACCGCTCTGCACGCCGCACACCGCTGTGCACGCTGCACACCACACACTGCCCTGCACACCGCACACTGCTCACCACACACTGCTGTGCGCGCCACACACCGCACACCACACACCGCTCTGCGCACCGCACACCGCTGTGCGCACTGCACACCACACACCGCTCTGCACACCGCACACCGCACACCGCCACACACGCCACCGCCATCGCTCCTCCCGCCGGCCCCAGCCCTGCTACCCCGCTACGGATGCTCTCTATCCGCATCCAGGCAATAATGACAATAGGAGCATATTTGAGAGGAATTAATCAGCATTCCTTCATGCTTAATTTGCAGGGGGATTTTCAACGGAACGATGAGGTATCTTCTTTAGGCGGACGGTATCAGCTGTGGGCTAGGAGGGAATAACCATGTTTAATAGCATTTTTTAGGCCTGGGCCTACAGTCTCTGTGTTCGATGCGGGACCAAATAAATAGTAATGGGAATGAGCGCAGACCGCAGCAGTCGAGAGAAGCGCAAAGACCTGCGGTACGGTAAAAGTGGAGTTTCTTCCCATACAGCAGGAGATCTGTGTGGCCAGGCAGGCAATTAAAAGTCCTTTTAACAAAAAGACACGTTAGGACTCCAAAGGCTGAATCAGAAGCGCGTAGGGGAATCACATCAGGGGAAGGTGTTGCTGCGAGCACCGGGTTATGCGGGAGATCGGCCGATCCCATCTTCCCTCTGCTTCTTCACGCCGGTGGTGGGAGCACGGTCCATGAAATGGAGACCGAGCCTGAAGCCCAGGCAGCCCTGAGGGGTCAGAGGAGGAAACCACCCTTCCAGCTCACAGCCAGGGCGGGACTTTCCCCTTTTCATCAGAACTGCAGGATTAGCCCATAAAAAAGCACCTCCTTAGAAACTTCATAACATTTAAACAGTCATAAACCACTAAGTAGCAGCTTGGGGAATAAGGCCAGGTCAGCAGCTACCCAAAATACCCAGACTGGTCACAGTACAAGGCAGGAATCCTTACTGTCAGCACTGGTGGGTTGCACTAGCAGGGGGAGATACCAATACTTTGACACACAGAATAAAGGAGTTTCCTGACATCTCACATTTTAGTTTATACAAGAATCATCCAGGAGGGGAAGTGATACAGCCTCTCTTCATAATCTTCACATCTCAGAAACAACTTTTTGTGATTTCACAAGATGTGTGGGATAAGATTTGCTACCAGACCCCTCCACATCCGAGCCTTTATATCCATGCTACTCGGTCAAGTACTTCTGACTTGATGCAAGCCCTTCACTTGACCGAACCCCAAAGGAGCAGAGAGAAACTCTCTGCCTGTTACCCTGCTTTGCCAGGTTGAAAAGTGAGATGCAGAGTTACGATAAGCAAAGCAAGGGGGGGGAAAAAATACAGAAAACCCTGAATGCTTCACAAAACCCCTAAGCCAAGGAAACGGGAAAAGGTAGCACGCAACGGCAGGAAGATCACCAGAATAAAACAGGGGCCAGTGAGGAAGCGGGTGAATCAGCAATCTAAGAAGGATGGAAAGCTGTTTTAATCTCGTTACAGGGTTTGATTGTTTTGCTTTGTTTTGTTTTTCCGATGCTTTCTTTTGCAAAGCCCCGATCTGTAAGGGAAGCAATTCTACAAAGTGTCGATTTTCA
The DNA here is from genome assembly GCF_947461875.1 of Haliaeetus albicilla. NCBI lineage: Eukaryota > Metazoa > Chordata > Aves > Accipitriformes > Accipitridae > Haliaeetus > Haliaeetus albicilla. The sequence goes on from NC_091485.1 coordinate 39,056,295, forward strand.
TTAAAAAAACAAATATCCCTAATCCTCACAGCTGCAGAGAGGGTGAGAAAAAAGCTTGGAACTGCACTGTAGCATACCCACATGGCTGGAGAAAACGAGCAAGAAACAAAATGATTGTTTTTAAATCCTCAGGGAATCTAAGTCCAGTTCATGGTGGGACTTTGTTAACTACAATTTCATATTTAGTATTACTAGGACTGGACAGATGGAAGAGTACAGTGATGATGACAACACAACAAGTATTGTAATAAGAGCAAAAGAAAGGAGCAGAGCATGCAGTTGAGGAAGCAGGTTTGCCCAAAAGAAAGTCCCTACTTACTTGCTTAAGGATCTCACACTCTGCACTGATCGGTGCTGGAGCAAGATGGGAAGTCCAGACATAACAGTATTGGATTTATTTAGCTCTGTGAAGGGGACTGTTAATTTTAAGTGTCTGGAGTTAAGGTCCCAAAGAGTGAGCAGCTCAGGTCCAGAAACCAAACCCAGTTTCCCTGCCTTAGTGCTGATCAAGCCAATGTTTTACAGGATGCCCAGCAAGAAGCACTGCACAATTTCGGTGGGTGTCCAGTTCGCCGAACACCTCTCCCCTTGGCAGGGGAGAGATTTGGTTCTCAGTTTTCCATTTTGATGTCTCACACACCAACTTAGTACTTTCTTTGTATAAACAGCTACCTTCATCCACTTTATATTCTTTTATAACGCTCAGGTTTAGAGAGTGGAGGCCGCCAGTTATGTTGGGATTCGGTTATGTTGGGATTCAGATATGTTGTAGGATAGCCCTAGCTGTACTGCACTCTGCTACAGGAAAAAGAAGAGGGAAAACTCCTGTGCAGAGGCCAGTAGCGGTAATTTCTGAAGAAAAGCTGGTGCAAGGAGCAATCACTAATAACCAAATAATTTTTTCAGAGTTGTAGCTCTTTCCCTTGCCACATTTAAGGGCCAGCCCCAGAAAGATATGAGGGAAGTATGTTCTTGCCCAGATAACACATGAATATTAGAAAAGACTACTCATGAAACAGTGATTGATTTGGGGTATTACTATGGCACTGTAAACCACTACTAACAATTAATATATGGCTTGTAAGAGTTGAGTCTTAGAAAAGGGAGACCACATTACCCATGGACAAAATAAAACCATTTTTACAAGATTTGTTTCTATCGAAGAAAGTTTCCGACTAATAGCAGGGGAAGATGTTGATCAGCTCACAGACGACTTCTTTTAAAATCAGCTTAAAGACAACATTGCAATCACAACAGCATTATGTGGGGGCATTTTTGTCAGCATTGACAATTTTTATACTGTACAAATGGTGGTGTTTAACAAAGACATATGTTTACACAGATGGAGGAGGGAGGTTGTAGTAATGGTGTGATTGAAAGTAAATTGGATTGGTTGAGTAGCTGATGCCAGCTGCCGTTTCAGTCTAGAAGTAGGTGGGTACTCGAGATGGGCTGTAGTCACTGGGACCACATATTGGAAGTTTGCTGGGTACCTGTAATCGTCCATTTAGGTGATCCCAAAATCATCACTCAGCAGCTGCTGTAAGCCCCAGAAGTGCTTTAGCTACAGCTTTTGCTGCTGCTCCATTTGGCTAAGCGAGGAGGTTGCTTCCCGAGGAAGCCTTTCACAGGCCCCCACGGGGTGCAGAGAGCTGGCACTGGGCTCGGGATTCAGCGGGACCCTTGCCTTTGGGTGTTCCCATCCTCAAGAAAACAAACAAAATGTTCACTGGTGGCATTTAAGTACAAAGCTTTTTAGAGGCGGGCACGCAGCACACGGGTGAAGGCCAGTCTCCAGTATCCTTACAGCTCTCCAGATGGAGAATTTGTTTACTCCCCCCTCTCCCCCCCGTGGTGGCTGACTATCCAACAAGCTACGGACAAAGACAAGCATACTGCTGTTTAGCCAGACATTAGCAGGACATCCGTCTTGCACAAGAAACTCTGCTCTCGGAGCACTAACACTTGGGCTGGTCAGAGGGGCTTCTAAAGGCAAAAGCCAATTTTCAGGGTTTGGGTCTTTATGAGCTATTATTACTGGAATATTGAGGTACTGTAGAGCTAATGGGAATGACACCTTTTTCACTTAATGCTAGGCTCACATGAGCAAAGGGTCCATTCCTCCCCACATCTCTCAGTTTACAAGCCCTGCTGCGGTCTGGTGGTGATAGTGTCAGGACAAGGGGCAGAAAAGGACCAGGGAGGCATGGGTTACATTCAAGCTTTCACTCCATTTTGTGGCATTAGGGTTTTTTGTGCTCTTCATCCTACTCCAACTAATTTAAATAATGCAGGGAACTTTTAGACGTTAAGGGTCTTCACAAGTAATAGTCAGGTCTAGCTCTTACTGTAGTTTACCAGATGTCCACTGTAAAGAGAGATGAGCATCATATTTCCTTATGTATCATTTTGTATATCATATTGTCTAATATGTTGTATAACATATTGTCTCAATAAAGCATTTTTTTTTTAAATTTAGATACGTTACAATTTTTAAAAGTTCTAAAGCTATTTTTGGTGTTTTCCCCTAATAACTACCATTTCCTTTTCATAATTTATAGACCCTTGGTTGAATTGTACCTGACTATTTAGCTATAGCACTAGTGATACCTGCGTCAGGGTTCTTTATACTGAGGGTGGTGTGTATATATATATATATTTTTGTATATATATATATATATATGTACATGGAAGGATGAAGAAAAAAGAAATCAGCACAATATGACATTCTCAACTTACCTAGCCAGACACACAAATATAAACTGCAAACATAATATTAAAGAGGTCACAACTTTTGAGATATCCCAGGTGAAGAACTAGCCATCACCAGCTTTCATTTACAGGGTACTAGCTTTGAAATGGGCAACATGCACCCCTTTGATAATAAGCACTGCAAAGTTATGTTTCAAGAAGCTGTTTTCACAGTGAAGGCTTATACACAAAAGCACTATTTATTTTTTTTTTAGAACAAAATTTTGCAGGATAGCACAGACACTTTCACTGTTGAAACTACTACAGTGAAAAAGATTTCAAAACCAGTCATTATTTACTTTGTCTTTGCTTATTCTTTGAAGGGTCCAGACATAACTTCATTTAAATAGCAAGAGTAGCCTTCAAGCACATGTAATTTACTGTTAGAAACAGCAATGCATTTTATACACCAGAACATCTACACATATGGAGAAACAAAACCAGCTACATTGACTATAATAATAAGATTGCTTCAGCAGCCTAAATGACAGAGTTAATGCTCAACTATGTTAAATGGCTGCTATTTCCCTATTATAGTGGGTGATATATCTTCATTGTTTCAGTAATGTAGCCAACAATTGAGAGCTAAGTAGTAGCCACACTTCACCTTCAGTAAGCTTTGCAGGTATTTTATATGCAAAGAAATAGACTCCTTAAAATATGCCATTTACTACATCCCACTGAATTACAGTGTATAAACAATAATGGTTATTTGCTAAAACATTACAGCACACATTTGTTGTAGCAAAGGAGGTAAAGCCATGAAAACCAAGGACAGCGTATAAGCTTTTAGTTTTATACCAAGATAATGAACGTGAATGGCTTTGTCAATATTAAATGTGGGACTTCCATATAAACAATATAGGGCTTTATAATCAAAAATCTATTATGGTAGTTTAAGTTTTTATTCAGAAAAAAATTAATTCTTGCAATAATACAAATTAAGCCATCACGTTTAGAAAGTCTCATGTACTGTTAAATTAGTACTGTTCCTCTGGCCAGTAGGAGCAGCCTTTTGCAAGTGGAAAGCCTGTTTCTCTGGGAACCGGCTTCCAGCTTCCCTCCTCTCCCTCCCAACCTTCCCAGAAAAAGGAGTGTCCATGCTGGATCGCCTACCTGCCCTTCAAAGTTTAATACAAACCAACGCACTGTGGATTCTTCCCCGACGAAGGAAGCATGGCCAAAAGATCACACGATAAACGGGACATCTTCTTGTGCTATCACTTTCAACCAGTGCTATATATAGGGGGAGGAGGGGAGTTTAACCAAAACATGCTCTGGAAAAGTAAAAAGAAATACCACATTCATATCAGCTGTATGATGGGGTATATATGGGGAGTCTATAAAGGAGATCACACCTTCTTAGAGAAGTGTTAGTGATCAAAAACCACTAATGACATTAATTGCTGGAAGGGGCATAAACACCACTGATGGGGTGATGCTTTAACTTACGAGAAGACAGCAGATGCCTTGGGCACCTTATGCAGGTAGCACTGCTGAAATAAATCAAGTTGCACAAAGCTTTTGAAATATACCATAACATTTGCAAAGACAGCTAAATATTTTTGGGGAAACCAACTAGAAAGGGTGCTTGTTACCAGAAGTTTTTCCATACCTAGAACTTGAACAAATCAGTAAGGACTATTTTGAGAAGAAAACTGGCTTTCAACCATGCCTGGCTCACGATGCAATCCTATGTGTAACTCAGTAAGGAAAGTTGCTTATGACAGAGTTGACTTTTCTACTCCAGGCCAGAGGAGTTCACACAGTGCAAAGGCCTCTCTTAAAATGGAGAGCAGTTCAGCTTATTTTTGTAATGAAGCATGGACTAAGAATGAGAGATACCTTACAAAATTTTGCACTTCCCAGGATTCCTGAGCAATTTGGGTAAACAGACTCAGCTGTGCAGTCTACAAAATCAGGCTAGTACAAAAACACCTTTGTAAAGACCTTGTGTTACAGATGTTCTGTGTTTCTGTGGGATGTTAGGTGTGAACAGCATGCCAGCTAGCTCACCGTGGGCTCACACGCTAGCTCACCCTCCCCTCTCACCAGCAAACATCCAGAGGAGATCAGATAGCAGCCTTCAGATACTAACATAATAAACAACTTCTACCACGACAACTGGCACAAAAGTATGGTAAGAGTGTGCATCTCCTCCGAGATATTTTTGTATTTCCAGGCAACTGCTTTAATAGATCTTACTTTATTCCACAGGGGAAGCCCTAACTCTTCCAGTCACTAACAAGCCTAGTGCAATGCACATAGATGAACAATAACATGAAGAAACTTTAAAATAATGTAAATTCTGATGCGGCACATGCATCAGCTTACAGAAGTAGACCTTGCTCTCCATGTTTTAACCAATACACATGCAAAGTACTGCAAATTTAAATCAGCTTTTTTCAACCCTATTCAAAGCCTGCATGTAAAGCAGGCTAAACAAGTAGAGCATTGCTTGCTCTATGTAAACTGCAAGAAATAGGACAATTTCTTTTTGTAACAGCTTTATATTAAGCTTCAGAGCAGGAATCTTAACAGCCAGTCTCACCCCTGAGGCTAATTAGATGCCCTACCTCACTGAAGAGGTCTCTAGTGACCCCACCACTCGTCCCCTTTCACCAAATAACGTGCTTTCAACTTTTCCTGAAGAATTACAATCAGAATCAGAGATGGGCTGAGATGTTATTCTCATCTCTATCTTCATTTATTTTCAATCCTTAATTTTAACAAATACATTTGTTCCCATTTTAGGAACTCAGAATAATTAGGTACAGATGAAGAAACAGGAGACTATATGGTCCAGCCTTTGGCAAAATGAATACAGCAAGGAATGCTGCTGCTAATTTTTATTAAGTATGCTTTTAAACTCCGCTAGTTGACAGCTGGAGTGTTGTTCACAGGCAAAAAAGGAGCACGCACACTTTATTTTACATTGCAGGCAGTTACAGGAGTACTTCACACCTGCCAGTTTGCATCTGCCTAGGTATTCAATGTTTTCTTCCGAATTAGCCCCACGCAGTACTCTCCCCATCAGCTTACACGGCCTATGGCAAAACTCAGCAACATCAGCTATTTTTGTACGGAATAAGCCATAGGTGATTGTGGAGTGGGAAAGCTAGAGTATATTGTATTTCACAATACTGCAGAATGCTTACAGTGCTTTGACAGCTGTTCACAGAGGCACAGTTATGAGCCTCAATTTTGCCTCTACCTCTCCCATCAGCGTTTACTCTTATGAAGAAACATGGTAGTGATTATTCTATTATGCTGTACACGGCTATAACCCTAGGACAATTCAGGAGCTTAAACCATGATGTATGCAGCGGCTTCCTTGGCAATAGAGTACTTTGCAACTAGTGCAATGCGATACCAGTGCTCTGTCTCCCAGTTTAGCTTCTTTCTGGAAGCCTCTAATTTTTCAGTAATTTTTTTTTGGTCATGTCCTTAGGTCAGAGTAAAAGGGCTTTCTTATCCTTAATCTGACCTCTGAAAAAGTACAAGCATAAAATTAATGACTGTGTGCTGTGTCTTTATGTTTTCAAAATAAGAGGTTTCTCCAGGAATATTGATGATTCTTAATTTCCCTAATGAAATATGACCTACGCAGCATCAGTTATTTAAAAAAAAAAAGCCAATGTCCAAAAAACCACCTAAGAATGAATTTGAAACGATGTCTTTAAGTAGCTTCTACTTACATACTTTTTACAAAAACTTTGTTTAAAATGCAAGCATGTTCTAAACATACACAAAAGTTCTGTTGTGATATGCAAAGGTCTCACTATGACCTCTCTGTTAAATTAAAGATGAAAAAGATGTCCTTCTAATACCACAAATAGCTTAAAAGAATGTCAGAACATTTAAAAAGGCACTAGTCATATTTTGTTTAGTTATATTATTCTTTATTATTTTACAATATATTTCAAAAACTTTTACAGATGCCTTAAACTGTTCTACAAGAGCTGCAATACTGTCATAAAAGCACACCTACAGACCAAATGCACAAACAAGCTGTAATACCTATGGTATTGAACCATTAATATCCAAAGGGTGTAGTCTTTTAGTAAATAGATGTGCAGTAATGCAAATGCAAACAGATGTTAATGCAGAAAAATAAAACTCTGCATTCATGGCTATAGAACAGAGGACTTTTCAAACACATTTGGTACTGTAACATTCTAGACAGCAATAGGAGTAGTATTACATATTTAAAGCAATACATGCCCTGAAAAGCCTGTATTTTCAATCTGTGCGTGTAAACCTGAATCAAAAATAAACTAGATACATTAAAAAACATGAGACATCTAGTCTGCCAACAAGCTTTTGTTTCTTTTTTATCCTAGAATGACAATTAACTTGGGTGGGTGAACTCTGACCTGCATTATTTTACATTATCATTTCTTCAGCATTTCCATCGTATTATGACAGCCAGTGATTTTTTTTTTTTTTAATTCCTTATGCATAGGCACAGGGGAATAACTTTGATGCATTAGACCTTTTTTCTGAGTCTCCCAAGTGGTAAACATAATTAATATTATAGCAAATACATTACCACAAAAAAAGCATTGTATAATGATGTTTATAACATTATTTAAAGTTCTCAGCTGTATTTCTCTTGTGCAACAAAGCAGTGGCACTGCACTGATCGAGCACTGTGTACTGAATTCTCTCAGGCAGACAGTGTTTACTAACAGCTCAAATATATATTATTCTCTACCTACAGAAGTTTTGCTTTTATTATCACTTCTGGTCACAGAAATTACCAAGACATCTTTAAACCTATGCTGTCTGTAAGTAACAAGGTAAAGCCAATTGTTTGCATATGTTTTTAAGCCTATCCAAGCTGATGTACTTTCATAGGAGTCTCATGAAAGACATTAGGAGAACAGTAATTATGTATCAGATCTGTTAGGTAAAAAAAAAAATAAAAAGGGTTAAAGTAAAAATTTACGAGTGTGGCACTGTGGCAAAAGAGGCATTCAATTCTGCTTTATTCTTCAAGTTTAAAGTTTCAGTTACCATTAAACAGTTGCTACCAGTGAACACCATTGCTTAACCAAATACAGTCTACATCCCTCTATTCTCTGCAGACAGAACTGCAATGGGTTATCACGACGTTAGACCACAGCTTTTTTTGCTACAGTCTTCCCAGCTAGCCTAAACAGCAGTCAGTGGTATGTATTAGTTATATACATCAGTCACACCCATCATTACAAATATGTTCTAGTTTATTTACTGTACAATGTATGTATACATATTTGTGTTTATTCAATCCCTTATTTCTTAATCTCAAGCACTCCAATGGTTAAGGGCAGGCTGGAAAAAAATTCAATATACATAAAGGGGTTATAAATTTCAAGTCTGTAGTGAGTCTAGTTTAATAGCAAAAGGGGAACATCACGCTCATGCTGTGAACATGGTTGGCAAAAAAAAAAAAAGGGGGCGGGGGGCAAAAAAAAGAGGCAGACTGTATTTTTCTCTGGAGTCAAAATCTAGAAAATGAAACAAAGTAACGTTAGTCCAAAGGGATGCAGAAATAAAAAGGACATTTTACTTAATGCACAGCTAGAGCTATTAAGAATTTTCTTTCACAGAGGCCCTGAGACTTGAGTTAAATGGATTCTCCCTATCATGTGTTTCACGTGAAGTCAAACTTAAAGCTCTATACACATAAACATTTGGTATACAACAGTGGACCCATTTTTAAAAAGTGAAGCAATAAAATCTACACGAAAAACAAATGAAAGAACAATTTGATTGGAGGCCTCTGTGCTTTGACCCCTGCCCTATCAGGCTAAATGTCCAATAAAATGTAAAATGCAGCATACATTCGCTTAATCTAAAATTTTTGTGATGATTTATTGCAAATTGCACTTGGCAGTTCACCACACCAATGGAAAACTGGCCCCCCTGTTGGTTCATTCACACAGTCTTTTAACACCAAATACAAGTCACCAGTAGAAAGATCTCGATAGAAAGTTTGCTGCTGTGCTGAGCCAGCTTGCTGCACCTTCTGGGTGTGACCCAACACGAGACACTGCTTTGTCCTGTTCCTTAGTAGGGCTTTCATCTTCTGGTAAATATTCAGGTAGATCTGTATTCTGCTCTACTTCCACTGGAGTATCTTGGAATGGAACCAGCATCTGAGAAAACACAACAGATTAAAATTATGTCAAATGTGGTAACTTAAAAGAAGATACAGAAGAAAAGCTTTGTAACATGGAAAGAAAAATATCAAATAAATATATAGCCCTTTCACTGTAATTATGAAATAAAAACACTTCAGCAACTGCAGCCAAAAAAAAAAAAAAAAAGGTTCACTGTGATCCTTTTCATATCAGTAAGGAGAGAAATAATTACAGTATTTTTATCCTTCTTCTGAACAATAAGTTCTGTTAAACTGTTCTATGGATACATGTCCTGACATAGGATACCCTTTATTCTCCTTGTACTGTATGTGTAGCACTCCCACTTAGAAAATTTTGCCTGGCATCAGATGTTATGAGCACAGAGGTGCTGGTATTAAAGATACAGCCAAGCTAAAACAGTTGGTATTTAGAAAGATAACAAATCCTACCTCCTCACCACTTTCACTTTTCACAACTTGCTGTGCCTTCATAACTTTCGTTGACGCTATTGCCGTTGCCAATGCCTGCAAGTACACAGAAAAAACCAACAGCTTAGTGTGACACTATGCAATAATGTGAGGATCTGGAGGGTTATTGAGCACTTACCTCTGCTTTTAAGTCTGAGCGAATTCGGACCACACACCTTTGAACAGCCATTTGAAAGGTAAAACTAATAACACCTTTAATTTTCAACAAGGCTTCTTCACAAAGATTCCTTCGAGACTGAAAAACAAACAAACACCCCACAACTAAAGTACTTTCATAATATACCATGAGAAAATGCTCACAATTAATTGTTAAGGAATTCCTGTATGTCTGAGGGCAGGTGGTTATTCAACCACATTTTTGTAAAAGAAAAACTAAGACTTGTATTTTAGTGCACAAATATTAGACTCTCTTGCCACAAAAAAAAAAAATGCTTACACATTAGAAGTCAAAGAAGGATGGAATCAACTGTAAATAATTAGAGAAAAGTGCTGAAAAGCAAAGAATGTTTTTCTCCGTATGATCAGCTAAACAGTCCCCTCTGGTTAAGTTCTGATTGACTGAAGTGCTCATTGATGAGTAGTTAGTGTTTAAGTTGCTATTTATCAGACACCTTGCCTCCATACTGACTGAATGCATCAAAGCAGCTGTTGTATCTTTCAGCTGCTTCATCTGTGGCAGCTCACAGACATTACTGCACAGCATAAGCTTAATTCTTATTTCAAAGGGAAAATATTTGGTTGATAACCCACAGAACGTTATGTTTAAAGCAAGTGACATCACCTACTGTGCTGTAACATTACATTGACCTGTACTAGTTGCATCTATTCTACATTATCTTAGAATGTTCTATTTTTTTTTTTTTCCTTTTAATATTTGCACAAGATGGTTGTAACAAAAAGGATTAAAATATACTTGGAGAGACTGCTAGCACAGAAGGGGAAAAAAGAAAAGATGCACTGTACCAGAAATAAACTGACAGCCTTTCACAGGTTCAAAATAATGATGTATTTAACTTTTACTGCAAGTTTCTGCAAGGTTTTAAATAATAAGTTATTTCAAAGCATATTTGTATTAGTTATCAAATAATCACTGGTTGGTATTTGGGATAGTTTCATGCACAAGTAAATGAAATTCTTTTAATCTCTAGAAGAACTAACCAAAACGGGGTTTTTTTAGCAGTTTAGCATATATATTGAAACAATGCATTTGTGTAAGTTTATGTATTGAAATAATTAACATTTTTGAGATTTACAAAAATAACTTTGCCAGATAGGCTACCTTTCCTATATACAGGAAATATTTGATGCAAAGATGATAGGCTGCGTCACATGAGTGAAAGTTGAAACTACTTTTGGACATAAGAAGCAACACATTCATAGCTTATTAGCCTAAACAAATAATTTATGCCTACATGGGCATATAGCAATTCTGTGACAGAATTTGGCTTTTTACTCTGAAATCCCAGGTTAAATCACAGGCACCTCAGCTTAATTCAGAATGAGGCTTTCAGTGATCAGATAACTGGTGAATCACTTCTTAAAGACAAAACTTACCAAGGTCCAGACTCCTTAAAAAGCTGGAAGCTTGGCAGTCACCAGCCTTGCTGCACAAATGTCTTTTGCAAAGTATGTCTAACTATGGCAGTTAGGCACAAACCCCAGCAATACGCAGCTAGACATCTTTCTGCATGGTACTCCTGAAGCATGGGCACAGGGTGGGACAGGTGAAATTTAGGTTATTTTCTTGCACACCGAACCCTGATTACCATACGCTAACAAATACTACTAAAATGTACAGACTAGAAAACTTACTGAGGGGGATGCCACAGAATACCGAAGTATTGCTTCATTTTTTCCTTTTTTTTTTTCCAAGCTTATCATCAAATTTGATAATTAATAAAGACATCTGACCCCACACTAAACAACAAATGACCTTTCCCCTCCCTTCCTGAAATAATGAATATCTACTATTTGAGGTTTCAAAATCCACAAGCATTTCTAGGATTTACAATCAGTACTAACAGCAGCTTCTTGTTTCAAATCTAAATGACAAAACACAGGGAAACTGAGAACACAGTTTTTACAGCCCTGCATTTATTTACTGTGCCTTTTAACAAATGTGCCACCTAATATTCTTTGCCAGTTAAGTCAGTAATAAATTGTTGAAAGAAACTAAGCCACTTCTACTGTTCACATCCCTCATCATCCTCCCAGTCCCAACTTACCGTGACATTTAAAATAGCATTATAGGGATGTTTAACTGCTGAGTGAGCACCTGGAGTATCACTAACATTTCTTTAATCATCTGATGAAATACAGAGCTATGTACACTAGCCATCTCCAGCCACTGCACAGTCAGATTTTTCATTTCTTCAACAACGAGCTAAGAAAACATGCTGGTGTGCTCTAGGCAACTACAGAAGCCTGCAGTTTTGCTCTCTGGAGCTGAGTATCTAAATATCCTATGCTTTTTCAGAATACCTTTGCCTCAGCATTTAAGAGAAACTCCACAAATCTCAAGAAGTTCCATTTGTCGAAGAACACAAAGAAACACTTTTAAGATAGAATCAGACTATAGCCAGAATATCTAACTCACAAAGTAGATGTGGATGAAATTTCTTGCTTGGAGATACCTGTGAACAAACAAACCAACTACAAGCTTAAAAACAAAACAAACAGGAGACAACTGATTGGACTGAATTAAAAAAAAATCAGAGTACAAAAGCAAATGGTGTTGACAAAGCACTGCCTTTCTAGACAGAGCAAGTGCTGGAAGGACAAAACTGTAAAAAATATTTACTTTGTATAAAGTGAGCTAGAGCAGCATGTTATTTCGAAAGGAATTAACTATGGTCTTATGAAAACAGTACGACGGGTATGCTGTTGATAAACTGGGCCTGTGGACACGCTTACTTGGCAAAATGTAAAGCAACAAAGCAAAGGATCAGGTTTGATCATTTAAAATGGGTACAAAACTGAAGATACAGAGTCCGGAGGGCACTTGTGGATAACATGCTTAAACAGTCTACATGCTGTTTGGCAGCCGTAAAAAGGCAAACATGGCCCTGGGGTGTTATCTACAGGGGTATGGTAGATAAATCCGTAGAAGTTATTCTGACATTACATAAAGACTCAGTGAGACCTCATTAACTCAAATGCCATTCTGGTCACTACAGTAGAAAAGATCTCACAGACAATGAAAAGATGTAGCAAAACCAGCTCAAAGAAAATACAGCATTTCTAAATTAAGAGTAATAAAAAAAAAAAAACCAAAACAAAAAAAACAGTGTCTGAAATCTCTCATATCTAAAAGGAAACTTTTTAGTTTGACACACCAATGCAACCACAAGATATCTTTAAGTGAAACCGCTGAAGGTACCTTGTTTATTCCATTCTTTCTTGAAAAGGGAAAGAAAATTAGGAGAAGTGGAAATAGAATAGGGTTTTTGTTTTTTAGAGTAATTAAAAAGCCATCAAGGAAACTGCCTTAAAACATCTTCCTTAGATATTCTGAGTAAGCTCAATTTATGCAAGATTTTATACATATCTTGTGATTCAAAATATGATTCACGGAAATTGCTGACAATTGACAATGCCACACAAGTAGCCCGAATACGTTATTTCTGTGGGCAAAATACATCTCAGTACTGCATGTCTTATTTACATAAATGCTGAAGGTTTCCTTACCGAATCATCAAGGCCATCTATATGCAAAACCACTGTCTTGGCACGTTTATTTGTGCTGCCAAGGAAAAACTGTGCTTTCCGTCGACGATAATTCATCTCATTCACATTGTCCATGTCTGACATGTTGGAAGACTGAAGGATATCATAGACTTCAGAAGCTAAAAGTTTAGTCTCTCCCGGTGTAGTGGTCCTTAAAGAAAAAATAAATTAATATTTGCAAATATTTGTTTTTACATTAGTACTCCAAACAGCTGCTGATTATGTCCTTGCAACAGGAATACTCCACGTGCTACAGAAATACAATTATGCAGTCACCACAGAGCAAAAATTTTAAAAGGGGAGAAGAAAAATTAGGTAAAACTATTTCCTTCCCATACTCCAATTTTTTTGTCCATCTGTTAATTCTGGTATCATCACAAAAAAGTCTGTGTTCTCAAACAACACGAATACAGTTTACATCAGTCTGACAACTACAAACCAAACATGGTAGTAGATGGCTCAGTACACCACCATTACATTGTTTGCATCAAGCTTTTTTTTTTTTTTTTTAAAACAAAAGATCTCCAACTGCCTTGTGATACATTTCATTTCCCAGTTTCCTTGGTACATAATAAAAATAATTTCACTGTAATCTTTCCAAATTTTTTCTTCTCCAAAGTTATTGAGCACGAACAGCAAAGCAGAATCCCAGATTTCTTTGAAGAATCCAAAGGTTATTTCTGATTAGACTAAAATTTATGGTATGAACTATATGATAGTATTTTTTTAGATAGAAAAAAAATGTAGATAATAGACCGAACATATATTAATTTCTTATGATTAAAACTAATTTTAATAAGGTACTAATATAAATCTGTTGTCCAAATTCAGCCCTGTTTTAATTATGCCAGTGATTTAACGCAATGTACAGAAACAAAATCATTACCACAACAACTTGCAATTAATCTTAAAATGATGCATGACAGCTTTGCTGCTTTGTTTAGCAAACACTAAGTAAGTAACAAGTACCTTTAGATTTATTTTTTTTTCCATTTGACTTCCTTAATTACCATACATTAAACACGTTTTCCATTCTACCATATGGGCAAGAAAGAACACTGAAGCAAGCATGTTAGGAGCTCTTAACTTCTGCGGGTCCCAGCTAACCTTTTTTTTTTTTCCTTTTTCTTTTTTTCCCCCCTCCCTTTCCTACACCTTGTTTTGAACAGCACCATTTGGAAAGGAAAACAAAAATGTGAGTTCTTGTGATCATTCAGTACATTGATAGCATCCAAAGAAAAAAATGAAAAAAGAAAAGGGGGTAATAAGCAAACAACCAAGACCTAAAATAGCAAAGCATTTCAGCATATGTTCAACTTTAAATACATGCTTACATTCTGCTTTCCTACAGTGAAAAATACGCTTATGTTAATTCACAGAAACAAGTGCTGGGAACTCAAAGATTTCAACTTCAACCTTCCACGATTTATTAGATAAAGTAATAGAATAGATGATAAAGTCATGCAAGCTGATGTCTTGAGGTAGTAATACATTAGCTTGTGCAAAAGTGACCATCGAGATACTAAGAAATTCACCCACCCATTAGTTTTGGGAAATTCTAACAATAACAACAATCCTGATTTACAATAGGGGATTTTTTTTTTGTTAAGTTTAAATACAGTTAACTAAGCACACTATTGAAAATGTCACTATCCTACTTACAGCACCCACTATGCTGTTGGTAAGTTTTTGCTTGAATACAGTTGTACTATTGCATCCCAGGGTTAAAAAAAATTCAGAAAGACAAATGAGAAATAAAATATACTTAATATTAGCCATAATATATATACATATATATACACAAACAAGAAAGAAAGAGAATTTAAAGTTATCAATATGCCAACAAATATAAAATATGCAAGTGCCTAAAAGTAAAAAATCAACAGTGATTTTCATACATGTTTTGCGCTCTCAACATTATAGTTGCCATAGTTCTTGGAAAACTAATGACCTAAGATTAACTGTACTATTGAAACAACCTGTTGATTTGAAAACACAAATTTGAATCTGCTCTTATTCGATACAAGTATTCTAAGATATCCCTAAACTAAGTCTATACAGGTAAGTGTTATGTGCATGCACAGACACACTTAAACAAACTACTTGGATAATTTCCTGTATTTTTCCAAACAGAGGACTACTACTATCTACCACTAAGTTACAGATGATAACTCTAGTTACCCCTTTTACATTTAAGGAAGAATTTTTTTATGATGAGGGTGGTGAAACACTGGAACAGGTTACCCAGAGAGGCTGTAGATGCCCCATCCCTGGAAACATTCAGGGTCAGGCTGGACAGGGCTCTGAGCAACCTGATCTAGTTGAAGATGTCCCTGCTCGTTGCACGGGGGGTGTGGACTAAATGACCTTTAAAGGTCCCTTCCAACCCAAACCATTCTGTGATTCTATGATGATACTAGATACTAGATACTTTTTAAAGAAAAAAGTATCTATCTGGAAGTCAGTATAGTAAACCCGCTCTATTGTAAAGCCAAGGTGACATTCAATGCTGACTCTGTTTCTTTATACACTATATTGGTAACAAAAAGATAAATACAATGAAACTACATGTAAAATTAAAACATAGTAGAATAGTGAAAGTTTTTTTAAAAAATAAGGCTAACACATGGGCTGTGGTTTTGTTGCCTGAAATAAGAAAAAATTGCAACATTAAGAGAAGAGTATTCTGAGGACACTGACACAGGCCTTCCCAGCTCCTCCACATCAGCAGTTTCAGATACAACTGCTCACAGCTGTCCGACCCAGCCTCCTGCTACCCTCAGAGCAGCAGAAGGGAACTCTTGCTCATCTTTCCGCCACCTGCATTCACACTCTAGCACAGCACTTTATTCACCATTGAAGGTGCAGGTATGTACTATGAAGTCACCATGCAGTTAGAGATTGTTTGAGAAAAATCAGTCAATCACTGGAACAACCTCCCTAGGGACATGGCAGAGTCCTCATTGTTGGAGTTTTTCAAGATGCAATTGGACAGGGCACTAGACAGTCTCATCTAGGTTCTCTTTCCCAGGAAAGGTCAGACCAGATGATCTTTCAAGGTCCCTTCCAACCTGGGCTGTTCTATGATCAGTGTTCTGCTACCCTGCTAGGGAAATGGTAGTCTCTAATTAGAGCAGACTAACAGAGGTGGTAACTTCAGCAAGACTCAGAAGATGCCTGTCAGACACCCAAACCTTTAATTTTCACTGTCTTCTTGAATTCCCGTCATCCTAGATTGCTGCCTGTCTTTCCACTACGTTCAACCAAGGCTGGCTGTATGAGTAATATGAACACAGAATCTGAGTGACATGTGCTGTATCTGTCAGAAGAAGATAAAAGAAATAGTTCTCATTTTCTTCACAATTAAAAAGAACTTTGTAAACATGGTCCAAGTGCTGCAGAGGTTTTATTAGCATAACAAGACTTTTAAAAAAGTTTTAGCTAAACTTAAAGGACATGAAAATTAGTGGCTACAACTCCAAAGGTATATGTGATGTGGGTTGAGTATGCATGCTTGGAAAGACTGTGTAAGCACCTTATAGCATTATGGCTGTACAACCAACACATGACTTAAGTATATACACAGTATAATAAATTATAATAGAAGGGCCCTGACAATCTTCCTAGCATAGCTGCATCTGATGTAAAGGTAACATAGAAAGTTATGTTTCTTCCTTTAGAAAAAGCACAAAGGCTGAGAAAGACTAATGTAGTGGATTTTCTCCTTTTGGAGAAAGACAAGATATAAATACATGTATAAATATATACAGGGGGGTTATATATATATATGTGTGTGTGTATGTGTAAAAGACCACCTTATCCTTTTTAAAGCTCTATAATGTTTTATGCATATATTTTAAAATAAACATATATGTACATATACATATGTGTGCATTACATACACACTCCTTTATCAGAGGAAACAGATGCTACCATAACCCTGCTCAAAGTACAGCAGACCCTGTGCACAAGCACAGAAACTATTACATGCATTTCCTTAGTAGCATACATTGTGCTCTAAAGACACACTAGCCAAACAGATAACGAACATACTACAATGGCATTTCATTAGAGTGTTTCTACTGAGTTTATAACCTAAAGACAGGAGGTTTTCAAATTAAAGAGAGTATTTTTCTTTACCAGAGATTCAATTACATCCCAGATTCCATCAAAAGGAGAAGTGTCATTTAATTCCAAAAGTCTCACTTCTACAGTGATGCTGCTTTTGGTTGTACTTGCTGTTTGTCCATGACCCACAGTAAGACGACAAAGTTAATTACCCATTCATGAAATTTCAAGGCTCTTGATAATCACCTCGACCCCTGGGAAGGTGATGGAACAAATCTGGAAACCATCTCCTCCAGGCACATGAAGGACAAGAAGGTGACCAGGAAGAATGAGCATGGATTCACAAAGAGGAAGTCATGCCTGACGACCCTGATAGCCTTCTACAATGAAATGACTGGCTTCACAGATGAGGGGAGAGCAGTGGATGTTGTCTTTTGACATTGTCTCCTGTACAATTCTCACACAGAAGCTGATGAAGTATTGACTGGGTGAACAGACAGCAAGGTGGACTGAAAACTGGCTAGATGGCCAGGCCCAGAAGGTGGTGATCAGGGCCATGACATCTAGCTGGAGGCCAGTATCTAGCAGTGTACCCCATGGGTCAATACTGGATCCAATTCTGTTCACCATCTTCATTAACAATGTGCATGATGGGGCAGAGTGGACCCTCAGCAAGTCTGCAGATGACACACAACAGGAAGGAGTGGCTGATATACCAGAGGGTCATGCTGTCATCCAGAGGGACCGCTACAGGCTGGAGAAATGGGTTGACAGGTACCTCATGAAGTTCAACAAGGGGAAGTGCAAAGTTCTGGACCTGGGGAGGAACACTGCCAGGCACCGGCACAGACCAGGGGCTGGCCAGCTGGAAAGCAGCTTTACAGAGAAGGACCTGGGGGTCCTGGTGAGCATGAAGTTCAACATCAGCCAGCAACATGCTCTTGCAGCAAAGGCAGCTAATGGCATCCTGGGCCGCATTAGGAGCGGTGTTGCCAGCAGGTCAAGGGAGGTGATCGCACCCCTCTACTCAGCACTGGTGAGGCAACACCTGGAGTGCTGTGTCCAGGTCTGGACTCCCCAGTACACAAGAGATATGAACATGCTGGACAGTCCAACAAAGGGCAAGGAAGATGATTAAGGGGCTGATGAGGAAAGGCTGAGAGAGCTGGGACTGTTCAGCCTGGAGACTGGAAGGCTCAGGGGGGTATCTTATCAATGCATATAAATATCTGAAGGGAGGGTGCAAAGAGGACGGAGACAGGCTCTTTTCAGTGGTGCCCAGTGCCAGGACAAGAGGCAATGGCACAAACTGAAACACAGGAGGTTCCCTCTGAACATCAGGAAACACTTTTTCCCTGTGAGGGTGACTGAGCACTGGCACAAATTGCCCAGAGAGGTTGTGGAGTCTCCCTCCTTGGAGATATTCAAAAGTCATCTGGACATGGTTCTGGGCAATATGGTTTAGGCAACCTCGCTCGAGTAGAGGATTTGGACCAGATGACTTCCAGAGGTCCTTTCCTACCTCAGCCATTCTGTAAGTCTGTGAACACACATTACAATTTGAGAAGTCATTAGGTAAATTCAAACAGCAATGTACATGGAGCATATCCAATTTTACCTACTTGGAGATACCTATTTTTTCAGGTTAAGAGTATTTTAGAAGTTAGGCTTTTATGTAAGTAAAGCAAAAATGTATTTAATTTTCCTGCCAACTACTGTCCTTACATATTATTTTCCAAAGAGTTTTGCATGACAGCTTACATAACTCTAATGCACCTGATAATTAGACTGAAACATAAGCAGCTGTGTTATTTTGATTTCAGAAATTTCCTGCTCCTACATTTAGACTTACAGTTCACCACTCAGTCCTAAATTGTTTTATCTTAAGGCATCATGAACTAAAGGCAAGGCCAGATGGAAAAGGGGAGGCTTCATTCTCAAAGTCATTAAACAATTTGCCAATTGACATTTCAAATGTTTTCACCGTAGCTTATAGCATGATCTTACTAGCCACAGTCATCAAGTTATTCAGCTTATTACACGTTATAAAAAAAATTTAGGCACTTCTAGTACAAAACTTAAAAATCCAATAGTTTACCAATTCAAACATGATGTTGATTTTAGGAAAACACTGCTCCAAGTTTTCTCCCTTGATCTAAAGCATTTTTTCGTAATTCTACTTAGCACAGCAATTGTATTCAATAAATTCAGTATAGAGTCAAAAATTAGATCACACAGGAATATCAAAGAAATATTTTAATCTCAAGTCATCTCAAAACATAGATCAAAATGTCAATGTATATAAGCTCACTCAGGAGTTTACATTTTTACTCTCTCTCTTAACCAAATCTGATGTAATTTCAGCTTTGTACAAATGGACCTTTTTCCCCAGGGGTGCTAGGGAATAAGAGAGCCAAAGACAGACAGACCATTCTCAACCTCTAGCTTTAGAAGGGGGCATCACTTACACCTCAGGATACATGGAGAAGAGCTACAGCTCATTCCCTGCACAAGGCTGAGAAACCTCTGTGAGACGAGGGCAACCAGAGGTAGACTCTTTCTATCATACAACAGCCCACTTCCCAAAACTCTGTTAAAATCCAAGCAAGGAAAATTATATACAAGAGCATTTGCAGTATACCACCCATACACATGTAATATAGACTTCCACATACGGAGTGTCTGTACTATATATATTTTCAGTATGCATGGCCCCATAAGTGAGGGGCACGGCATACAGCCTTACAACTCATGGAGAAAGGCTGTTACAGCCAATCAGAAAAGGTGGACATGCATTGTATGGGTCATCACTATGCTCTTGCTCGTGAGTACTTGAGAAAGCAACACACAGAAAAATTAATATTAAGAGCAGGTCTGTAAAAGCAAAGAAAGCTAGCAAAGGAAGTGGTGAAGGAAAGATTAACCCAGCCCACAAAAATAAGGAAATAGATCTCAACCTTTTAAAGTCAGTTCAGGTAAAGTTTCCTCTACTGACATCTCAAGGAGTTTACATACTAATGGAAAAATACTACCTTACAAGCACAGATCTTTAAAATAAATTAAAAAAAAAAAATCCACCACACAATTCAAGACTAACAAACATGAAGAGTTTGAAGAATAAAAATGTCTTCATTATCCAAGTCAAGGCTGAGATATTTGGCAAGACCTCAGCTGAATCCCATACCAAATAACCTACTCATAAATTAAAAGTAAAAAACAACTCAGATTTAACTTACAGTCTTATCACAGAAAAATCCAAAGCAAGTCAGTGAATGTAACAAAGGACTGAATGTATCATTTTTCTCCAGAATACTAGTTTGAGAGACTCCATTTCCAGAATGACCCAAACACCTTTCCAAGAAGTTTGAGAAAACTTACAGTCACATAGAAGTAGATATTTTCACTTGATCCCAATCCTTTTCATACATGCAAGTACTGCCCCTGTAAGGCAGAACAAACATTTTTCCCTACAATCCTACGTACTGATATTTTAAACCATCGTTTTAGTTCTGTAATGAACCTCATTCACTGCAATAAATGTAGTATCGTATATCACACAAAAAGCACAAGTAAGAATTTAATGCACTGGCATGAATTCTGTCTAAATACATTGTTGGGTAAATGCAGCTGTATTAAAAACCTTGAAGTATATACTTGGTAGAGATTTATCATTTGATTTAATTATGGTTAAAAAATGGGTAACAAATTGATATTCACATCAGCTATGCCTTAAGACCACTGATGTATTTGCTTCCAGGTGACCAACTTCTTTCAGAGCCCGTTCTTCCTATATTTAAGACAGAAATTGTCTCTACCAATAACTAAAGGGAGCAGTAATCTGCAAAGAATTGCTACATTCTGTAAGGGTGGGTGGGAAATCACTAATCCTTAATTCTAGAAGTGAGACACAGTGATTGACATGGTTTTGATGAAACTTTGAGCATGAATGACAAGCCTAAAGAAAGAGCATGGTATTAGAGAAAAAGCAATCTGTTTCAAGACAGTTATCTGATCTGGCTGTTTTCTGGCTGTTCTGCTCCAGTGCCAGGGCAAGATTCTTTGTTATCTTCAAGAATGCTGCTCTTTCTTGTGAGCTTTTAGTGAATCCCATGATATGGTGGGCTCACGAGCATATGGCTGCTCTCCTGACTCATTCCAGGCAATGGGCAAGTCATTTGAAAACAACTTGAAAAAGAGCATTACTTCAGTGCACACTTTCTCACAGTCCCTGTACGGTGCTGTTACCACGCTACCCACTACAGTACACCTCAGTTCCCTCTAGCTCCAAAACACCCAGTAAAGAACAGATAACATTATACAGCAGCTAACAAAAAGGATTACCACCTGCTTTCTTAAAAAGAAAGAAGTCAAAATCCTCAAGAATATAGACAGCAGGATCCTTATGTTGGCTAACAACAACATATCAAGCTGTATTGGGTTTGTGTGGCAAGGTTTTGGTAGCAGGGGGCAGGCTACCGGGATGGTTTCTGTGAGAAGCTGCTAGAAGCTTCCCCTATGTCCCATGGAGCAATGCCAGCTGGCTCCGAGACAGACCCGCTGCTGGCCAAGGCTGAGCCCATCAAGTGACAGTGATAGTACCTCTGGGATAACGTATTTAAGAAGCGAAAAAAAGTTGCTGTGGCAGAGAAACTGCAGCCAGAGAGAGGAGTGAGAACATGTAAGAGAAACAACCCTGCAGACCCCAAGGTCAGTGCAGAAGGAGGGGGAGGAGATGCTCCAGGTGCCAGAGCAGAGATTCCTCTGCAGCCTGTGGGGAAGACCATGGTGAGGCAGGCTGTCCCCCTGCAGCCCATGGAGGTCCACGGTGGAGCAGATATCCACCTGCAGCCCAGGGAGGACACCATGCCAGAGCAGGGAGATGCCAAAGGAGGCTGTGACCCCGTGGGAAGCCCGCGCTGCAGCAGGCTCCTGGCAGGACCTGTGGCCCCGTGGAGAGAGGAACCCACGCTGGAGCAGGTTTTCTAGCAGGACTTGTGACCCCGTGGGGGACCCACGCTGGAGCAGTCTGTGCCTGAAGGACTGCACGTCGTGGAAGGGACCCACGCTGGAGCAGTTCATGGAGGACTGTCTCCCATGGGAGGGACCCCCACACTGGAGCAGGGTAAGAGTCTGAGGAGTCCTGCCCCTGAGGAGGAAGGAGCGGCAGAGACAAGGTGTGATGAACTGACCCCAACCCCCATTCCCCGTCCCCCTGCGCTGCTGGGAGGGAGGAGGTAGAGAAAATTAGGAGTAGAGTTGAGCCCAGGAAGAAGGAAGAGGTGGGGGGGAAGGTGTTTTAAGATTTGATTTTATTTTTCATTATTCTACTCTGATTTGATTAGTAATAAATTAAGTTAATTTTCCCCAAGTCGGGTCTGTTTTGCCTGTGATGGTAATTGGTGAGTGACCTCTCCTTGTCCTTATCTCAACCCACAAGCCTTTTGTTATAATTTCTCTCCCCTGTCCAGTTGAGGAGGGGGGTGATAGAGCAGCTTTGGTGGGCACCTGGCATCCAGCCAGGGTCAACACACCACACAATCATAGCAGCGGGTTAACAACAGGAAAAATAATTCATAGGCATAGAACAGGAAGAACAATAGAACCTGTAGGACTGGGCGATTTTGAAGTGACACAGTGAGCTACAGCGCTATGAATCTCCAAATCCAAAACCGAAGCAGCTGGACCGCTTGATGAACCTACATACAGCCTGAGTGCAGTTGTGTTATGTGACTGCATTCTGATGGTATCAACCATGTGCTGACTACATGTCACCTTTGTTTACTACAAGGCTGTCACACCACGGAAACAAGGCAAGGTCAGACAGACTTTCCTAGAATGCTTTCCAAGATGCCTGCCACTTGGCAAGTCTTCCAGACCCTACTCACATTACTAGCTGTGAAAATTTGACCAGGAGACACTAAACTAAGAAAAGTTTGGAACAGAACGAGGAAACCTGATGTCTTGAAGTTGATTTTGTACTAAACAAGTGATACCTTACTGAAATTAGGAGTGAGGATTGGATTTCCCAGTGCCACTTCCAGCTCAATTTAAGTCACACGCCTACTGACCCTGGAAATTTAGAGAAACCCCACGTAAATGCTGGGATGTTCTGAAGACTGCTGAAAAACAAAAAAGCCTAAACATTAAATATAACTTGTAAATCTGAGTAAAAATCACAGTACAATCCCATTAACTGCTGTAAAATCAGCAACTGTGATATAATCTTAAACATTTACCAAACTGAGTAATTACCCATGCTTAGAAGATTTCCCTGATTCATTCTATTGTCCTCTGATCACAAGAGGAGAACAAACTTTCAAGAATGGGATAACAGATTTGAACATATGCCATATGTTTAACCCAGCTATTCATCTAATTTTGTTTAACTCTTGCTATTTATATGCTAAATGGAAGATCAACTTTTGATCTTCCACAGCTTGGTATCTACCATATGGACATATTCTCCATCTCAAAAAAAAAAAAAAAATCAAGGCCTGTTACTCAACTAAACTCAAAAGGCTTCAGAGTAGCATTTGCTAGACAAGAGTCTGCATAACAGACACAAACTCCATGTTGAATTTCACAGTAGCTAGTTGCAACATCTTGCCTGCTAATGAACAGTAATAATTTAATGGATTTATATGGCAGAAATCACATTTATTATACAGCTTCATTGGGGTTAAAAAAAAAAATCGTAAGGGTAGCAACTCTCTCTGGTCCTTTTTGGTGGCAGATATCAAATACTGGCATTAAAAAGCCAATCCTTCCCAGTAATAATGCTGTAGGAACCAGGTAGAAGTATTGACAGTGCTGGAATTAGGCTCTGTACTGAGGCATTTTAGGAATGTCTTGAAGGAGCCAAATACCACTTCTTGTATTATCAGCATGCTAATAGCATTAAGTATATCATATAATAATATATGATGATAGTATATTATTGTCAGGAAAATCCTTTTATGTCTTTAAAAAACCACCACAGTTTATTTTAATTTTGAGAAGTAAACTTCATCTATTTCCCTGAAATCTACTGGGAAAAGTAAAAAAAAATAAATAAAAAAATAAAAAAATGTTTGCAAACTTACAGATAAAGGCTTCTCTAAACAAAACCTGTGTGAATAATAAGAATTAAACTACAGCACCAACCTGTACCAGAGCAAAAAAATGCAGGTGGTGTCTATGTAGGCATATCTGTGTGTAAGCTTTGTATTCGACTCATTTGCCAATATAGTTAATCTACTCAGCAGAGACTTGAAGTAGGTAACTTTGAAAGCAACGACGAGTTAAACATCTTGTTTTCATACTCTTGAACTACTTATTTGTTGGCACTGGATTTTTTTTTTTAAAGCAAGCTAGTATCAGCAGCTTCACTGCTAGCCAGAGGGACAGCAGTATGCAAAATAGGTTGAAGCATGCACCAAGGTTTTAGAAAAAAATTTGTGTGAACTTGATCATGTACTATGTAATTACAGAATGCACTAACAATTTTCATTTGTTCCAAGTTATTACATAGGATACCTGCAAAATTCAATGGAAATCATGCAGAAGAAGATATTGTAGCATGTACTGCAAAACAACAAAGTACAAAAACACATTCCTGAATAAAAATACATCTAATTCAGAATAACATATTTACTTTGCATTAGTTGTTCCA
Organism: Haliaeetus albicilla; assembly: GCF_947461875.1. Classification (NCBI taxonomy): domain Eukaryota; kingdom Metazoa; phylum Chordata; class Aves; order Accipitriformes; family Accipitridae; genus Haliaeetus; species Haliaeetus albicilla. Next base: position 39,081,107 of record NC_091485.1, read on the forward strand.
GAGTAAAATTCACTTTCTTCTGAAATAACAGCTCCATTCCGAAACTGCTAATGAAGACTGTTTCATCATTAATATTTTTTGAGGCATTTCCCTTTGTGGCACTTATTGCCTGTAATACCCACATGAAACTACGCAAGTTCTAATCATACACCAGCACCTTACTGTGTTTCTTGCTTGAGCAGCATTCGGGAAGGGGGCAGGAGGTAATCCAGACACTTATGGTTTAACAGAAAAAAAAAAATCTGCAATTTTTGGGGGACATATCAAGAAAGCGGTGCATTAACTGCAAGTGCTGCACAGAAACCAGTAACAAAAGTAGCTGGTCCGCTGTTTCCTTTGAGTGTGCAATGTATTGAACTAGTATACCAAAAGCTAGTTTATTGAACTATTATTTTATTGAACTGGTATACTAAAAAGTCTACAGATGTATAGTACCTGAATTAAATTGAGACAGACATCAGATGATGAAAAACTGCACAACCAAGAGTCCTGATACAGATACCAGATACCAAATGGAATGTTACAAAGTAAAAGTAGCAGCTTGGAGAGCAAAAAGTGAAATCAAACTGTATTCCTGACAGCAGTCAAAAACATTATAATAGAAATTACACACATGACAGAATGAAAAAAATAATACAAACACGAAAAAGCCAAATCTAGAGGTTGACAACCACCTAAACTGTTGAGTACAGAAATAGTACTGACTGTATAGAGCTCACAAAGAAAGTTGCATGCAAGAAGAAACATTGACTTTGTAATACCTCTGACTACAGAGAGGACCCCTGATTAAAAAAACAAAACAGAACATCAAAAGTACATCGAAAGAACATCGAATACATCTTGTAGGGCACAGGGCAGACCATTCCATTTGGTCACACTTTCATATTTTTCCTCAGTGACCAATTCTACACAAACAAACAAAAACAATAAGCTCATCCTAAATTGCACCTCTCATAATAAACCTTTAGAACAGTTATTTGACTGCTAATTTCTATTAACCCCTGCAAAATATAAACCCACAGTAATATTTCAACATGTAAATTACTACTAGCTACATGTGCATTGTTGGCAGTCAAGTCTTGGACTATTCTTAGAAACAACATCCATCTTTCCAAGCCCTTAAATCTTATCTTCTTATCTCACAAAACCCACAAGATTCTCCCAGAAAGCCCATTACATCATGACTAAAGTCCAGGTTAACACCAATGCTGTAAAACTAGGATTTTACACCATTTCTTTACTTAATGCTTTTTATGCTTTATTTATTATTACTATTTGTCCCTGTGCCTGCATCTCTGTGTTGAGATCATGACTTCCTATATGCTTCATAACACTAAATATTCTACAAATACAAAGGAATACAAAAACGGTCTTGAAACGTTTTAAAAAAAAAATTGCTGAACTGTGAGAAAGTCTGAATTCTTGTTAGTTTGTCATGACCCCCAAGCAAAAAGAGCAAGAACTTTTACTGAGTACATGCCTTACTGACCTAGGTAGCCCACAGCATTGAACCCATCCTCTCCCCTGCACCTCCACTCCTTCCTATAAATAATCTCCAAATACCAGGAAGCTGTTTGACAGACAAAAGGAGCACTCAGAACAAACAACATGGTATATTTAAAGAGGACATACTGATGTTTCCTACATTTCCTAATATTTCATTGGGGTTTTTTGGCAGAGGATGCTTTTTCAAAAATAACTTCAAAAAACAATCTATTTCTGAAACTTGTAAGATTAACAAAATATACAATAAAAACATTCCTTAAAGAAACTAGGGGGAGGGGAGGGGGACATTAAGCCACTTTGCTTAACAATGCTGAATAAATCAGCCTGCAGACGTCTTCCTACTATGGCCATCTATTATTAACAAGCACATTGCTACAGCACTGAATAGACTGGAGCCCCACAGCCCAGAGATGCACCAGCAACCCAATAGTGTAATTTTCTAGAAGCACTTACCTTCTAACAGACAAAATGTAACAAAGTGGGTAAAACAAGGAGGCTTGAGAAATTCACAGGAAAGGAAATGCCAGGAAAGTTAACATGGAGTAGACAGAGAAATGGGTGTATTACTCTCATTCCAGGTGATACACAGCAATTTGTAAATCACTTCCAAAAACAACCTCCTGCTCACACGAATATTTAAGACATAGGATAACGATGTTTTTCTCCAAAAACACAACTTCTCAGTACAGAATCACAAGTATGGTAGAGCCCCAAAATAATCATGGAACAGAATCATGTTTCCCATTACCCAATCGCAACTATTTCTCAATTTTGATGCGTAAAAAAACCCCACATACCAAGGATTACAAAAATAAAATTACTAAGTGATTCAGGTACAGAAAAATAGAATCTCTACAGTCTGTCAAAAGCTATTTCCTTCTCCATTGCAGATCAAAATTTAAGTATTCCAATCAATAGCACAAATGTATAAATGCAGTAAATGTGAAAAGTTTACATAATTTTTTAGCGATAATTTGTCACAAAGTATTATCTTGAAGCCAATTATGATATGGCAACATCCACTTCATCATCAGATATCCCTTTAAATATGTAGTTTGCTTTCTTGCTAATTAACACAGAGCCTTTGCCCCATCTTCCCCAACCATTGCTCCTTTCTCACAGAGGAGAAAAACAAGTATGTCACATAACAAAAATAAAACTACTGTGATGCTACATCCCTACTATTTTAACTTCAGCAAATACTACCTGAAATACTTGGCTTTTTTTTTTTGTCAGACATCATAAATTTAAACTTTGCTGGTTTCAACAAATAATTAAATTTTCAAATAGTATAGGTAATTAAGACTACCAAAAATTAAAATTGAGTAAGAAGTCAGCAATTATAGACTGCATGTATTTTACCAGATCTGCAAGGGACTCTAATTAAACACATATTAATTGGCCTAATCTTCTTAGGCAAGTAATAAATTGGAAGAGCTGATTAATGCACTGGATTTAGTTCAGCTTGTTAAATCTGACACCCTGGCAAAGGAAGACTATCTTGAAAAGCTCTTTTAGCTAAGTAATTGGAATTTTACTCTCAGTAATTTGCCGTTCCATAATAAGAGCTATTTAGTATATTGACTCTTCATCAGTTGTTTTTTTTTAAATACATGTTCGTTATATTTAAACAGTACCATTATGCTGCTCATAAAGATTATGAAAAATTATGAACTTTGACCTTTACTGTCCATCAAAAGTCACTTTCACTCTGAACACAAATTAGTATATTTCCTTGTAGGCTATAAATCCTAATTAATTTTAATTCTAGAAGCTGCTAATAACATTTTATAAAGTCCATACGGACACATTAAGTCCTCCATACAATTCATAAAGCCAGCAACTAAACCAGTTTTCAATATTAAATAACTGCTGATGACTGCTGGAATACAATGAAACACCATTCTCCAATGAGCCTCAACTTCTCTCCTTTTCACCTATTTACGCAAACACTTCTAGACTTACAGGTACTCAGTCACCTGGCAAGGGAGTAAAACATTTTTGTGATAACAATAAAGCAGTATCAACCAAAAAAAAACCCCCAAACCCCACCAAAATTTGGAAACATGCAGGTAGGGATTTTAAAGGTCTGATTTCTCTCTAACACAGTTACTACTTCTAGCTTATAACATGGAAAGATGCATCAAGCTTCGCTTAAAAGTAAGCAGATGCGGATGACCAAAAAAGAAGTCTCCTGTACTAAGGAAAAAAACAGCAAGTATAGAATAGGGCAACAGAAATTTTTATATTTGAAAAATGTTCTGCAAGTATTCCATGAAACTTGAACAGCTTCTCATATGTCCTAGAAAATGTGGAATTGTATAAAGCCTTTCTTATGAAGTATTTCAGAAAGTCATACATGTTCCAAATCAAGTTCAGTTTGAAAAAAAAATCTTAAATATATAAATATCTCACTGCCTTCAAATTTTTACTCTATACTCTTCAGAGATGACATTTCATATTTCTGCTTTAGAGCCTATAAGCTCCAGTCTCTACATCTAAAATCTGTTACTCTTCTGTTAGAGAAAAACAGTGTTCATACATCTTGAAAATCACTGTCACAGTGAACCTAAAACCAATCCTTTGCTCCTTAAGTGAAATGTAGTATTAACTAAGGAGTCAGCCAAACATTCATTTGAAGCAGCACAATGATTTTCACAAATGAGCTATAATGCTTAATACAAGCAAATACCAAAAAGCTGATCAAATAATACTAGGGGACTGATAAATCATGAAATGAGACATGAAGGTACCTCAAAGAACTACAGTTAAACTTGGATGTCTTTCAAATACTTCCCACCCATTTTCCATGATGCAGTACAGAGTATAATTTACTGCTTATCACTGGGTAAACAGGTAGCATTCAATTTCACCTCTCATCCTCAGTAGTCTTATGAAGGAAATAGTACTTCACCTTCACAATAATGAGTTTAAACAAGTGCTATATTCTTCTTCCATTGGTTGTGTATTACTTGCAACAAAAGGGTTTTGGCCTGTGCCTGAGGCTCCCATATACTATTAGAAGAAATCGTAAGTAGCAAACCAACTCCAACTATTTTCCAGTTGATGGTATCGACCATTTAAAGATCTGTTAAGACTGGTTAGCTGTAGGCAGGTTACAACATGAAATTTCACAGCTGAACTTGAGGTCTCTAACACAGAGACCTTCAAGGCTTATAAAGACACTCACATGATGAAAAAAGCCCTCAAATTTCAGGATTTACATAACTGAAAGCAAAAGAGAACTGGAATTCTAAACAAACTCTTGACTTCCTAAGCACAGTGTCAGTTCAGCGCTGCTGAACATCAACTTAAGTCTGAAATATGACAAACATTCAGTTTGCGACTTGCCTCTGCGCACACGAGCTCCATTTCATTGCTTGAAAAGACATAACACAGCCTTATCAGTGGCAGAATACAGTTTGTCATGATTCAGTACTGAACAGGGAAAGCCACTGAATATTATTTAGTTAAGTGAGAAGTCAATGAAAGTGAACAGTGAGAGTTACAAAATCCTTGATGAAAGGGAAAGATTCAGACCACAGGATGTGCTTAACCTGTCAAGAGCAAAAACCCAGTGACTACCACTTCTGCTCCAGAAGATGCTGGGTTCTGTCTCACTTGAAAGAACTGTGCAATAACTGGAAAAGCAAAATACTGACAGAAGTTTGTATCTCTTTGTATGACTTATTTGCATTTTTATAACACATCACCAAAAAAAATATAATCTAAACACCAAATTAGATTGTGGAAATAATCAAAAGATTTTAGATTAGATAGAGCGATGAGCTAGATACGCAGATTCTGAGAAGTACACTAGAATGCATAACATGAAGTCATTAAGACCAAAGCATTTCTTACTGCATTTATTAATGTTTTGTTTCAGTTCAAAGGACTACAATATCTTCTAGTAAACTGAAATCGCATTAAAAGCTAGACTCTGCATTTTGTAAAGCAAATCTGAAGAAGGGGGAGACCTTATTTTCTCCCCTACAGATTTCTAACAAAAAAACCACAACCCCAAACCACTGGGGTTTTGTGACAAAAATATTTCTACATCTATCTTCTCAGCACTTTTCTACCATCTTTCTCCATATTTCTGCAGGCAATACAAAACTTAAGCTTCAGCATTTCCTGTCAACATTAAAGCCTAAAATCCTGACAAGCACACGACAAAGTCTTGTGTTTGAAGATGCTATGTATTTAAATTTTCATGATATCACACTTTCCAAATGTTACAAGCATACAAATCAAATGTATGTTCTTACTCTTGCCAAGGAGCTTTCTAGAAAAAAAGAACACCTACAAGATTTCCAGTTTTTACTGACTTATCTCTCCTTTTCTGCACGTTTCTGAACTTCACATTCTTTTGGTCCTTGAAATTGAAACACAGAAAAAAATGTTGTCGAAGAGATTTCCATAAAATTCTTTAAACAAAAGTTTTAATTATGACTGTTTCCTGAGTAATATTTGTAAGCTGCAGAAACTGATAATGCACTACCATTCCCCTTTCAACAACTTCTTAAGGATGTCTCTGTGGTCTAAATAGACATGTAGCCTATACTAAAAGTAAGTTCTTCTGAAACACATGCTTATGTTATTACCTAAACGTTTCAGTTCTTATTGTTATTATAAAAGTAGCAAGCAAAGACTTCTGTATATTTTACCTTAACTGTGAATACTGTAAGACTTAATCCATTTTTCCCCATACATCCTATTAAAAACACCTATAATTTTACAAAGTTATAATTATTACACTATTAAAAAAAATTGAGAACTATTCTCTTCTGCATTCTAGTCACTTAGTTCATCATCCTATTTAAGACTTTTTTTTAAATCCTTTTGTTTTGGGTAACTGGTGAGTAACAAGATGATATTTAGGCACAATGCTGAACTTCATCCCAATACATAATCTTGTTAGTTTCAGCAGAATTAATGAAGTACTTAAAGGTAAACAGTTTTAATCTTTCTTAGATCACATATCACATAGGATTTGTGAACAGACAAGAATTTCCCCTCTAATTCTTCAGGTTCACACCTTTAGATAAGCAGTGTCAGAGAGAGAGAAATATAACAACAAAAGATACACCACCAAAAACTGAAGGGGCTACGCAATGATGGAATTAACAAAGTCTAGCCTTGGGTTTTTTCTAAAAGAAACTTATACCACAAGTGATACACTAGAGACTCAACTAACATATTAAAGATTCAAAAGCTTTCCACTTGAATCTTTAATATACAGTTTTACATGTGTTTCATCCTTTTATAAATAATTGTTTAAAATGTTCATTTGAGACATCTCAGTGCAGCAATATGACTATTCTCCCTCAGGAAACAGTCCCTCACATCTGAAAAGTTCAGTTAACTAGAGCACTATCAAACTGTGTGTAAAATAATCACCTTTTGATAACTTGATGGCAAATTAATTTTTGCTATGACAGACTAATCTTTGAAGGAGGTTGTGGGTCCTTTTTGCTAATAATGATTCATCTTAGTTCACGATACTAATTTCTATTGATAAGTGCACATGTGCATCTTCTCCAGTGTGCATATACCCACACATCTTCCAGTATTCAAGACAAGAGTTAGCAATCTTAACAAAATCCAACAGTCGGAAATTTCAAGGGACATAACCCAGTTGATACATTCTATAAAGAAATTAGAGACCACTACAAACCTCACTAACTTCTACTCCACCTGCAAGATGTTTCCTCAACACAAAACTGCAGATACATACCTTCAAAAATACATCGAAACAAATACATTGCATATACAATATCCCTTCCCACAGGTGGGATTCAAAGAATAGATGTGGCAGATGCCAACCAATTCCATTACATGCACTAGTGCAAGGCACCCTTATACAGTGACAAGGATTATAAGAGAACCTAAAGGGAAGAGACAAAATCAGTTATCTGTAACAAGGGCAAGAAATCTGTTGTTTGGCAAATGACCTTCAAATGAACATTTCTTGTAGACTACAGTCTAATTACTTTGCTAGACTGTAAAATGAAAACCCTTAATTGCTTGCAGCCCCATAACTTCAACAAGGAAGAATGCAATATTAAAAACTCACTATACAAATTCATAGTTGAAGTTTTACTTTGCATCAGAATGTTATGTTTACACTGTCTTTGGATCCAACAACCCATCATAAACTTACTTTTGTATTACATTCTGTAAGCTGAGCATCATACCCAATTCACTTTTCATCTTTTCTCTGTTGGCACGGCACTCTGCCAAATAGCGGAGAGCCTAAAAGAAGGAGGACGACAGCAAATCAGTAATATGTCCAGTACATTATCATTCATTTTTATTAGTGTACATCTGCAAAACAAACATTCACAATGTGAGTTCTAGTAAGAAGATAAAGAGTACTATCACCTACTGTGAACATTAAAAAATTGTTTTATTCTTATAAATACATAGAAAGCATAGAATATCTAATCTATGAGAAAAGGTTGAGACACTGGGTTTGTTTATACTGGCTAAGAGAGTGTAAGGGACAATCTAACAGCTGTCTACAACTACTCAAAAAGCCTTTCAGGAGGATGACTAAGCCAAACTTTCCTCTACAACAGCACACAACGTAAGAAGGGGAAGCAGCCACAAATTGCAGCTTGGGAAGTTCAAGTGAGGTATTACAAAAACTTTTTTCCACTATGAAGGTAGTTCAACACTGTAGCAGATAACCTAGTGCAACTGCAGAATCAACAAGACAAAGCTACAACTGACCTGATTGAGTGTTGGTGACAGTCCCAATTCAAGCAGGAAGCTGAAGTGAATGACTCCCAGAAGTCCCTTCCAACAAACATTTATGTGATCTGAGATCTGAAGTAATTTTTACACATTATGCTTCTAGTATAATTTCCATCAATTCTATGGGCTCCCCCAGTACTAGAAAACTCACCACCACAAAGTTTCTACTGTCCACAGAAAGAGGTCTACCACATTTATAAGCTTCTGAAGACTAATTACAATATTCTTCACTCCATACAGGAATAATACAAGCAGCAGCAAGCTGCTTAGGTTATTGTTACCTAAACTGGGAATTTACACTTATCTGGTGCCCAAGGTTTTGTTTATTTGACTTTCAGGGTAGACTCTTTGCACAACTTCACATTGCTGACCCCAGTCAGCAACTATATATTTGCATGATCCTCCTAACATAATACTCTTCCAGTTAAAATGTCTCGTGAACAGAAGAACTGACATCTCTCTATTGTTAGTGCTGACAGACAAAATTTTCTTAGAAGGAACTAAAGCCATACAGTGCATTGTGCTTTAATCAGTGTTTTATTGATGTAGGTACAAGAACTGCACTTGCAAATTCCTGCAATACACAAATACAATGGCTTATAAAATGGGTTTTGTGATAGCCAGGTTTAGAAGTGCACCAATTCTTTAAATATAGTCATTAATAGCTATGCTACTCAATAGGTGCTTTTAAAATAACATGCTCCTTAATCCCTTCAGAGATAGAGAACTAATTATCTGGGTTTTTTTTCTAAATCATCTTCAGTTCTTATTAGGTAAAATTCAAGACCATTTTATTATCTTTTAAGAAAGTCTGACTGCTGTCTGGCATGATAAAAACTCTAAATGTAATTTTTGCTATTTCCTGATGTGGATCAGCATCAATAACTGCAGTTTATAAATGTTATATATGCATTTATTTTCTTACTTTTCAGCTAGGGGGAAATGCCTGAATGATAGCTCTGAGCTACTAACTTTCATGTTAAGAAATGTATCCTTACTGACAGAAAAAGTTTCTCATTTTTATTAGTCTGCTCAGGCAATTTAGTATCGATGTAACATTGTTGGACAAAGAAAAACCCATTCTCTTAACGGCTAATTATGAGTCAAAATGGAGGCAGTCTCTCTTCATCTGTTACATACTCTACGCAGAAGTATAACTTCCACTGAAGTAAGACCAAAGACAAAGTTATCAGAACAACTTAAGTGACCTGACCTTTCAACACTAGGAAGTCCTATCTCCCCCTGCCTTGCACCTTCTTCAAAGAAGTCAGATCATTCATGCTTATTAAACTGCAGTCTACTGAAGGCGTAAGGAAGATTACTATTCCGGACTTTGGCTCAGATCTCTGTTCAGCAAAACACTTAGCTACGTTAGCTTTAAGCTCACAAGTAATTTCGTCATAATCAATAGGACTATCTCCATACTTGAATATAAAAATGCACTGTTGTCAATCTTAATAACAAAAGACACCTTTGATGTTTTATAAGTGAAATGTTAATGTAGTTTCAGAGTCCTGTTTTTTTTAATTTTAGTCCACATTTAAGAGGGAGGAAAAAAACCTAAGTAGTATTGCCTGGGTTACTTCTTTTTAGAACATTCAAAACTTCTAGCATTTGAACTGTACTGTAAAGAATTCCTGGAATCAAAACCAGAGAAAACTGTAGAAAAATATACCACTTATTGATCAGGCAGAAGGAAGGACTGAACTGAAACTGCATATGGGGAGGAGAATACCCTCCCTGAGACACTCTACCACATATCAAAAAAGTTAAATAGTGAACTAGTATGAATCATACAGATTATGTATAATTTCAGCTATGGGAATCACAGAATAATACAACAAGAAATTTAAAGTCAGTGCTGTACAACTCCTTATTAGATACAAACTTAATGGAAAGTCATCACATTTAATGATGATTGCCATTCAAATGGAAGCACCTTTTTGACCAATGGGATGGCTAGAAAAACAAAACCAAAACAAAACGACTTTTCAGAATGGAAAAATCAAAAATGAAGACTAAAAAGTTATCAGCAAAGATATCAAAAGCTACAGAACCTAAGAGGTTCAAGAACTCATGAATACAAGGAGTCTGAGTGGCAGACAAAAACATGTTTTCACAGTAAACTGACCCATTTCTGACTGCAGCCAAGGTCCTGGGATACAGCATGGTCTCCTCTAAACCCTGATTCTTAATCTACTCTAACTGTAGGTTATCACTAAATGGAACAACCCAGCTGTCTCCCATTCCCACCCAAGGAGATGTCCTTACAACACAACTGGAATGATATTGGGGGCTGTGGAACCACACTGTGAACTGGATTAGCCCTCATCGATCTGACAAAGTCAGTCCTTTTTATGTAGGGTTTATTTTTGTAACATGATCACAGACTGATTACCGAATCTCGTGCAAGCAGTGAGAATACACAGCCCAAAGGAAGGAAAAAGAGAGTGAGACATCCAAACAAGATCCTCTTTTAAGACCACAACCTAAGGAAACTGCACTGGAAAGAAAACCAATGCAACATATTCCCAAGAACTGTAAACTCAACTCAAAGTTCTTCCAGTGAAGAACATTATAGTCTGGCAAATGCTATGGCAAGGCTAACCTAAAAACCAATTAGCAGGACACAGGTCTTCTAGATTATGGAACCTCATTCCCTGAACCCAGAAGAGTATCAGAAACACTGAAGTAATTCCAAGAAGTCCACTAATACTCACTATGAAAAGTAAAACAAATGAAAAATACAGAATTATGGTACAGATAGGTCTTAATGATACAAAGAATAATGTATAATTATATGTAAAAGCCATAGCTCTTTATTCTTTAGTTTCCCATTGTTTAGACTTCAATAATGACATAAAAACAGAAAAAATAGCACCACATAAATATTAGTAACTTTAAAATCTTTTTAGAAGAATTGGAATTAGACTTTTAAGAAGATCTTGACTTTTGTTTGTCCTGTTTCTAAGGAAGAAATACACTTTTTTTTAAGTTAGTATTTAGAATCAGGATGAGAAATCAGGACTTCGGCATTTATGATTTAGAATGAGAAGAAACGGACAAAAGCTGGAACAAGTTGTATTAGATATTAATAGATTTGGGGTTGGTTTTTTGGGCGGGGTTGGTTGTTTGGTTTTAATACCATGAGGGTGGTCAAGTGCTGGAACAGGGGCCAGAGGGGTTACAGAACCTCCATCCTTCAAAGTGTTCAAGAACCAAGCAGACACAACCCTGTGCCATGACCTGAGTACACTTAATTTGAATATGGGATTGGACTACATCACCTTTGGAGGTCGCTTCTAACCTAAATTATCCTTTTTTTTTTTTTTTTTTTTTTTTACAATATGAATGTTGAATCACTGTGTATATTTACCAAGCTCCATGACTTCATCTTAAGAAAGAGATTTAAGGGCGCTTACCTCCCTCCACACAAAAAGTCAAATAGCTGTATTAGGGAAAAAATACAAAGTAAATGAATCTCTCCAAAAAAACATAAATTCCCCTGGAATGTGTCACTGCTAAACAATTTTTGAAATACATATTTTAAAAAAACCCCACATATAACGAGTATCAAACATAACATAAAATCAGGTTTTATTTTTTGCCTTTTTACTTGGTTAAAGACATATTAACAAAAGTTACAAAATGTCCCACTGACATACAAATTTATCTCCAGAATACTTACTAGTAAAGCTGAATGAACAACTGGAGGGTTGGGATGGTCCAAAAACAGAATAAGACCTGGCAGGCATCCTTGATCCTGAACAATGGCCCGTCTGTTCAATGGGTCAGCTGCGAGATCTCGGAGTTGGTTAACTACAGATAGTGCATCAGGCTCCTCACTCATAGTAGAATTCATTTTTTCTGCACCATGCATACAAAATACCTGCTAAAAAAAAACCCCAACAAACCTCTGTTACTAATACCACAACATTTATCATCAATTAAAACACAGGTAAGACAAAAGCACAAAGGCACTGATTTGTTATGAGCATAGAAGTATAAAAAGACAAGGACTAGAATTCATGGAATGCAGACGGAATTGATAAGAATGTGGATCTTGAAATTTGTAAACTGGAAATCTAAACTTCCTATGCAGAGAACAGGTAGGCTTGGTTAATATTTTGATTTGTTTCCTCTATGTAATTTCAGACCAGTCAGCCACTCCAGCCGGGGAGTGTGTTTATGTTGCATTTTTTTACACTACTGACAAACATTTCTGAGAAATCCATAGTTTTCTAACAACAAGGTACCCTAGAAGTCTATAAACATCCTCCTGTATAAACATGTGTAAAATCAAAATTTCTATTTTCAGAGTACCTTTAGCAATAATCAATTTTACAGAAAAATGAACCAGAAAAGCCAGCAAAAGATTAACACTGTATCAAGAACAGAGAACATCAAGTTTTAATCTGGGTCTACATGTCAAATAAGTACTGTAATGTCATACTCATTCAAAGGCAAAAAGGGGTTTAGAGGGTGGGGCTTGTTTTTTTTTTTTCTTTTCACTAGTACCCTCTCATTAAAAAGAAATAAAGCAGGTCACGACTTGCTCCAGCTGAAGTCCAAACCATCCTATCAGTTTCAAAGGAGACACCTGTTAGCTTGACAGTATCAGATTCCAGAGTTGTTTAATAAGGAATAACTACTTAATAGGCCACAAAAGCATATGTTTACTCAGAGAAAACGCTACATCTTGGTGCAAAGAAAATAGTTTCCTTCAAAACACTGATTATGTACCTCTGAAACTATTAAATGCTAACTGGGGTCCTGGTGTTGCCAGTACCAACTCATGCAAGTAACTTTTCTTAAGACACAGAAGTGTGAGTAAATATGTAGTGTTAATTTGTGTTCTCTCATTTTCCCCCTGCATAACAATAAAACAAATTGAATTTGGAAGTGGTCATATTCTTTTAACATCATTTCCCAAACACATAATATTGTACAAACATGGTATTGTTTTCTTACTGAAGGTAGGCCTTTCAGCAACACAAGTCAATTATATTCATCAAAAACAACAAACCACAAACATGCATTTTGGTTATGATAGTTCCTGACCTTTTTCACATCGAAAAAATGCTGTTAATCTCTAAGTCACTGGTCCTTCCTTCAGGAAAGAGGGTGCTAATGTGAAAAGTTCATGCCAGTGATTAGTCTCCAGGCTATTTTTCTTGACTATCACAAGTCCAAAAGAGATCAACTGGTAGATACAGCAGCTCAACCAATAAATAATAATTTATATTTCTAAAGCGGAAAACTCTAAATTAAAAACAAACAAACAAAACAAAACCCACAACAAACTCTGTTAAGTATTGCTTTTCATAGTTGGCAAAGGAACTCATTCAAAACTTAAAAATCAAGTCAGTTGTGGAGCTGATGCTAACAAAAGCCTCTGACTTCCAGTTCTGCATCCCAAGCACCAGATCATTCCTACAACTCTCTCCATCCTGATCACCTCTTGTCTTTTTCCTTCTAAACTCCCGAAAAATCATGAAGCCAAATTTTACACCCCTCCTATCCCAGTAGGCCACACTCACATCCTCCCCAGACCCTTCTCCCTCTCTCCTCAGCCACAACTGAGGAGACAATCTTCTCCATCACCTACAACAACTAATTTTATGAAAACCAGGACCCCCGGCGTTTTGTTATGAAAAAAAACAATTAAGCCGTTTTAAAAGTTTTAGGAAGTTATCTAGAGTTTAGGGCCCTAGCAAGAGAAGTCAGCCAGGTACCGGCTCTTTTCTCCTCCTTGTAGCTTTGAGATCAAAGCTCAACAAAGGCACCGCAGATCCCTCTCTCCGTCTCCCTCTCCCTTCTGTGTCCTCACCAGGGAGGCCCAGGAGAGGAACCGCCACAGCTTCACACCTCCGCTGCCAAGCTGAGCGTTCCCGAAGCGGCAGCGCCGACACCCCGGCTGGCAACAAGGCCCCGGGGCTCAGCTCCCGGGCCCCTCGTCCGGCCGAGGCACAACGCTCCAGAGACCGGCTGAGGCGAGCTCCGCGACGCGGTTAGGGAGAGCGAGAGGAACCTCAGCCGGCCTCGCCGTCCCCCTCTCACGGCCATCCCGCCCTTCCCCAGCGTCCCCCGTTCCCGCCCCCCCGGCGCGGCCTGTTCCCCACCCCGGCCCCGTACCGTCGCAAAAGACGTCCACGGCCGAGAAGCTCAGCCCCGCGCCCCCATCGCCGGCGGGGTCGGCACGGCCTGCGGAGGGCGGCGGGAGGAGGAGGCGGGAGGCCGGCAGCAGGGCCCGCCGCACACGCACCACCCGCCACGGCCCGCTCTGACCCCGGCACCCCCCACCACTCCGCGACCCGATTGGCGCGGGCCCGCCCACGCCTCTCCGCCACTCGCGGCGCGCTTTGTTCCTAGCGAGGCGCGATTGGCTGGCGGCAGCTTGCCCCGCCCCCTGGCCGCTCCGCATGCCGGGAGCTGCAGTTCGGAGAGGGCCGCAGACCCCCGCCGGCGAGGACGCGACGGGGAAAACAGGGGCCGTAGCTCCATTTTTTTAAAATAACTTTTTTTCCATAGATGGTCACCACCAGAACTTGAATTTACCGCTCGCGTAAACCGTGCTGTAACATAACGTAGCGTAAAACACACCTCGTCCTGCGTGGGGACACAGTACCTACCCCCTTTCTGAAACCCGGCGCGGGTAGCCCCCACCCCAGCAGACCCGGGCAGTTAAAATTTATTTTACTACGAGCCGATGTTCTTCCTGTGTGAAGGTTTGGGTCCCCCCCACCAAGGCGCGAAGGTCTTTCATTTTCACGTTCCTCTCCTCCACTCGCCCCAGCTGAACTTTCCGAGCTTTGAAACGCGCGAGTTCCCAGCGGAGCTTGGAAAGCCGGGATCTCCTCCCGGACAGCCCTTAAACCTCGGCTCCGCACGGGGAAACGTCCCCCCGGGCCCCTTGCCCTCACGCCTTAACGGGACGCAGCCGACACCAGCCACGGAGCCACCGGCGGTGCCGCAGCCGACAGCCGCACCCCCGAGCGCCGTCAGCCAGCAGCAGCCGCCGGGCAGCGCCGTCAGTTACCGTCGGGGCCCCGGAGCAAGGCTAGGGGGCCTCCCCGCCACCCCCCCCGGCCAGGCCCCGAGCGCTCCCGACACTGGCACTTCCCGCGCTCCCGGCAAGCCTGCTCCAGGCAGGCACACCACTGCCGGGTCGGTAATGACCGGGTAGGGCCGCTGCCGTTCCCCAGCGCCCAGCGGGAGCCGCGCCGAGGGGCCCCGGAGGCGCGGCCGGGGCCGACCGCGCCGCTCCTACCACCGCCAACCAACGGAAGGTAGCTCCCCCCGCCCCGTCTTATTGGAGGCGGCCGGTCACGTGGCCCAGCGGTCACGGTGAGCGAGAGGGGCGGGGCGGTTTCACCCGTCTCCTCCGCGCCCAGGGGCTGCCGGGTAAGGTCGCCGCGCCGGCAGGCTGGCGGAGGGCACCCGAGGTCCCGCCTCCCGCGGGCGCGGCGACTATTGGTCGGGCTGGCGCCGAGGCGGCCGCGGATTGGCTGCCGGGGCGGGGAGGAGGCAGCGGGGGTGGCGAGCCGCGGTGGAAGAAGCGGGTGAGGGAGCGCGGCCGTGGCGGACGGCGGGTGAGGCGAGGGCGGCGGTGGCGGCCCCTTCCCCCGGGCGGCCCGTGGGCCTCCCCTTCCTCCTGGGCAGCCCCTCTCGTCGCGCCTCATCCCGGCTTGGGAGCGGTGTGCGAGCAGGAGCGCGACCCGGGCCCGGAGGTTGCTGCGCTTAGCACGCCTCTCCCCGTGTGCTGCGGGCCGCTGCCGACGGGCAGCGCTCGCCGCGCTCCTCCGGCTCAGCCGGGGCCCCTCTCAGAGCGGGAGCCCCGCGGGGGGGGGGGGGGTGTTGAGGGTCTGCCCTTCCTTCCTTCCTTCCTTCCTTCCTTCCTTCCTTCTGCGGGGTCTGCCCTCCGGAGCTCCCCGGTCGGCGCCGAGGGGAGGTGGGGGTGCAGCTGCTCGGCTGGAAGTGGGTGCGGGCCGCTCAGGGCGGCCCCGCTCATGGCCGCTGTCCCCGGGCAGGGCGGCGGGATGGAGCCGCCGCTTCCCGCCGTGAGCGCGGCGGCGGCGCCGCCGAGGGCCCGTCCTGGGCAGGGCAGGTGCCGGGCAGGCAGCGGGCTTGCGGAGGTGCCGTGCTTGTGCCGCCTTGCCAGAGGAGCAGAGCAGCGTGGAAACGGCTCGGGGTGTTGGGGTCGAAGCTGTCGTTTCTGCAGGCAAGCTGACCGAAAGTGAAACCCTCGTACGTTGCTGTGATGGGAGTGACAGGTCACGGGAAATCATGTAGATAAAAGATAACCTGGAGAAGCTGGAGGGCAGTTTTTTAAGGCGGCTTTAAAATACAGAGGTAGCATATAGAGGGAAAAGGAGCCGAGCCTCAAGGGGTCTGGTGCTTAATTTCCCTTTTCTGCAAACTTATGATGCTTACTTTGTATGCCTTTAGTGATGCTGCTGCTGTGCTTACATTCTTCTGCAATTGTCGTAAATAAGTAACTTGCTAGGTGCTGGTTTTTATTTTGTTTAACAAGCTGTCGAATTGCCAAATACTGAGCGTGAGTAAAGTTTGAATGCTGACATCAACCGTAGGGCGTTGATCTCTCTCTGATGGCATCAGCAAGACTTCATTAATATTTATGTTCTGTCCTCAGACAGCCGTAGTCCTCTGTAGCTCTTGTGAAGACAAGGCTTGCAAAGACTAAATGAAAAGGAAATAATTCTGTGTTCTGATACCTACTGCTTTTTACCCAGGAGATAAAGAAAAGAGAAAGGAGTTGAGTTTTCTGCACATCAGCTCTAAAACTTCCAGTTAACTGTTGCTGAATCAAAATAAGTTTCTTAACAGAGGTCACTAGCTGAAATATGATTGCTGTGTGTAGAAACTCAACATTGTTACAAAGGAAGATTTGCTGGGGGGGGGAGGATTGAACATTTTAAATGCTTTTTCAGACAGATACTCCCTTTTGTTAATAAAATTTGCATGCTTTTGTTTCTCAAAGATGTAGCAGAAGGACTGGCATTCACAGCAATGACTAGGGAGGTCTGTATGTCTGGCAGGAAAGTGTAGGTGTATGGTTATGTCTGTATAGCGTAATACCATATGGTTTAGAGATGTTGAAGGATTTCACTTACCTCTCCATGGTATCATATTGCACCGTGTAGGTATAATCTCAGCTGAGCAAAGGCTTTTGATTAAACTAGTGTTGAAACATGGATTTTTTTTGTTCTCCATCCTTAGTTGGCAAGATAGTGGTAATATAGGTAAGACGTGATGAATATGGTTTTGCACTTTGAGGTATGTGTGATTGGGCTATACTTTTAAGAAAGCATTAGCAACTTCTATTGCAAGTATGTATTATTTTCAATTCTTGCTTTAGATTTCATGCTGATACTAGCTTAGATAAGCCTTTGATTGTCTCTGTAGTATTCACTGACTTTTATCTCTTTCTATGTATCTTTCCAAACAGGTCTTTCTGAAAGTAGTGAGGCGCTTCATTATTTGTGGCTTCCAGGCCGAAAAATAGACCTCTGTATTTGGCTGTGTGTTCTCTGCCAAATACTTACATTACTTATAACTGGTCTGTTTTGATTTGGGAGAGGGTCTAGTCCTTTATCAGAAGATTCTTCCTGCCTGTTTGGCTTGCTGTTCCTCTGATAGTTTTTTGTTGGCTTTATCTTTCTTTATTATTTCTTTAAAATAGTTTCCTTATGGATATAATTTCATGACATGAGCTTGGATCATGTGTCAGTCTTAAAGACTCTGAAGATATGCGTGCCCTAGTTGCCTGCTAAAATAAGGAGGGGCCCGCTCTTTTTGCACATGATTTTTGATGTGGTTGGTATTCCTTTGAAACCGTGCTGCTTTGAAAGTTTTGTATTTCTTTATGTTATCCGTACCCTTTCAATTTACAGACTAGTCCTTTCATTTTTCAGATTTCATGTGTTTGTTAATTCTTTGTTAAGGCTGATTTGCTGCATCAAGCCCATTAAGTCATTCTCTTTTATTTTTGTGGGGATCTTACATGAATGAGAGAAACTTCCTTGAGTGAGAAAAATATGAATATCATATTTCTTTTTAAGAGCGAGAACTCATAATTTGGAAGGGACTTGAACAAATACAACATTGGAAAATACACAGAGAAGAATTTCAAATTGAAAGCAGTTGCATCTGATTTTTCTTTCTTTTCATCTTTCATGTGTAGGACTCATTAGCAAGCCTGGCAAAGGGCTCCATTTCATATTTACTGAGTGGTATGCCTTATGTGTGCAGCCTCCAGAGCCTTTACATTTATTTAATGAACATTTTGTAATTTATAAGTGGTATTATCTTTCAGCTTTGTAGGCTGATATTTGATATGACAGTTTTGAATGAAACCTGCAAAAGTGGTTGAGAAAAGCAGGGGCAAAAGAGAGTTCAAGGAGGCTAAAGTGAGAATCCTGGCACTCAGAAGTGTAGACCTCCTAATTTCTGAACCAAGGAATTCCTGCATGGTTCCATATCAGAAAGTAAGTTTTTCAGCATTGCTAATTTCTGTGTAAGTAGAGTTTTATAAATGAAGAACCCATGAAATTCCAACCCCCACATGCTTTATGCAGTGAAATGTAATTCTTCATGTTACTACTCTTCTAACCTCCTTTGGTAATCTTGCCTATGATTACTGCTTATTGTTGTAATGGTTATGCTTAAGCACAGGAGAAGGACCATGTTTTATAGCCGTATTACTATCACTCAGGGTGTTTTATTGTAGTAATTCAGCTGTGGAAATTTTAGAGGGATTAAACTACTACTATTTTTAGTTTAGGTAGCATAAAGAAGATAAAGGATAAATAAAACAAGCATCAATATTTTAAAAGAGGTGTTATTCTAGCTTACTAAAAGCAATAAACATACAACTCCTGCTTCTGAAATTGGCATGTGTACAGAGCATGAGAGAAAAATTTGCTAATGGTTTCATTCTTGCTGTTCAGCAGTTTCTTTTGGAATGAACTCTTTCTGTTCTTGGCACATAGGATAATCGTGAAATAACTGAGATTTATGAAGAAAGGTATAGTGCAATAGACTCTGGAAGAAATGAGTATCAAGTTTGTCTGGGGAAGCTTTTTCTTTTTAGATCTCCTTTTAGATAACAAATTAGCTGGAGGTTGTTAAAACATGGTGGTTTTCCTTGGTGCCAGGAACTAAGGAAACTAATCCAGGAATTGGTTGGTACTCTGCACTCTTACAGATTGACTTCGGTCACTTTCTTCTGCAAAAGCAGAGAACAGATCATAGGCAAGAGCAAGGAGTTGATGACCCCAGTCTTAGGTACTTTTAAGTATTTAGGCTACAGAAGAAACAATGATTTGTAATGTGAACTATAAATAATCATTTTACTGAAGTAGTTGTTTTGTTGAATGAAAGCTCTTTAGTGTTTGGTCATTGAAGTCTTGGAACCTGGAATTATAAAAGGCCACCTAAATGTTTTAGGGCAGGATAAGTATTTTGGACTATTCCTGATGCTTTGTGTCATAACGCTCCTGCTTTTATCCTGGGTCTTTTGGATCTCATTGAACAAGTTTCTAAAAGTAATTACTAATATTTCAGAAATTGCTTTGGCTAATTTCTGAGCTGTTGAAGGTGAGTTTCATTAGACACTGTTGTCCTGGATTCTTATAACTTTTCAGAGTTGTCTATAACCTGTTCTAACATCTGCCTCTGTCTTTTCCACCATCTTCAAGTGAAAACATAGAATACACTGACCAGCTGTATCACTCATTGCTTGCTTTCCTGTTACATCGTGGCTGTATCTCTTGTCTCCTGCTTACTCCTAATATATGTGTAGGATTTTTTTTATGCCTGTAAGCTGGAACCCATTTTGTACCTTAGCCTTTTTTAACTTACTACATCATATTTATACTATTCTGTCATCCTAATATTATGCTACTTTTTTTCTGCATCTGCTTTTGTGCCTTTATTTGGTTGGTTGTCTCGTCAGTTTTTGTGTCATTCCTTTATCTCTTTGCCTCTCAGTTTCTTGAGTTCATGGAAACTCTCTAGACCTGCTCTGATTTCCTCAGAGGTAGTTCTAACACCCTCTTTTCACTATTGTCCAAATTGTATCTCTTATTAAAGACTCAGTCCTCCCAGTAGATCAGAAACAAAATAATACCTTTTTTTTTTTTTTTTTCACTTCCTCAAACAAAGCATGACTCTGATTGCATCTGGGGATTTTTAAACTAATGACCTGGCTATCTATTGAAAGAGCAATGTATCAGGATACAGTCATCCCTTTAAAGTCCTATTGCTTGCCTTTTCCAGCCAGCCCTGTCCTTGCTCAGCAATACAGTCTCTACCTTTTTTTCTCTTATGTTTGAATTGTCCTGACATGGCTTCCATTTTTCTTCTCTTTGATTTCCACACTACATGTTCAGCAAGTCTGAACTTTGGAATGAGGCAGAGTGCATCGCATGTATCACACTTTCGGAACAGGTTTTCCCTTTTAAAGGAGCATTCCTGTCTCTTTTATGTCACTGCATGTCTGCAGTGCCAGATATGATGCCAAATCTAATATGGGGCATGTAGAAAGACTTTTATTCTTCCTATTTTAAAAAACACAGCAGGTGCAATGTGATCAAAGATCCATACAGTCCATATGGTAGCTTGTCTAAGGGAAGAATAACAGATGCCCAAAGGAAGAATAGATCAAGTAGATGGTAATGCTTCCCTAATAGACTTTTCCAGCTTTCCATAAAGAAGTTCATGACTTATTTATTATGTACAACTGTAGCTTATATTCATGGCTGTTTGGTAAGTAGCCCATTATTCTTCCCTGTAGTTTTTCCTATAATGATTGCAGTTTCCATTCTAATCTCATGGTGGTTGGTTCACTTTCTTTTTTTTAATAACTTTTTATCTTACATTTTCATTAGTCCTCCTTTAGCTGATAGATTAGTAGTTTATTACTCATTTATTCAGAAACAAAAGAAAATCCTATTAGGAAATGTTTTTTACTTTCTGTGGTGATGAGAAACTAATATCAGTTGGTTTTTGGTTTATTGGGTTTTTTTAAGCCTGTCTAAAAAAAGATAACTGTAGAGTTGCACTGTTCCTGCCAAGTTTCCACAAGAAGCACGTTATTACTAAGGAACTGTAAACTGTTGAAAAAAAACATTTGTAATGGAAAGAGTGATGGTTTAACTGTAACGCTTGTGGGCACTTACAAACAGCATAGCTTTTCCATCTCTTGACTTTCAAACTTCCCGAGTAGCAGTTCCTTGCTGCTGTGTTGTTTTAGTCATCACTCTGTGTGTGTGTGTGTATATATATATATATATAGGCTTCAGCAACACTGTTGTTCGTATTACAAATACGTTGCTCAGGGTGGTTCAACAGAGTGTTGTTTCTAGCCTGATACACAAAACAAATGAAAAGCTAAATCTATGGCTTCTTTTTTGGTTTTGGTGGCATACAGTTCTCAGTGGCGTCCAAGTTATGACTGGTGTAGAACACAGTTAAAGAAAAACTACACTATTTTCACTAGAGGAGCAATAAAAACATCTTGATTTAAGTGAATAGTAGCACATATAAATAGACGGAATTTGAAATCTGTCCAACTTTATAAGTCACTTGAATTTTTTCAGGTCTCACATCTATGCTATTTCCTGTCATTTTCTTGCATTAGTCATTTTTCCATGTTTCCTTTCTCTCTTCAGTTGTGGGAAAAAGGAGGGAACAACAAAGCTGTCAGGGAATGTAAATGAAGAGAGGTGATCAGCTTTCTCTAGTTTGTTCCTGCATAGAAATGAGTTTTAGATAGGAATATGGCCCTTTAATCTTAGTGCTAGTTCCCAGCTGCAGGCATTCCATAAGGTTTGGTGCTCACTTAGAGTTGTTGAACACCATCATCTGTCCAAGCTCAAGTGAACAATCATTTCCCCAGCTTTTTAGTCATTAACTTTGCAACAGCTTTGATTTCTTAAAAATGACACTACTAAAAAATCTTTGTCACCTGTATTAAGTAAATGCCTTCTGAATGCCTGTGCTTTGCAGTACTAAGAACTGTTGTCACCTAACATGTCTTGTTTTCAGTAACTGTTTCTAAAGCTTGTTTTTTTAGGAATACATGTAGCAGTTTACTTCTGTATATGTTCCACAACTTGCATCTAAAATTCTTACATTTCTCATTTCAGAAGTACTATGGAACCTCTGCAGCCCTGTAGGTTTGGAAGGCTTAAATCCAAGTTTGGAAAGGCTTTTTCCGTTCCAGATGATTTGCTGGCTTAAGCGCTTAATTAGGATGGCTTTTGAACAAGTTGGATTAAACATGGAATCAGTAAGTGTTTCAAACTTGCTTCATGTTTTCAGAAAATCTGGTGTAGAAAGCACTTCATATATTTTAGTTAGTGCTTATCTATTCCAGCAGAACACTAAGTATACTCAATACTTGCATGATTCTGTATTGCTGAAAAACTTGGACACTGAAGTATTGAGTACTGTATGTGTTAAAAATACCATGCAGTTCCTTCTAACTCTAATAACAAACTGTTTTCTATTTAAACACTGCTTTTCATGCTGGACTTCTATGTGTGTTTTGAAGCTGAAGGAAAATTTTCAACTGATTCTTAACACTAATGTTAATTCTTAAATAATCTTCTTTCTTTGCTCTTACCTTGGAGTTATGAAAAGCCCCATGAAACTGAGATGATAATAATTGTGCTATATTTACCTCTCCTGAAACTGTTACAGTACATGAGAGCAACGTGGCTGCGTTCTTTACTGGGGAAACAGAGGAATGTGCATGCATAGCTCTCCTCTTGGAGGAAAGTGTGTATTTAGAGTTTTATTTGAATGCTTAGCAGAGAGAGAGAGAGATCTGCTACACATCAACTGCTTTGTCACTGGAACCTTTAGGAAGCTGGTTTGAGTGCAACTATTGACCTCAATATAGCAATCCCTGTAAGTTGTCAAAATATTTTAATGTTTTAACAATGGGGAAATCCTTAACAGCTATGTGCAGTACTTAGAAGGGTGGTTCTTACTCTTGATTATTGTGGTAGAACCTTTTATCCGTCTTGGGAATCTATGGAGAGCAAAATGTTTATACATGGTAAATTAAAATTACCAATAAGAGTCTGTATTTTAGGATTTTATTTGAACTTTGATCTGAGATTTCTTGCAACGTAACTTCAAAAATTCAAAGTATGAGAATATGCTGGACTACCATGGGTGTTGCTGTCATCATTGTCAGCAACATCTTTCACCCTAATTAGGGGGGGCAGAACAAGTTTTTAATCTGTTTTCCCCCATTCTCTACTTATATCAAGCTTGTGATAATGCAGTTACATTTCCAAATGTCAGCTGTTCTGGACAACAGCAAAATACTGATGCAATGAGATGGTATGACTCAGAAGTATTTTGTAGACTTGCTCTGCCAGTGCTTCAAGTCAAGAAGTTGTGTGAACTTGGGTAGAGCAGTGCTGAGACTTCTTAGCTCAGCTGAGCAGTGCGATGACTTTATTTGCACACCTTGTGGCAAAGCTTGCATGCAGTTTTTTGAAAACATTGTCCTGGCATATCTCAAATTACCAAAACTTAGTCATTAAAAGTTTTGGTGCACCAAACCACTGTTGTTGAACAACCCCAAGGGCATTTGGGCACCAGATATTTTTGAGGATCTAGGTGCTAGTCAACATCTTGTTTGTGGTCTGAGCAATTTATAAACAAGTTTTGCCACTTGTTTAAAATGCACTGCACTTAGGTTGGTAAGACAGCATCTAGCCTAGGTTCTTTTGCTGTTGTGGAAGTACTTCTGTAATTAATTAAGCCTTCCCTTGACTAGTATCATTTTTTCCAATGCAACATTGCTTTGAGGCTATCGCCAATAGTTCTGCTTCTAACATCAGAATCTGTTGTGGATAGTGAGGCTGCATTACTGCAGTGCTGTTTGTCAGTGACTTTTTCTTGAAGGCTACTGATCTACCTGCTATTTGCTCAGACGTATAGACAAACAGTAGTCACAAATGTGAGGTCTGTCTTTGAGGCATCCAGAATGCAGAATCAATAGAATACTCTGCATTGAAAAAAATTATGTTCAAACTTAGTGGCATATTAAGCAAGACAATGTATGTTTCATAGAATGGAAAAAGTAGGTCTGAGTGGATTAATGGCAAAGTTGCAGCTCTGATGTGAGGATCTAGCATAGCATATGTGCAGCGCACATTTATTTTGTCAGAATTTATACATTCCAATAAAGCCAGAGGAAAGAAAGATACTTGTTTAGAAATAGGCAAAATGTTTCTGTTAGGTTTCTGAGACAACATAATCTGGGGATAAATACCATGGAGCATAAATTTTTCTTTTTAATAGAACCTTCAAAATCTAAGAGTAGTGATCTTTGCTTAGTGTACAAAAAGGTTATCCAGCTGTGTGTTGTGAAACTCCCACAGCTGCACTACACTAATCACATGGGCAATATTGCCATGCCAGATGAGGGTTGTTTCAATATTAATAGCCTGGATTTTATCTAACATTTCTTTGTTGGGCAACCTTCTAACACGATGTTGAGTTTGCTTGAAGCCTTTAAAAACTAACCTCTGAGTAGTAAATTCATATCTACAGCCATAAATAAACACTGGCCAAGTTTTTTTAAATTACTATACGGTGTTCTAATTGTTTACTAACAACGTACTCTGTGTTAAGAGTCTTCCCGTTACTCTTTTTCTTCTTTGCATTGTTTTTGTTGCCTTTCCCCGTGCTGAAATCTTTCCTGCTTCTCTCTGGGTTTGGGGTTTTTTTTTGCTTCTGTTCTGGCTCATTTTGTAATGTTCTCCTGGGATTTTATTTCATACAACTATGGTAAATGGTAGAGCAAACATTCGCACCACAAAAGAAAGCAAATTCAATCCCTGTGGAAATAATGTAGAAGAAATCTGAATTGCAGTAGAAACAGTTCTGATGAAGCCAGGTGTGTTGAGGTGCTGTGGGCAATTTTCTCTAGGTGAATGGAAGGAGAGAGAGAGAGAGGGTTTTTTGTTTGTTTGTTTGTTTTTGGGACAAAGTTTCATTCTTATATATTTATTTTCTTCCTTTTCTTTGCTTTTTAATTTCACAGTTACATTTTCATGCTTATGCTAGCTGACAGTTAATTTTATTAAGACACTATTCCTGTGTTAGAAGAGCTCTTAATTAAAAAAGAAAAAAGATATTTAGGGAAATGCAGAATTACATGACTTTACGGATTTTTTCATGATTGAGTGGCTTTTCTTGAAACCCCTTAAAAAGAGATGTCTGACCCAATGCAGATTCTTTATTGTCTTGAAAATGGACAAATTATGCTTTTGAAGATGCTTCCAACTCTTGAGTCTTTCTGTTATCTGATTTGAATTTAAACTTAATGCAAAGGCTGTCTTGAACTTAAATACCCATAGCTATATTGTAATGACAAAAACAGATTTTGTGCCAATTTGGGTATAGAATGTAAGGATTTCACTGCTAAAAATTTCAGTGTACATGTATTATATTCTATTCTAGCATAAAAGGAATAACCTTAAATACGTTTAGTACAAGCAGAGTATGGAAAGCTAAGGGAAAACTATTCCAATATGGTATAAAAATCAGTTAACCTAACAGCTGGCTTATTTTTCCTTCCCATCTAGGTGCTTTGGTCAAGCAAGCCTTATGGTTCATCTCGAAGTATTGTAAGAAAAATTGGTACTAACCTCTCTCTTATACAGTGTCCAAGAGTTCAGTTTCAGGTAGGTGTTCTCAACAGTTTAGAAAATGTATTTCACTACACTGATAAAGGGATTTTGCTCCTGCATCAAAAGGTGTTAAGTAAATATGCAGTTCATTTAAATAAATGACTAGAGGGTTTGTAAAAGCAGAATATGGTAAACTGGGCACATAGGAGAATTAGCTTGCTTCAGTTCTTTCCACTTCCAGTTTAGATTTTTTTCAAATGTGGATTCTTCAGCTTCTGCACTGCCTAAAACCTGAATCCATGTTGCTGTAACATACATAATGAAACTTAAACAAATTTTTTTCCTAAGGAAATTTAAACTTCTAAAATGAGACAATACAGTATTAAAAAGTTATTCTTCAAAAAAACCACATTCATAAAAGAGAAAAATGCTTGAAACTTGTTTCTATAAATAGTATTTATAAGCTAGGCTTAAGATGTATTTAAAGATGAACAGTGTTACTTAAAAATATTTGGGCAAATAAACAACTTTATCAGAAAGTAAAAAATTAGTAACAAGATAACATGAGTACACTGGGGTTTATTTGTTTAAATACAAGGCTAGCACTGTATAGGTGAAAGGGGAATATCAATTCTGTGTAGCTTTCTGACTTGTTTGCTTTTAACTTCAACTGTGTATAGTAGGAGGGTAAAGAGTGAGGGTAAAAGCTTAAGGAGGAGAAAACCCTTGCTTTTTATAACAAGTCCTTCAGGAACAGATGGAAAAATGGAAGCTGTTACACATAATCTCTTCAACTCTGTGTGTGTTAGGGATAGGCGGTGGGTATAGAATTGGAGAAATTTAGTGTCTGAAACTCAAGCTGAGAAGGGAATGTTTCTTGGACTGAGCAGGGGTGGGAAACATAAAGATGAATGGTGGGAATCGTCATCCACACTAAGACAATGTAATTTCCACACAGCTAAATTTTTCACTGTTTAAATTAATTTCTTTAGCCTATATGAAATATATGAACAACATTTAGACTTGAAATTATAGTAGCAAAATCAGATAGTTCAGATTACCACAGAAGCCTTTTTGGTGTGATAGCGAAAGCCATGCTAACATTTTGCCTCTCTTAAATAATTACATTGAGAAACTAGGGGGGCAACCATCTCCCACTACTAGTGGCTTTGCGGGGGTGGGGATTTGTGCAGGTGAGGACAAGAAAATGACATGCTGGATTTAAACTTTTGGATATATAATTCATAGTAGTTATGCCAGCAATAAGGCTCTGTGTGCCTCAGATCTGAAAGGAAGTCCTCCTATAATGCGTCTGATTTTCTGCACTGTAAAGGCCGTACAAGGGAAGATGATGCTCATTTGCAAATAGTTAGCCAAATACTGTCTTCTCTTAATATGGTACATAAAAGAATTCTGGTTTAAGTTCTTGCTAAGAGCTGTAAGATACATCTGGGGAATCTGTTCCTGAATATTTTTAGTGTTAAAATAAAAATACGTATATGTCTTCTTCTGAATTTTGTGTTAGAATAAATAAAATATTTGCCCTTTTTCCTCTTAGACAGTCAGCTTTGTGTAGATTTTGTGCACACTAATTATAAACATTCATCTTCTATTAGATGAAAGGAAAGGATCCTAAAAACAGAAGTACAATTGTCAGAGTTGGTTGAATTAAAAATACGAGTTTCAAAATTTGAGCCTTGAAACACATTAAAATTTATATGGTTTATGCAGGCTTTAAACTATTTTAATATATAAACTGCTGAACATGTAAAAGTATGATGCTAACATCTGTTTTTTATGTCTTTACCTCAGCATTAAGATTCTATAGTGAAGTTCAATACTGGTCTCGATTGTTTTTATGCTGTTGCAAGTGACGCTTTCCTATAGCTGTCTCTTCCTCTTTCTTTCTTGCCAGCTTTAGCTATATTATGAAAGGACCATGCACTGAACCTTGCTGTAAGTCACTTTATTTAAAAACCAAAGCAAACCTTACTTGCCTCATCTGAGGGTGCATGTATATCATCAGTGTTTCTAACTTCATCTAAGAGCAACAAACTTTCCACAGGTCTCCATTTTCCTTATGATAAATGGATAAGAGATACTGAAAGAATATCTCTGTTATGTTCATTCTTTCTTCTCTTCTAGCATGTTTTTGTTCAGGTAGTCTGAAAAAAAGAGTAGTAGCCTAACATTTTGATTTTTGAGGTCTACTGACTGTTGTAGTATCTGTATGGATCTTGCCATAGTGAACATTTAAATTAATTGCTAAATGCTGCTTATGTATTCAGTAAGCGGTGGCAGAGCTTACCTTATATACTCTATATGGCATGAACAAATGAAAATGGTTCATATAGTTCTTTTGTATGGCATATTTTTTAGGTTTATCTGTAGTCTTTAGGAGAAAATAAAGTTAAACTTATCAATATTGCCTAGGTAGATTCAACCAAACCTACAATACTGTTTCTCAAGATAGTATCCTTCAGCTACACCATCTCTGTTCTAGTCCCATGCTTCTCCTGTTTGTCTGATGGAAACCTGATAACTCAATAGAAGTCTCCTAAGGAATCGGTGTACATGTAGCAAACATCAAAATTTACTGGACTAATTTGAAAAATCATAGCAAGTTTGTCTTACTTGAAGAAGTATTTCCAAATGTTTAATCTCTAACTATTAGTAATTTGAAATTAGAGTTTTTATTCTGTCCTTAAATGTACAAAAATACTTGTTGTGCTTTCAGCTTCTGGAGCAAACAGAGAGTAGGGAACCTGCTTTGACAGATTTTGTAGCAGTGTTCCCGTAGTGTAGTGGTTATCATGTTTGCCTAACATGTGAAAAGTCCATGGTTTGAAACCGGGTGGGAACACTGGCAAGGCTGACTCTTTGGGAGTTGGACCCAATGATCCTTTATGGGTCCCTTCCAACTCGAGATACTCTATGATTCTATGACATCAGCCAAAACAATACAGCGTGTTTAGTCTTTTCTTCAGAAATTAATAGAGTAATGGGTCCGAAACCCATAGGTGTGCCCTGTGTGTGTCCAGCATACATACAAGCTAAAACAGGCAAAGAAGCCTGTGAAGAAGCAGGGAAAGCAGCTATGTAGTTTCCAGAGAAAGAAAAGCAGGCTACTTTCACTGTTTCATTCAGTTCCTGCCATCCAGTAGAATTGGATTGCAGCTCTCTGTTCTCCATTTCAGGTGCTGGCAGAGCATTTGTCCAAGTTTTCTTCAGCTGAGATTAGCTGGAGGAATAGGGTAGTCACAGAGTTGTTTAAGCATCATTCTACAGACAGGCAAAGGTTTTAAGAGATGGGTGTTGGCTTTTAACCTTTAAATTAAAGTAAAAATCTTGCATTAACTGAAATTTGAAATCCTTTGCTGTGGAAGGCCTTGTTGTTTTTAGGGGTAGAGAAAAGAAACATCTGTATATGGGGTAACAAGCAGATTCTGTTTACATATAAATACAAATAAAAAAGAAAGAAGAAACTTGCATCACAATATAACAGAAGGCTTGCTACTAAATGTTGGATTAGAAGTTATTTATCTCACAATGCAGGAAACCTGGCAGTGGTAAATGCATTCCTTACTGTTGATTTATAAAATTATTTTTGATGCAAGTACGTGTAGTGTCTTTATTTAAATGTGGCTTCAGTCTCTTCACGGTAATAGTTCCTCATGTGGCCATTACCATCAGGAAAATCTGTATCACCTGCAAGAAGTGGCTACGGTATTATAGATTTTTTAAATTGCCATTAACATCAATACAGATGCTGTGGTCATGAAAATTTCTTTTTATTTTAAAAAAGAAAAAAGCCAAGGAAACCTCAAACAATGAAAATCCTAACATGCAATATAGTATTCTCTAGACTGTTTTAAAGAGAGGCAGACTGTGATGGTATTAGGCACAACTGTTAATGTGATAAACATATTACCATCTGTGCTGATGCTACCTGGAAAAAACCCTGTTGTTTCCAAATGATCTGATGGTGCCAATACACACTCCTGGGAGCTGTGATAAAGGCTCACATACAAGTTGCGAGAGTGCGAGGTGAAGATGACTAATCTCGATTTCCAAAGCTGTTTGTAACAACTCCTGGGGAAAAAAGAACCCGAAACCCACAACTTCCATCTTCCTGGGACTTCTGTGTCAAAGGCTATAACTAAAATATCTGTGGATGTTCTTCAGAAATGGTTTCACCTCATCCAGACTGCAGTCCTACTGTGATAGGTTTGCTACAAATTCAGGTTATTGCTAATGTTTCATAGTTTTTGCTACATAATAGTTTCCTCTCACAGAGGTGAGTTGCCTTGAAAATTGACTTAAGTGCTAACAGGCTGGATCCAAGCTGTCTTCACAGACTGTTACAGACTACCACCATCTTTGTCGGTATTACTAGTGTCTTGGCCACAACCAGCAGCAGGCAGCACTTAAACAGCTGCAATGAGTCATGTGCAAATTTGGCCTGTGGATTGTATGTAATACAAGCAAAAGAGGTGGCATAGTTGCATTGGAGATAAGTAACTCAAGGTGACAGACTGAGCAGAAATTACTGAAAAATGTTTCAGTAGCTTTTATCTGCTAAGATACTGAGCCCAGGCTGCTCAGTAGTCCAGTGACTGAGTACACATGCCCTTGTCTAACCCAGGGAAGCAGCTAGTATTTCCAAGTAGATTTGAAACCATTTTGTATAGTTGTGGCTATGGGGCATGTATTGATGGTCCAAACAATTTTTCAGATCTCCATTCAGGTCACTTAACTGTAAATCTAAGAAAGGTTCCAGTCTCTGTAGCCTTGCTCATCTTTGGCTTCAAACAGCTATAAAGCTAATGGCAGAACTGTGCTGGAAAATGGTCAATTTGTTTGGCATGCTGTAAATAAGATTGTTAGCAAATAGTGTATTCTGTTATGATTGCACCCTACCTCTCACTCAGAGTCTTTGTGATTACTGACCTAGTAGAAATGGCTTTTTGCTTCCCACGCCTCACAGTGTAATGTACACACCTTTACAGAAATTCTGGAAGTTGGAGGGGAAGGGAAACATACTTCAATGGAATTTCACTTTCAAAATAAAACTAAATCAGAGCAAAAGGCTTTAGAAGTACTAGTAGCATTAATGTCTTTTTTAACTACTGGTCATGAATATAATTTAAAAACATATTATTTAGTATAGCAAACTACTTGAGAATGTTTGTTTGTCTTTAAGGTAACAATTTGCATTGGATTTGTAGTGTTAAGTAGTGTCATGTGATAGTATGTGTAGTTAGCAGTGAACCTCAGTAAAGTGTTCAGCAGACTGGATTGAATAGTTTGAAGTCAGTGAAATGGTTCTGGGCTAAGCCCAGGACAGAAATAAGTGTGCTAAGTCTACAGATGTGTTTCATGCACGTATGTGTTAATAGTTACATGTAGCCTCACTAAAAGCATTGGGTAAAATAAGTGTGACTTGGGCTGGGAATAGTGACTCTAAAACCTTCAATCTTGTCTTTAAAATTTAGCTTACTTCTCATGCCACAGAAGGAAACCATCCTAATCAACTTAGAGAAGATGCAGTGGCGTCCTTTGCAGACGTGGGATGGGTTGCTCAAGAAGAAGGTGAAATCTCTACAAGGCTCAGGTATGCTCTGCAAATCTTCTCTTTGAACTTCTGAACTGAGAGGAAGAAACCTAGCTTCTCTCCAATGAGAATCTACTGTGCATTGCAATTAATGGAGAGCACTTGAATGCTGGGAGAAGAGAGAAGGAAGAATGATAGAAAAGGTAGGGTCTGGAAAAGAAGTAGTAGAGGTTAGACTACCAGGATTATGAATGAAAGACTGGCTTGAGAAGATATAGCGGATTGACTTTACACAAGGAAGACTGGTTTTTGTCTACTTATTTATTGCAAAAAATTGCATGTGACAGCTTCAGGCAACCTTGTCCCTGCAAAAATGCGTGCTGTGGTATGGTACAATTGCTAACGCTGATTCTCCATTTCTCCCGAGATTTTCATTAATGTGGGGTGGTGTACAGTACAGCTTCCTAATTAGTAGCAATGGTCATCCTGACAATCCAATAATTGACACGTTTTTCACCTTCCTGGTTAAGGTTCTGCAGTCTGCTAAAGGCAATTAAAAAATTATGGTTTATATTTCATCTTTAATCTTTGTAACGAAAACTGGCAAGGAAGCATGTGAGTACCTGTGTCCAGAATGATGGGATAGGTACTGTTGGGTTGGACCAGGAGTACTACATAGCACTGTAACTGCATGAAACAGGTTGGCTGAAGTGATGAAGTTCTGTATTCCAGCCTACCCAAATTGCTGCTCAGACTAGCCAGAAAAAAGGTACAGTTCTGTAGCGCAGAGGAAGTTTTTCTTCTAAACAAACTAACCTTCCAGAGAAAGGCACAGATTGTTGGCTTCAGAGATTACTGGAGGATACTGTTCTTAATTTGAAAGCATGAAATAGGTTAGTAATGACCTAGCTGCCCTCCAACATGACTTGCCACAGTGAAGCTTTGCATAACAAACATTCTGGCACTGCTGCATTAATTTCACAGACTCAGAGGGGAGTCACAGAAATCAATGCTGGTTTGGGAAACACTATTTGTAAAGTCTCTTTGATGCAAAGGAAGTTAACTGGCCAATACTACTTTTGTTTGCACAGAAACATTTTGTTTAAGGATTGAACTGTAAAGCTATTATGTTTAATGGAGACAACAGGGAGAATAGCTCTTTGGTGCTTCAAAGAACCTATTATGAAAGATGTAGGACTTGCATATTTGCTGAGATGTCTGCATGTGAAGGGGGGAAGGGGGACAGATGGATGTGGGATGGGACTAAAATAATCCTGCAGATATATAGTGACCTTAAGGCAAACAGCTTATAATGAAGCATGGTAAGTGAATTAGTTAGCAAATATGAGTATTTCAATGTGCACCGTTTATTATGTCTGTACACAGTATTATGTAGTGAAGCTTGTATGCATTAGGTGTTTTCCAGGCGTTTGAAATTCTCTGTTTCGACAAGATCACATAGGTGTTACTGTTAAATATATATTCACTGTATAATTCAGTAAACAGTCTTACAGATATAGTTTTTTTCTGTGAATGCAGTTTTATAGAGGAAGCAACTAAATGACAAACCATTTTTCCCCTACCCCTAGTCAAAGCAGTAGTGACAATTCATGCATAATTTTTTTCCACAGTGTTAGATTCCAATCAAGACATTTCCTTAAAACACCATTACTGCTCTGAGCAGAAAATACCCTTTGTTGTTTAGCTATTCTGCTTTAAAGATTTTCTAGAAGGCAGGTTTTAAAGAGTAAAGTGACCACTGGCTCCTTCCACCTTACTTATTTAGGGAGAGCAGGGAGATGGCTGCTATAGGAAGCATCCTGTTCTCTTCTCAGCTTTAGTTGCTCTCTATTCCAATCTAGTTAACACCACCTAAATTTTAACATCCTTGATAATACTCAATTCTGCTTGATCAAATTTCTGC
The DNA here is from genome assembly GCF_947461875.1 of Haliaeetus albicilla. Classification (NCBI taxonomy): domain Eukaryota; kingdom Metazoa; phylum Chordata; class Aves; order Accipitriformes; family Accipitridae; genus Haliaeetus; species Haliaeetus albicilla. Next base: position 39,114,531 of record NC_091485.1, read on the forward strand.
AAATTGTACTGATGTTTTCTGTCAGCCTTGTGGAAGACTCAAATGTGTATGTAATCACAGATTGAAGTGGTCAGAGCACAGGGCTTGTTCTAGCCTTAAGTCTTGGCTCTCGCTTTAAGTCTAGCACAACTGCAGATCTAACGTGATGCGCACCCACGGTACCTTAACCCATGCATCCAGGGCGGTGGGGGTCTTAAGCTGTATTAGTCTGGAGCCATTCTACACATTTTGAAAAGTCCTATCACTAGCCACTGTTTTTACTCTCATGTTTGAATAAATAATGGCATCCAGACCTGCCTGAGAGGTTTTGGGATTGAAGTTAAGGAGGACTGAGGAGTTAAGTATGTGGTCATATTTTGCAGTTATAATGTTTACAATAATCTGTTGTCATTAATCCTTATCAATTCTACTTACAGAATCATAGAATAGTTTGGGTTGAAAGGGACCGTTAAAGGTCATCTAGTCCAACCCCCCTGCAGTGAGCAGGGACATCTTCAACTAGATCAGGTGGTCAGATACTTGAGATAAACTGTTTAAAAACGTTGCTCTCTTCAATGAATATAACCTTTAAGTGCTTATTTGACTGCAGATGCTCAGTAATGCCTCAGTATTTAACACAGCCTGAGCTCTGGTGAGTAATAAAGGAAGGCAACAGAGTTGCATTTTCTTGCTCTTATGGGAAAAAGGAAGGAAGCACATGGATTCTACAGTTTTAAAAACTGTATGTTTTTTTCTCTGTAGTTTTATTTATTTATTGTGTTAGAAACTAGATAAAAGACCCGATCCCATTTACTTATAAGATGCCTCTGCATCACTGAGCTGTTCCACATACTCCATACTCCCAACACTGCTAAAATGGAGGACTGTCCCTTCAGAAGTCCAAAAAGTACAAAAATATGCTGTGGAACTAAGAAACTCTTCTTTCTTCTTCAAAGGAATCAACTACAAGTGACTATTTGCAGCCCATGGGGGAAAAATGGTAGCATTTGGGTAAAAAAAGGTTTTAATCTTAATTCCAACAAAAAATACAATAGGTATGAGGCAGAGAAGTAGACTGGGGGTCAGGGGGGATGTATTCCTTTTTTCTCCTGAAATCAAGGATTCCACTAAAAGCTAGCTAGGGGAAGAGAAGAAATACAGATAGTGATGCAAACATAAAGAATGTGAAGCTCTCATTTTAAGCTATATAATGTCTGGGTGGAAGTGATTTGTGTAAAGACAATTTTGAAGTCAGGCCTTCAACTTGTATTCCTTATTTGTATGTAACGTTGCTTTAGTTTTTATCTATTACAAAGCCTTTAAAAAGGAATCTTGTGATATTTTTGTTACAGGTCAGAAGTTTGGTCAAAAACAGCCCAGCCTCTTTCAGGTGAACTACATCATTCTGGAAAGTCCCCATGCAGACAGATATCCTTACAAAACCCATTGGAAGAAGAATCGGTGTCCAGGAGCACAGTGTCCACAAATGAGGAAGCTCTGCAGAAGATCAGTGCTCTAGAAAATGAACTAGCCACTTTAAGAGCACAAATAGCCAAAATTGTAATCTTGCAAGAACAACAGCACCTGACAGCAGGTATTAAACTTGCTGTACTATTAGCAGAAATCAGTTAATGAATTTGTCCCTTTTATAATCAATAATTTGCTAATTCATTTTGGTGAGATGCTGCACACAGAACACTTCTCCATATTGTTTTGGTTAGTTTGGTAGATGGATGTAGCATACTAACCAAGGGATACAGAATAGGCCTTGAAGACAGATCTGCTAGATTTTCTGTGTTTTCTAGTATTCTGAGAGTCTTCATGTTTGTGTGAGTCTGCCAGAATTCTGAATCTGTGGATGAGTAAAGAAGTATTAAACAGCTTTCAGAGCAAATCTCATGATAAACATGATGGCTTAAACCAAACTAAAAGAATGTAATTTAATTACTAACACCTAAGTCTTCCCATCCAGTAATGAAATAGGCTCTCTGATATCATAAGGTAATCATACAAGATGCTAGGTACACTTTTGGAATATGTAATATACATCTCAAGTTTTTGAAATAACAGGAAAGGAGATTGTTTTCTGGGATCAGACACATTGTCCAGATGGAACCAAAAGTAGTGCACTGTTGCTGGTAGTAAACAGAATAATTCTTTTTTTTCCTGAGTTTCTTTCTCCTCTTTCCCTTACCTCTGACTGCCTTCCAGTTCTAAGTCTACCATCTCCAAAGATTAGTGGGAGATGGCCCTTGTTGACTGCAGCTGACAGCCATTTGGTTTTCACCCTTTTCTAAGGTCACTTAGCAAGTACAGTATTGCCTATGTTTATGTATAAAATCATATTCTGCTTCTTCAGATGCTCTTTAGTTTTTGTCTGTGAACTGACAGCAGTTACTTTATTTTTCCTTAATTGTTCATATTCAAAACTATGAAATAGTTCTAAGGTTGGATCATGTGGTTTCACTCTGGAATTGTACTTATTGTGCAGTTTTGTGAAATAACTAATAACTTTTTCATCATTTTCCCTTTACCTCTATTTATTAGGAAAATTAAATTTTGAGTTGATTTTATCATCTCTACCTCCCTCTTCTGGTAGAATATAGTAATGACACCGCGTGTATGCCTACATGTACACAGAATAAGACTCCTCTGTATTATCTATATATGTATCTTTACACACTTTATACTCCAAGCCTCAAAACTCTGGTTTGATCTGGTTTTGCCGATTTCTTTAAAGATGCATTTGAGCAGAGGTTTCTTCATTTATTTGTCAAGTTATTACTGATACTATAACATCAATTTTTACCTGAAGAGTACAGGGAACTTGATTTCAAGATTACTGTGAGAATCTCTATCTGATTAGCTGGCCTAAAAATCCTTAACCTCAGAGCTGGAATAAGCTTCAATTTAAGCACTATTTGAGCTCTGAAATTTACATTTAAACATCTTGTAATTTCTTATTTGTGATGGTAAGTAGGAAGAAACACTGCTCACATGGCAGATTTTATGTGACTTCCAGCTCAGTACCTGCCTCTTGGAAGAAAGTGAAATACTGGTAACATTAGGAGCAGAACATAACTAAAAGACATCGTGATGTCCATCCCATTGCAGTAAAAACATGAATGTACATAGAACTTGAACTAGAAATTCAACGAAAGCTTCTTACTCTTGGAGAAGGATTTTTATGTGGCTTTTCAGTTGAGTTTCCTTAGGTGGTTCAGGAATGAATAAATTATGTGATAATCTAAAGAAGGCAGAGAGAAGGCAATTGAAGTTATTACAGTTGTATTCTTACTGGAGCATCTGAGAGATATAAGGGGGATTTACAAGTAAACTGATGTGTAATGCATGTTTTATTTGTAGTTGGGTCAAGTCCAGCTGCTTCAGCTGCTATCCCTGTTGCACCTCCACCACCGCCACCTCCTCCTCCACCACCACTCCCTCCCCCAGGTCTACAACAGAGTATGTCTGCAATTGAACTCATTAAAGAAAGGAAAAACAAAAAAATGAACTCTGGACAGAATCTGACAGAAAATGGGCCAAAGAAGTCTGAAATACCAAACATGCTAGAAATCCTCAAAGACATGAACAGCGTGAAACTACGCTCAGTGAAAAGGTAGTAAATGTAAATAAATATCAGTGTATTAACATTTGCATTAATGATTTGGTTTTATGACTCGGAACTATTTCAAGGTGAGAGAGATGCTGATGTAACATCTGGCAAACAACACAAAAGCATTGACAACATCTAAAGCTTTGTTTTGGACTATGTTAATGCTTCTCATTTTCTTTTCTAGATCATCAGAAGGTACAAAATCTAAAGTGGCTGACCCTACAGATCCTGCAGCATTAATAGCAGAAGCGCTCAGAAAGAAATTTGCGTATCGATACCGAAATGATAGCCAAAGTGAAACAGAAAAAGTTATTCCAAAGACTGAAACAAAGACAAAGACTGAGGTAGTGCTGGTGAGTATTGTGATTCTGAACACATGCTTGGACTAAATTATAGTTGTTGTGAAAGCCAACGTATGTTCTTCTGCCAACATATGCAAATACCTACGAGTTAGCATCCCTGTTCACAAAACCCAATGAAGTACTGCTGATATGCCAGGAGTTGTGGCAAATCATATGTTTTTAGTATCAGGTCTTAAGATTGTGTGTACTCTTTTGGCCCTAGGACTAAAAAGCCCTGTTACAGCATAAAAAAAAAAAGAAAACAAAAAATATGTTCTGTTGCCACACGCATGTGATATTCTGGAAACTTGATTCCTAAGGGCTCATACCAGAATCAAATCTGAACTGAGTTTGCCTGTTATTACCAACCTTAACCATTCAGATAGCGTAAGTGAAATTTTGAAGCAAGATCCTGAAAGATGTTAGCCATTCCTAGGAATGCAGAAAGCAAATTGTTCAGAATGCCTGTGGGATCTCGGTATAGACAGTTTCTTCTAATAATTGGAAATGCTGAGCAAATAAAAGCAGTTTCTTTATAGTGTGAGAATGCTAAAATGAAATTATATTTAAAATCCACATCATGGTGCAAGTTAATGGCTTCTAGTTTATTTCAGATTGATTTCAAATCAAAGTAAGGGGTTTTTAAAGTGGTGAATGTTTAAGATGCAAGTTTCTAGCAATACACACTTACTTATAAAACAGGCTAGTATAGATCAGTTTTGTTAATAAGCAATCCTTGAAGCCTTGTGCTATATAACTGGAGAGGAAGAGTAAAGAGTTATTTTTAACTTTGCACATAAAACTCTAAAAGCTGGCTGCACTCTGAATGAAGTTCTGAGGAAAATAAGATTCGCAAGCCACAAATCTCAGGACTTCTGAGTACTTCAGCTTATTAATGTTGACTTACTTGCCTTCTGGTTTAGGCCTTTAAGGTATATTCCTGTAATGTTCAGGCTGTTCTTCATAACTGAAAGGCTAGATATTCCCCAAGAATCAATCACTTTTTTCCCAGCATCTCTGGGGCTTTAAGGAAAAGAACATGAGCTGGCAATGTTTTATTCACACATGAGTTTTTCATGACTCTCCAATTTTGAAATTTACAATCCATCATTTGAGATTAAGGATCAAGTCCTCAAAAACAAAGAAAATTGCAGGTTGTAATTTGTTAAGTGATAGAATGTTGATCCATAATGCGCTAATAAACATCTGTCATCAGTTCCTTATCAATATGTGACATCTTTGCAAGATCAGTCCTCGTATGATATCCTTGTATGATACAGTTTTTAAAAGGACTTGCACAAAAATGCAGGATAGAGTAAGAACAGAAATACTGTTAAACTGCCACTAGAGCTATTGGTTGTCAACTTCTAAAGATAACTGCATCTATCTTCTTGTGCTGTGGCAGTGACCTATCTTTAGTCAGAGCTGCTCCAGCAGATGGTTAGCTGCCTCATCTAAGCGATTTCAGCTGATTGCTGACACCAGTTTCCCTTTACTTTGTGGCTGTGAAGGGGGTAAAATCCACATGCAGAGAAGCAGGTTGATAAAGGAAATTATTTCTGCCCAAGTTCTAATTTCACTTACAACTTTTATGGATAATAGTTCAACTAGGTTTCTGCTGAAAGCAATCTGAATGTGTTTCTCGTTTCCTTCTCAGTTTGGACCGCACATGCTGAAGTCTACAGGAAAAATGAAGACTTTAATTGAAAAATCCTAATGTATTAAGATCACTACGTGCAAGACTTCAGCTGTTTTGTCTGAAATATTTTATGTTGCAAATAGCACTAGTACAGAGTGGTCTCTTATAACACAGGAAAAACTTAATGTGAAATGTAGAATTAAGGCACTAAACATGTTTGTATGTGATTTATCAAGGGGAATAAATTTGACCATTATACTCAGGTATTAATTTTGTATTAAAACCTGGCTTTCTACTAAGACTTACATGGTGGTTTTAGTTTATTAACACTAAGTTATATATACAACATTCTTTGTGCATAACTGACCACCTTAAAAATTGTGTACATGTTAATAATGATAGTGATAGACCCTTAAGATAATAACAGTCATTTGAGCTCTAACTATAACTTGCACTACAATGTTTAGTTTGATACTGATTTTCTCATGTTGAAGTCCTTCTTTTAAAACTTAATTTTAGCAAACTTTTAGCCCAAACAAAACCTGAGTGCATTCTGCTTCCTACTGACAGAAAATGAAAACTTAAATCTGCTGCAGAGGTCACCTGGTATGAGACATTTTAAGTAGCAGCACATTTTTGTGCAGAGTTTTTTTGTTTGTTTCAAATGAGCTTGCAAGGGTAAGAGAGCAAAACCTACTTGTATCACCCTGTGGCCAACAAGTGAGTGAGTGCATGACAAATGAGTAAATCATGCTGTGGGGGCCTCTGTGGATAGGTAGTCCAGCGAAATTGAAATAACCAGTAGATAGCAGCAGAGTAAAATGATTAATGTCAGAGTATGTGTTAACTAGCATAGAAGTGGTGTAGATAAGAAAAAAGGTACAAGTACTGTGGGTGCAAGTTGCCAAAAGTATGTTGCTCATCTCAGCTGTGCTAAGAGATGCTCATGGACACCTTTTTATCCCCCAGCTGTCTTGGGTCCCTGGATAGGTTTATAGCAGTTGGGGACTGCACAAGCCCTCATGGTCCTATTTGCAGGGAAGAGAAAGTATAAGCTGTTGCACATAACCTGTTTTCCAGGGGAAGCTCTTTTGGGGTCATCCCATAGCAGCTATTTGCTGCCAGACCTGTACAGAGCTAGTGCATTAACCAACCACCTGAGCTCATGGCTCTAGCCACAGGTGTAGAAAGAGCTCCAGCTAAAAAATAAAATTCAGGTTGAAAAAAGCTGTTTAGGAACCAGAGAGCTACAACTTAGCTGCACACTTAAATGAAGCCAAGGTTTGCTCTGACGAAGAAAAAGCTGAGTCTGGGTATTTCAGAGTTCTAAGTCGATCTGGCTACCGGAAAAAGTACAAGTGCCTTTTGGATCTTCTGTTTTCTAGGAAAAGAAAAAAGCAGCACTTCTTAAATACAGACAGCTGAATGGCTCTGATGAGGTTCCTGAAGATGACTGAAGCTTTGCTGCTTATAACTGTACAGTCTACATTCCAATTGAGGAGGATGTTTTCTGGTGTGAAACTTGAAATGGTGTTAATATGTATACAATGTAACTTCCTTTTAAAACACTCTGCCATCAGCCTTATGGGTAGGCCATTAAATCTTTGTGTTCTTTCAAATGCCTTTAAAACACCTTTTTGAAAGTTAATTTTGGTTTCAAGTTTTGTATTTAATGCTCTACTGCCACTATATAAAATTAAAAGCAGTTAAAGTAAACATTGCCTATGTGATTTGTGGTACTCTACAAATAATAGCAGCCAGATAGCACCCACAATAAAGTATAGTTTACATTCTGTTATAGTGACTATAAGTCAATGTAGTGACAACTTACATGCTTCTCCTTCCAGACTGGACTACTTACCTTGCTGTGCAGCAGGAATAACAGTAGAATTAGTTGTAGAACAGCACAATACTGTTAATTCAGTTACATTCAGATTAAAAAAATAAAAAAAAAATAAAAAATTATTGGGAACGAGTGAGAAGTTTATGCCTCACCACAAAACAAAACAGGAAGGTACTCAATTCAATAGTCTCTCCATCCCCTGGTACACTGGATTCCCCAAGAGTCCCTTGGTGTGGCACAACCATCCCCCTCCCAAAAGGCCACAGCTTCAGAACAGCTGTCCCAGAAAACCTCTGCTGAAGTTTTCTTCTTTCAGAGACAAAACCTCTGTTGAACATGTTTCTACTTACGTTATTGTCAAAGTTCAAATGAAGTAACTCAGTCCAATAAAATCACTAACTTGGAAGACTTAGGATATCACTTGACCTATTAAACTAGGCTAAAACATGAGAAAAACTCACAGTAAACATTGTCCGTTTGAACTGCTGATGTGAGCCCAGAAATAAACAAACATGTGGCAATCCTTATTAGTCATCTGCCCAAGGAAATGAAATCACAAAGCTGCCATCAAATAATTTATTTTATACTTTTCTGTACCTTAATTTGTATCTTTCTACTTGAAATCTTTTACATATACAGTGCCGCTGCCCGCAGAAGAACACCTTGAGCAGAAGTAGTCAAACTAAGGACATTCATGCACACCAGGCGGAGACCTCAGACATAACCCTAAGGCCTGTTTGTATCTGTCTTGTGTACGTGAGCGAATAGTGCAGCCCACTGGGAGCAGAGCTGTAGATTGAAACAGTTTATGGTGGGGATCTGGCCTCCATCCCGTGACATATTTCTGGACTCACGTGGGCCAACGACTGGCTGTTAGGGGTTGTAGCACATTAGGTGTGCTCCTGGCACATGTATGCTCTCAGCTCTCATGAAACATTTAAGCTGTAGGAATGTTGAAATTCAATGTAGATTTGTAGAAGGCATTTCTAGACAGCATGTTCAAGAGAAGGCATTCTTTTTTTTGTGGTTTAGGTTTTTGTTTTTTTCTGTAATTCAGTCAAGTGTCAGAAACTTCCACGTACACCAATAGATGGGATTAGAACCAGTCTTTCTAAATCCAGCCTGGTAGGAAAAGACAGAAGCCCCTTTCCAGGAAAGGTGGCTTTGAACAAAACTACTCACGTTTTACTCTAGCACCTTGACAAGCTGTACTGGTTCCTATCAGAGCAGATGACAGCAAGACTGCACAATGTTAAAGAATCACAGGTTGTTTATAAATATTGTACTGAAATATTGCTATATACATATTTGTAAATGCATTAATTTTAGTTTTCATTAAAATTATGTATTAAAATATGCTTATAAATAGCCTGTAACAGGTAGCGAAATTTATATTGCTGTTGAGGCCCTGTCTTTAAACCAATTCTCATTTAAAAAAAAAAGTGAGTCACAGAAGACATCATCAGATACTGATTTTAGTGGTTGTTTGAAAATAGCTGCAGGCTTGGCATATGTTTTATTCAAAAACATGGAAAAGGAATCCGTACTTTTCCATGCTTAACCCTACAAATCTGTACAGGCTGTAAGGAAGCTTAGCTGCAGTCTCTCTGTAGTAAGTTACTCACATGCAGGCGTTACCTCTTCATTCCAACAGCTCCAAACACCACTGGCAAGTATCACCCTTTCAAAGACAACCTGTTAAAATAAGGCTTTTCTGTTACTGCAAGTTAGAGCCAAAGCTCATTGTCCCATCTGATCCTTCTCTGTTGAAGTCAGACAACAGCAAGAACTGGCACTGACAGCAAAGGAAGGAAGTTCACACAGGTTCAAAAAAATAGTTTCATTATAAATTTATTTCTTTTAAACATGGCCACTTTGAGATTAATGATACTACTTCAGGGAACATGAAAGAATAATAAACAACTTAATTTTAGAAGGGAAACAGGTAAGTCAGGATTTGCTTTTCAAACAGTAAAAGGCGAAGAAGCTCCGAGAGGCAATAAATTTTGGCGTATGAGGACTAGTATTTTCAAATCCAAAAGTTGGCTTAAGTTTTACAGTGGAAGCTGACTGCAACCTTAGCTACCTTTCCATAATGCTGGACTCGGTCGTAACTTAAATGTACAGGAGCATAATGTGAAAAGATTTTTTTTATTAATTAAAAGTTAACAGCAACAGGCACATATTAAAATGAATACGGCAAAGCCTTTACAAATGGCTTTACGCTGAAGCTCTCTCCCAAAAATGGCTGTTGCAACAAACTGTAAACAGAATTAAGAAACAGTCTTTTACAATAATAACAGGGAAATACAAATGAACTAAAAGAAAGCACCAGTTTCTCAAACTAGATTACAGTTGTGCTTACTGTACTTAAAACAATGTAAAACAAATTACAAAAATGGAATGTTTTAAGTTTAAAATTAGTCCTTTAATTTTGTCCTAAAAAACATTTTCTCCTTTTCCCATCAAAAACCCTTCAGGGGGTAATGTTTCAGTAGAGGGAGGAATACGTAAACAATGCACTATTTTTTTTTATTATTATTATTATTTTTCAAATCAAAAACAAATTTGGTCACTTAGCTTTGTGCATAGTTTAAGGCATCTGTAGCAATTTGTTACAGTTTCCTCCCCAATGTGGCTGTTCATGAAATTGTCACATTCTAAAAGAATAAATAAAATAAAAAAAAAATGTTGCCGTTCAAACCCTTCCCGGTTCCCTCCCACCCTCCCCCGTCCCAAACATACACACACCCACACATACACACACGCTGCAGCGAAAGGGGCATTTGTACCCTTGTTCTGAAGGACACGCTTCCCATCCCACTTTATTTCAGATTGGCAAATACCCTGAGCTGATTATGGTGTTTAGACATTCCACCTTTTTCTTGCATGTGCAGTTCAAGTGTACAATAGTGAAAACAACATGCGATGTTTCCACTGCAGAATCGCAATGCAGTTCGGACGCTTCCCCCCCACCCCCACCCCTTCCCTTCCCAAATTCAGAAGTGTTTTCTTAAAAAATTGCATTCCCATATAGCACTGGAGTAAAGCTTGGCTGTGCTGTATGATGAATGCTCAGTTCCCAGTGCACAAACAAAATTATGGCAAATGGGAGGCTTTTCTGGCATCCAAAGAAACAAGAGCTGCAGTCTCAGATTTGATCTTTTTCTTTTAAAAAAAAGCAAAAAAAACAAGTTAGTGGTTCCTTCACAGCCATGCGCAAAGGTTAAGTCTAGAACCAATAGTTTCAGAGTACATTTGTAAACATCAAGTCTTGCCAGAGGCAGCAGAGGATGGGCACTTCACATTTCCGTATTAAAACAGGGACTGAGTGGAAGGTATGCTTTGAACACATTTATGCAAGTCTTGCTAAATTCCAAGAAAGTGGAACAATCCATCTCAAGTCTTAGATTTGAAGACCGTATTCCAAATGTCACCAAAAAAACAAAGCCATGTGGCACAATGAAGCTTTTGTACTGTTCCTCCAAGGCTCAGTCACTGCTGTGCTTTGCATATTCAAGGTTCCGAACGAAAACCAACTGAGGCGTATGCATATTGCTCTATGTTCAGATCTTGCAGTTTAAAAAAATTCTGGTTCAAATGGTCTGTGTCAAAGGAAAACTTGGAAATAAATAATGCTGGCATCATTTTACCAAAACCTTGGGCTGGCAAGTATCTCCTTTAATCCAACCGTGCAGATACCAAGAGAAGAGGCAGTTTTGTCATGAAGATTGAGGTCAGGACAATCGAGGTTCCTGAGGTAATATGTCTGAGTCCATTTCCTCAAAAGCGGGGTCAACATCGTCACCACTGCCAGACTGTTCCCTCTGCACTCCCTTCCAGCTAGCCTTGTTCAGTCCCAGGTGGCCAAGCATTGTCTGCGACAGCCTGGTGTTTGAAAACCGGGCCCATTCCCCAAACAGTGGTTCCACTAAGTAGGTCATAAACCCTTTGAAAACAAGCAAACACACACATCCAAGTGAAAAAAACAGGGAAGGGAAAAAACAAACAAACAAACCAACCAACCAAAAAAACCAACCACACCAAACCCAAAACTTCAAACTAAGTATTTTAAATAAAATTTAGTAGCAAAGAATAAACAATATGTCAGACTGCTCTTCTCCAACATGCATTTAGAAATTCATTTCAATATTTAGGGCATCTTTATAAAGTAATCTCTCAAAATGTAAAAGATTTTACTAGTCAGTCAAAGGAACAGCATTATATTGGATTACAAATTAACCTCCTTTCTCTCCCAACAATGACCAAATAAAGGAAAATATTGGAGAACATGGCAGGGGGAATCTAAATATCAGCAACTAAGTCACACAGATTACTTTAGAAAACCTAAATTTCTCAAAGAAAGATTTTATAACAAATTACCCCATAGACAGTCTGAACTATACTAGAGAGGTGAAAAAGATGATATTCTTTTCACAATATTAAGCTGACTAAAAAAACAAATTATAGACATTTTTTAAAAGGCCACAAAACATCAACACAAACATTTATATACATGATGTGTGTATGTGCATGTGCATTTATTTTTAGTGTCTGTTTCCATGAACCAAAAATTCAATGCTAAGGTGACCAAAATCGAATCTGTCAAATTACAGAAATGTATGATTTTCTAACATGCTAAATTAAAACAATGCAGCTGATTGAACAGATCAGGTTTTGCCTCTAATTTAAAGCACTAATTCACACTGTTTGTGGTTAAATTTCTTCTTTACTATGTTTTTAACTGAGTCCCATTCAATCTACATAAGCAACTTTATTAAAAATAACTATAAAGTCATTTTACTACTTCAAATCCAACTCAAGTTAGCAAAAAAAAAATTAATACAATGGCTATTCACCATTCTCTGTCAAATCTCTGCCCACCACTCTTCTTAAGGCTGCATTTAAAAGGAATGCTAACTTTCCAGAAAGCTAAACCCAGACAGCTGAAACCCTGTTGTGACAGCTTCGCTGCAAAAGGCACCCGAGACTGCACATGCAAGGGGAATGAACACTCCTCTTCCCCAGCTGGCCACTTCAGATGAAGAAAGTTCTGGGCAGCAGCATGGGAAAAGTCAGACAGCTGCTCCCTATGCTGTACCTGCTCTGGGAGGAAAGAGAGGGGCTTCGGGCTCCAGGACTGTCAGTGCAGCACCTTTCCATAAGCACTCAATTCAAGGGAGAAATGTTATAGAGCAAATCGTTACAAAGAGCAATTTTTTTCAAAGTGCTGCCACGCACACACACAGAGCAGGTACAACCTCTAGGAAATGTATCTAAAAGGTACTTTTTTCAAATGGCATCCTGAAAGAAATCTACTAAAATAAATTGAACTGCAGTTACCAATCTGGATGTTGGCAATAGTTTCCGTCTGTCGGTCACAAAGTGGACTCACACCCAAGTGATATTTTTTTTCAATATCTCCTAAATAAACAAAAGTATAATACAACTGTTAAGTCATCAAGTCCAGACCCAAATGGAGCCATCAAACACTAACAGAGGCAAGCTATGCAAGTTGGTTAACAAGGATGGTACCTTGCAGCTGGCTGAATAAATTTACTTCCCTCCCCCATCTCCCAAAAAAACCAAGTAGGCCTGTCAGTGAGACTAACAGTACTTCGTATTTTTCATCAAACAATAATTAAAGAAAAAACATCAAATCACAGGTTTCCTAAAGGATTAACATACTTCCTTGCAAAACCTCCTAGACAGCCATAGAAATGACAAATTAAAATCCCCCCTTAGCAATATGGAAGAGAATAGCTTAGCCTTCAGAAATTTCTCACTAAAGGCAATTTGTTATTCTGCTTCCCCATCACCTTTATCTAAGAATAAGCTTCACATGATTAGCACCAAATAAAGCACTGTTCCCCATTTATCATATCCATGCACAAATTAGCAGGTCTCAAGTCAGCTAAGCTAGCCTTAAGAAAGAAGAAGCACACTTTATTTTATTACTAAAACAATTTAATAATAATGGAGAAAATTCACTCTATTTTTGACAATTAAAAGCTTTATTAACTGCTTACGTAAGTAGCCTTAACTGCATGGTAACTAAAAATCTCCTCCCTGGCTCTTACCTGCTTACCAACAGGCCTCACGGCTAAAGTTTAAATATTGAAGATACATGATGAATATATTTCATAATTTAGTGAAACCACTAAGTAAATGTAAGGTGAGCATAATTATTCATCTGAAGCACTTTTCAGGCTGAAGGATCTTACTGCATAAGCCGTTCTAGATTCAGATTCTAAGCAGATTCTTCATTGGGTTTCAGTAACACTGACCTTTTGCAAGAAGTACAACCCATGAAAGTAAAAAAAAAAATCCCATACTATACTGTAAATCTCTTAGTCCTAAATACAAATTCCTTTATTTGCAAGGAGCTATGACTCATAGTCGTTCTCTCCACAGTATAAATACATTATGTACCAACAGATACTTCTACTCTTACTTGCCTTGATGGAAGAACTCCTCTGTTACTTTTTCACTCCACTGCTTACTCAGCTCCCACGTCCGACATGGATTACAAATATCAGCACATTTCAAAGCCATCTAGTAAGTTAACATACAGCGTTAGATTACCCCTCCCTCCAACAGAAGCATCTGTAATTATTTATTTCCTGACGGCAGATTATTTTAAGTTTTGTGAATAACAAACCTACCTACCAGTTGCACTTCTCTAAAGTTATGTTCTATAATCAAATTTAACGCACGCTCAGGGAACTGCCAGATCTCATGATCATCTCTGAATAATATGGAAATTCAGTCAAGTCAAAGTATTTCAGGGGCACTATATTTAGTATATTCACTAGTACAGGAGACAACAACCACCTCAGAAAAAGAAACATCAAAGTAAGCATACAGTATTTTCCATTTCTGGTTCTGAAGTTCACATTTTTAGTAATGATTTCCACAGGATGGAACTTCTCACCCGTTTGTCTACTTTCTTTTATAATCCACAATATGGACCTAATAATAAAGCTTTCTATAAACCTAAAGAGACTCTCAAGGCTTTTGTTTTTAAAGCTTGCTAAACCTCTCTAGCTGCAAATTGATTCACAACAGTAGTGCTTTCCTTTCCTGAAATACGTTCTGACAAAGCATTTCACAGTTCTGAGACTGCACTAGAGTCGTCAGAAGAACTAAACCTTATCTTGGAAACACATATCTCCTTGCTTTAGCAGCTGTAAGTTATCAGACTTACCAACACAACGACATCACTTGGGAGAAGTGCTGGGGGGGGGGCGGGGGAGATTGAAGTGGAGGGAACAACCTTTTTGTAATGCAACAGTAACTTAAAGATATCTCTACTTCATTTTGAACGGAGGAGATAGCCTGGCAGAAGTAGTATTTATCATTTTAAGTAAACTATTTTTGATGCTAAAATAGTATTTTCGGAAATATTACCCAAAAGATCACCTGTAAAATGAAGTGACGATGGTTCGCATTCTCTAAACATAGGTCTCCTCTATCCAAATGGGATCGAAACATGGACAGATACTCATTTTGCTGACTGATGTCTGTGGCAAGAATGAGATCACCTATCTGGCTTTCCATCAGCTGCCTGAAATTAGCAATACCAAACATTCAAAAAGCTTAATTATTAAAGAACAACAGCCATCACTAGATTTACATGTCTTTTTATCATGTTCATTATTATACAAATGCAAGCTTTATAATCAGCACTTCCACTGAACTGTTTATTTTTTTCGTTTTCCTTCTCTGAAAAATTCCTACAACATCCATAGAAATATCAGGATGTTTCACTGGCAGCTTTCAGGAAGACTAAAACAGTTTTCAGCTCTTTTTTTGCCCTTTTTTTTTTTTCTTAAAAATGCACAAACTAATTGTTTAAAGCTTATTTCTTGTTAAAGTAGGTAAAGAGGGTCTATTTTAAACTACAGTTGTGGTGGCAGAACAAGAAAAGGCTGCCAAGTTTAATCTGAACAGGTGCTTGACTATATGAATACACTTCTTCAGTGTGCTCCCAGTAAATGTTATTTTCCAAATATCACATTGCACCAGGAACTGCTCTACACCAACAGCATGGTATCCAGGAATTCTTAAAATAGATCATAATCTACGTTTTGTATTCAGGACTGCCATGCAGTAATTTAGCTTGTTTTGCAAGGCTGTCTTAAGTGACAGCTTGCTTACATCTTAAACTAATCTATACTATTTTGTATAAACCTACCTGTTTTCTAATGACATATGTGCAAATAAACCAGACTCTCTCAGCAACCCCACTGCTGATCTCCAGTGATGGTTCTCTAATACTGAGGTATTCTGCAAACAAAAAGGGTATTATACGAATCAATCGATGACTTTTTCCTTAAACTGAAGAACTATATACTAAGAGCAGTACCAGACAGTTTCATTGGGTTTTGGGGGTGGTATTTTTCCTTTTTTTCCAAGGAGGTTAAAACTCACAAATCCTGAACACTTTGTTAGCTTGCACATTTTTTATCCCAGTGGCATGGAAACAATGTCTGGATTCAAACCTACCATTAGCTAAATACATCACAATTTAGATTCCTTTTCTGTATTCCTCAGGCATTCTCCAAACCTGGTTTTAACAAAACAACTGATTTTATCCTTACCTTATATAAAGTTGCTAAGTAATGGTTTGTTTTAATTAGGAAAGGTTGGTTAACACCTGGGTGATCCAAATCATGTGTGGCAGCTGCTATTAAACTGAGCAGAACATCCCATGGAGTTAAAGATTTGGAAAGCTGCAAGATAATAACAACAAATGTAATTCTGTTAGCAATGCAAGTGTACCCTTAGAAAAAGGGCATGGGTGTCACATTTTTGTTTTTCGAAAGCCAATAGAAACTCAGAGAAAACTTTAATAATGTAAAACTAATATCCCGCTGACTTTTCACAGTATTTCCCCGTCAAAAGCTACAAAATTTCAACAATGGTTTAAGCATTATTCTTTCTGAAGGGGAAGATTCTGTCTTAAAAAATGCTGGCACACAAAATGCTACTTTCTAGCTGATAATGAAGTACCATTTCTAACCAGTCCCTGTAAAAGCAACAAATTCTTAAAATTAGCTCTCCATCTCATTTACCAAGTCTGTCTGTATGTGTCAATTCTGCTTTAAATACCGAGTGTATTTTAAAAAAACATAAAAACCTTTCATCTTAAAAGGAAGAAACTAATGCTCTGTAAGACTTTAGAACCGCTCAGACTGGATTTCTACTCTTACACAAAATTGTATTTCAAAGTCTACCAGGAAAAGAACCGAAGGAGGAAAATCTACCAAAAATAAGTATTTTCAAGAAGTACTTGCATGTTGATTAACTCAGCATGAAACTGCATGGACTTACTTTCACTGTTCATAGCTGTTACTATTTCTGGTTGGGAGGTCCCCGAGTTAAACTCAGTATTAAAGTCTAGCTTGCACTAAAACAGAGAGGACAGTTCTGCCCGCACAAAAGTGAAATGCAGCAAACACCCTACAAGGACAGAAGTTTATATTCCCTGTTGCATTTGCCATCTATCATGCCTCACATGTTTATAATGTACTTGGGTACAACAGAACCAGTAGCTGTATATGTCACTAAAAATACAAAGTCTATACTTGTATCTGAAGCATTACAAAACTTACACCACAAGTATTAAATTAAAAATGCTCAGAGCTTCCAAACTGCATGCCATAAAAAACTCATCACGTATCAGCTCTGATTTGGCTCACTGCACCAACAATTGATCAGAGAGCAGCACTGAGAAACTGAGTGGGAAGAGTGGGCAAAGAGCTTCTGAAAAACATCCATGGAGCCAGAACTTACTTGTTGCTACCTCAGAAGCAGAATAAAGAGCTATGCTATTCAAGGGAATACCAGATTGGAGATAATCTGCATCAAAGTAGATAACTTGTTTCACCCTGGCTAAAGTGCACTACAGTCTTCAATTTAATACAGGACAAGATCTAGCCCTGAAATTGTCTAAGAAATCAGTTAGAGCAGACTGCCAGCAGTCCAAGTAGCAAGAAAAAAACCCACCGAACTAGCTCAGCTCCTTAAGATCTGTCACACTGCCCTTTTTTAGAACGAAAGGCCAAAGAGAATTCCTGATGTATTGCTATAAGATGCCTCCAGCCAAAGTATACTATTCATTAACATCAAAGACAAGCAAAGCAAGGGTAACAGTAGTTCCTGCAGGAAAAAACCCCACCCCAAACAACAAATACACAGGTTTATTATTGCCAGCTCTGACTCAGGCCGCAATTCTATGTCTTGGGGCACAGAGCTATGTTAAACAGCTGCAATCTTAATCAATTACCTATTCTGCTTCAACACAAAGACACACAAAAGACAATGCCAGCTCAGAAGAGGGGAAAAAAGAAAAGCATACTGTCATGTGTGAACCCACAGCCTCAGCAACATGGAGGGTAATTCCCTGCCTTTTTGTGTTCAAAAATGGTTTTTGTTAGGTTTTTAGGTTTGTTCGTTTTTAATAAAAAGTGTGTGTATGTGCATATACACATACATCTATATGCACACAACCCATTTATATGCACACACACAAATACATGTATTTCTGTATGTACATGTGATGTAAAAGTGAGAATGATCCC
Source organism: Haliaeetus albicilla (assembly GCF_947461875.1). Lineage (NCBI taxonomy): Eukaryota > Metazoa > Chordata > Aves > Accipitriformes > Accipitridae > Haliaeetus > Haliaeetus albicilla. Next base: position 39,132,535 of record NC_091485.1, read on the forward strand.
TTACCTTGGGCTCTTTTAAGTAACAGTGCATGGCCTGAGTCACATCAGCAGCATGAACTGCGTTATGATAAGGGTTTTGACTGTGATAATCTTCTTGAACCATAACTGCAGGAAAATAACAAATATCCAAATTTGAATAAAATAACAAGTTTTTCAAGTACGATTTTGTATGTCCTTATTAGGCACAGAAATATGCACTATCACAAGCTACATACACATAAAAGAGTCAAAATCAATAAATTGTCAGTTGAACCACGATGCAGGTATAAAAGATTTTTATGTGAAGAAACAGTATTTTCTAAAGGAAATCAACTACTTGTAAAAATCATCTCAGAGCAAACACTAAACAACTTGAAATCAATATATAATCTGAGATACTTTAACTTTGAGAACTTCCCAGGAAAGGCTCCTTTTGATAATCTAGCCTGCCTGAATGTTGACGCAACCTGGAATACAAAATTAAGATGATACTATTTACCAAAGCATCAGAATGACTTCAATAACAAGCCTTGGAAACAGATGGGATCAGAGGAATTAGGCACTGCTTTCCTGTCATATAAAGTGGGTTTCTTTCACCTTCAGAGAGTGGTCATGGAAAGCCACCTCTACATAGTTTAGGCATCTTCTCATACTTGTACTCGGGCAAATTTAAGCCTATATGCAATTTAGAAAAGAATCTCATTTAAATGATGGTCTGACTAACCACTCCTAGATTTAATATTCCCTATTTAATTTCTTCCTTGCTTTCCTCCTTTTTCCTTTATCTTCCTGTCTGTCTTTAAATATTATAGGTAGAATACTTTAAAGGACATGAACATTAGCTTGAGTACACAGAGTGAAAAAACTATAATGTTAAAAAGAATGGAGGGGGAGAAGATCTGAAGCACAGCAATCAAACTATATTCTAAAGTGCCTGATATGACACATTAGCAGCTTCAAGCAAACCTCCAAAGAACACTTTCCTGGCTGACTACAGTCTGTCAGTCCCATTCAAACAAACATGCTCACAACCTCTTTTCCTACTCAGTTTACAAGCCAGTACCCTTCATGCAATTGTGACTGTAATGTTAGAGCATTACTGCCAAGGTATTTGTGAAGAGGTGTGGTTCATGAAAAGTCAAAACACTGTAACCATCATGTAATCTCAATAGTACTCAACGCATAGCTGACACCTCATACAGAAAATAATGAAAATGAGCATCTTTGGGGTCTATTAACCTGCAGTAGAACTCCCTTTGACCTATCCCTCCCATCCAGTGCATGAATGAGGACGTCCTTGGTTTACTCCTCAATTTTTTGTGGCTTCATAGGCTGGTCCAGCTACCAGAAGTCTACAATTTTCTTAACTTATTTTTTTTAATAAAGCAGACCTAGGACAAAATTTTGATCACAGTTTGCCAGAACTAGAATGGCACAACCACCCTATGTTTCCAGGTATTTTCTCTCCCCCTGTTCGGGTATGGAGTAAGAACTTGAAAACACACAGTAGAAGGAGACAGCTCTCCAAGTAACCTTTGGAAATCACAGAAAGACTGTGTATGTGTATAAACAAACATGTATACACACACACACATACATACATACATGATATATATACACAAAAATAAAATGTTGAGATCTTACTGAGGACTAAAACCAGATTTCTCTCCTTAAAAAGATTACAGTAAGTTCTCAAATAAAGTAGATTTTGTATGGCACTATGAACCACTTGAGCTGTCCCTAGTCTTCTGGAATTTGATCTTCAGATTACTTTGGACTAGGTTATAAGAGGTAGCAAAAGAATAGAATGAATTGGGTTCAGGCTAAGCAGCTGTATTCGGAAAGAAAGGTTCCTTGGGACACATGGGCTGGGACAGAGCTAAGAAATGTTTTTCTTACTGCTATTAAGTAGAAGGCAGTAACAAAAAGGGAAAGGTGGTGGAATTTCAGAGCTAGAATAAAATTTTGCTTTCTTCCAACTATAATCTCATTTTAGTGATTTATGGCTTTGAGTAGTCATAGGTAGTTAAGACTATTGTTATCTTTTGATAACCACTTAACTAATCCAGTCAGTCCTAACTGGCCTTTCATTTCAAGTACTGTCATTTGCTAAATCTCAACTAACCAGGAAATAAGCAAGATGAGAAAGACAAAACACACTCAGTTACAACTTGAGTAGCCTAAGACCAGATTCCTACAATAGTTTTCTTCACATTCCAATATACCAGTCCTCAAGGTCAGCTGATCTACCTTTTTGAAACTGGAAGGAATTGTATCCACTTTAAAACAACATGAAATGCAAAACAGAACTGAAATTTTTTAAAGCTGAAAAAGGACTAAATGATGAAAACAAAAACATTCCCTTGTTTGAAAGAGGAGAAAAGCCTTCCCAATGTGATTTCTCCCCTGTTAAACAACAAGCTTTGTAACCACAAAATTGTTTTCTCTGAAACTGTGAAAGCCTGCTAAAAGGGACCAGAATCTTGTTTCTCCTGCTCAGTTAAAAAAAAAACAAAACAAAAAACAAACACAAAAAACCCAAACAAAAAAAAAACCCAAAGCATCCCACTCCACAAAATTAAATAAAAGGCACTGTCATTGAAGAACTGAAGGAAGTATCACACCAGCGTCTGTGTCTATGGTACAGGGATGCAGAAAGACAGCTCTTTCAGCTGTCGAGTGAAAGTACCACTTAGTTTGAATATTGTACATTGTATTTACAATTCCTTCCATTGAAGCATTCCAGTGCCCTGGGCCCAAACATTCGAGTAAAATTGTCTTGCACTCTGTCTATGGAGACTGTATCCCCACAGTACAGTGCTTGTTTGTAGGAGAGTTAGAGCAAGCAAGAGACAGCATCAAATTGGCACCATTAAATATAGCAAAACTGGCATGTTCAATACAGTCAGAAAACTATATCATGAACTTCAGAAATTAAAACAGAACTGAAAATCAAAACAAAGAAAGGAGCTGTCTAGCCTTTCCCAGTAAAAATGTCACACAATGTCACACATATTCCTGATTATTTAGATTGAATAAATACAATACAGCACCTGCTATGAAACTACTCAACTTGTTAATACTTGCTTGGATTTAACATGGAGATTTCTACACTCATAGAAACTTTGAGAGATTGTCTCAATATAATTTAAATCACTTTACAATCTGGACGGCATCAGTACTCTTCAAACCTTATTGCTAAACTATAACCAGCACTTCAGTTAAGGTATAAAAATGCGGATAAACAGCAATATTCATCATAATAAAAAGCTGTATTTACCCAAAAATCTACGAAGTTTCATCGTATCTAACTGGAAGTGTTCAATTAGTCCATGAAGATTAAACAGATGAAACGTTAAGCTGACTAGACTGTTTCCTAAAAATAAGATGAAAATACTAATTCATTGGAAGCCATGAAATCAGTGACTCTTTCATAAGAAATTTATTATTTCAAACAAATTGGTCACAAAAATTATACAAGCAAATCTCTACACCAATTTATGATAAATATTTAAATCTTACTGCATGACAAGATTCCATGAGCTATCTCCTCTAGTATTCACACTAGTGGTTTTGCATAATTATAATGCATTCACCAACTGTCCACTGTCAACTGATAGGAGGAAAATGTTACTGAACATTAAAAAGTAACAGGCTTCAACGTGCAAACCTGTTACAACAGTATTCAACTTTATAAAAATCATGATGCAACATATCACAAACAGACATACAGCTTAAAACCGAATACAAAAATAATCAGGCAAAGAAAAAAGCTAACCAACACAATCAATTGGTGTACATTGTACATATGCTATCTCATTTTCATCATGTATTTTGCTAAACTACTCCTTATCTCACCCAGAACTCAAAGTTTTAAGTTTCTCTAGGAAATGTATACTATTACAAGCTCACAATATACTTCACCTACTCATAGCTGTAATATTATAATCACTTGCAGTGGTAAAACAAGTAAAACTGTAAGAGACAGAGAAAGAGCTGGCAAATGTTTACTTGAAATAGCTTGCCCATTATTCACTCTGCAAACAATGTGTTGAGGCAGATAGCTCAGTTTTGGTACCCTGACTCTGACAATCTTCATTTAGCAGGAATTAAAGAACGTAGCACAGAGAGAAACTGAGGTACAAAAGGACGAAAATTTCTGCTAAATCTAGCTTATTACTAGGCTTAATATATTCGCCTGTGCACACCACTTCCTCACAATAAGATGTGCAATTCTTTGAACAATATTTACTAATTTGTTTCTTACAGGCTTGTCTATGGCAGCTCATCAAGCAGAGATTTATATACAGCATTCTTCCCTTACAAACTGTCAAGAACAAGACAAGAACAATGTTCAAAATGTCCTCCTAAAATGACTAAATTAGGATGCAAAATGGATGGCATAGGAAGGCTTCCACAATAGAAGCTGTACTGGTAGTATCTAAAATGTAGTTGAAAAAACTGTATTTAAAAGGTAGAGAAGGCATCTTATAAGAAGGATGACTTCAGATTACTCCCATCTGATAAACTAATCAAAATAAGCTATGTTTACAAACAAGTTAACCTGCACACATAGCTTTTTCACATTCAGTTATCTAAACTTTATCATTATCTATATAAACATTCTTTTTAAAAATCCTCGCCGTTTTCATTTTTTCTACCCATTTTCTGTATTAAATCAAACTGTGAGGATACAACTTTTACACTAGATTAAGCCAAGCATCCCTTCAACAAAACAGGAGAGAAAATTATCTTTTGGCGCCACATTTTCTTTTTTGAACTTAATTTCTCTTCCTGCCAATTTTAAACATCCTAACTGCATCTCTGCTACCAAATCCATTGGACTGGTGTAAAACCTGCAAGAGCTACCCTCCATTTGCTTCCCACACTGGCACAAATGTCGCTGTGATGCTGGACTCACTCATCTCCTCTTTCCATTCTATTCAAAGCTCAGCTTGCATTGCTGTGATTATAACACAAAACCCTACCCACTGCAGCAGCCCTTCCTCCTCCTTCGCAGCGCATTTACAAATCTCTCTTCTAACTGTTTGTCCATAACTTAAACAATACTTTACTTTTTTTTTAACCAACTACTTCTGTAGTTCCTATCGCTATTTGTAATAGGTGCACAAAACGATCGATAATATTCTCTTCCTTTTTGTATTTTGCGGAAGCTACGCGTACAGTAGCTTCTGTCTGCTCAATTCCTAATTCTCTAGGTATTCTATTCTATGTCGTAATTATAATGCATTCATATCAACATGCTTTCTTAATGTAAAATAATAGAACTATTCTAACATTAAATTTATAAAAAAATACTTGTTGAATATAAATGACTTTTTTGACACAAACATATAAATTACCAGCACTCCGTAATTAAAAAAGACCAAGTCAGCAAAATTATTTGTTAATTTATATCAAATTACTACTTCAAATTACTACGAGAGAACAGCAACCTACAAAGTACAAGAGCAGCCTCTTCTACAAATCAATGATTATTATCAGTCCTGACAGTAACAGTATTTTAACAGGGTGACCAGGCAAACTAGGACTTAGATTAAAGACTATTAAATCAAAAAGTACTACTTGACAGAATTTGTGATTTTTAGTGAACAAGAAATCACATACTGCAATGTAAGAGCAATAGTTAAGTTATGCTAAGAAATAAAACATAAATTAAATAGGAAAAGTAAACTCACCATTTGTCAGTCTATCAAAAAGAAAAATATCAAAATTCCAATTTCCAACCTTCTCCAGCATACACTGAAAGAATAGAGAAAAGCTGTCATTTTTTTCTCAGTATATGCCTATCTTCCTGTAGCCCAGAGGAGTATTTAAGATTTCAGAGACAGATGCAAGTCTTAGGATTTCTACATACAAAAAATAGTATTAAAAGAATAATTAAGTTTGTCTGATAACTGAAAAACTTTAAAATACATGTTACAAATTTAAAAAAACGAAAAAAACGAAGAAGTGCCTTGACAGAACTGGTTGGAGATTTTCCCTTCATCCTTTAGTCAATTTCTTAGAAGTAAGACACAATTTAAAACAATTAGGTTAAAGCCAGAAACAGTATGACAGAATGACTCTGTATTCAGACTTCTTCCGCTTTAATTTTTGCAATGAGCAAGTTAAGTCATCTCTGTGCAGTTATTTACTTTGTCTTCTCTCTTTCCCTTGTTGTTGATAGAAAAGAAATATCTAGATGCTTTACTAGACATATGAACCAAGCTTTTAATTTCTTTTTGAAGAAAATGGCTTTTGACTTTCCACCTCACTGAACTAGCACTTCTTCACAGTGTCTCCACATGAACCGTTCTTCCAGCAACAAGGACGAACAGGAACAGCAAACAGCGCTTAAGGCCTCACCAGAGTTCAGCAGTCACAATCTTTGCCTCTCCTACCTCTATCAGAAATACCTGTCCTGCACATTTTACAACAGAGACTTGCCTTCTCCTATTCTCATTAGATTGGTAGAGCTGTTTTGTGAGCCAATTATACGTTCTAGCTTTTCTCCACCAGCCACTAAAACTCCACTACCAGAAGAAACAAAAGCATTAACAAGACCTTTTTAATATTACATGTATGCTTTTAAAATCCATCCTCCAAGTTTTCAGATTCTTCCTACACCACAGCCTCATCCTGTTCGGCATGGATACGTTCCTGGTATTTAAGTATATTCCTTTTCTGTGTCAAGATTCCAGACAAAAAGCACTACAAGCAATCAGTAGGACGACACAGCCTCTGGCATCTTGAATAACCTGAATAACCTTTGTCTGCTCACACCCCTTCAGCACTATCCATCCTCTGTCCCCAATACACTAACTAGCCTTTCATCCAACTAGCTGTCCTCTTAGTACTGCCCATCTTCCCAGTACCCGCTTTCCCTGCTTCACTGCAGCACAGGCATATTAGAGCTATCACAATTTTCTTTTCTACAAGAATTGCCTACCAAAGAAAAAGTCAGTTTGGCATAATAATCTTGTGATAAATCCATTCACTGCATTTTATTGAGTTTTCAGTAGTAGGTAGTCACTCTTCCAGATGTTCATTAGTGAGGTTAGGCTAAAAATTAAAGTGGGGCAATAGTTGTCCAAATTGCTCCATTACATTTCTTAAATACAGATACATTTTTCTTTCTTTGTTTATTAAAGTGCATCCTCCATTCACCAGTTATTAAAAAAAAACAAAACAAACCACTAGCCACATAAGCTTTAAAAATCATCCCAGCAAACTTGAGGGCGGTAAAGGAGTTTGTTAGCAACCATGTAATTTGGGCTGGACTTTATTAAGATATATACACACACACACACAAAAAAAACCAAACAAACATACACACATATATAAAAAAATACATGCTTAAAATTTGTATTTGGTTGCACTTTTAACATGAGATATAGTTATATACTAGCAAACATTTTAAAAAACATACTTAAAAAAATAAGAATCAAGCAACCAACCTTTGCTTGTCCATTATAATCATCATCTAAAATGTTTGAAGAATTTGGAACAGTAATACCACGGAAAAAACGGGAAGATCTCAAGTATCGCTGGAAACTAAGCAACCTTCTCACATTTCTCGCAGACACAGACACCTCGATTTCAGAATTTGCTACAAAAAACAAGAAAATAAATACTCTCTCTAAAAAACCTTTACCAAAAAGATGACTGTTCAGGGAAGTTCAGTACAACAAAGGTGATACAATTTTGTGTATGAAATATTTCAGCCACAAATACAGATTTATTTTTTTTATTAATAGTAAGTACAGAGCTGTGGCTTGGAAAGGAAAATTTTCTGTGTAAGCATCCTGTGGAAAAAAAAACCAAATATTTAAATCACAGCTGAAACTTATCTTTTTAAGGAACTCTGTTACTGAAAGGACAGAAATATTATGGAAATTGTGTAAAATCACACAATACTGCAAACAACAACTTTTTGGAAAACTGTTCTCTACACATCCAATCCATATCCCTAGCAAATCACATAGGATATGTACACCAGCAAGAGAATATCAGTAATTGTGTGTTGATACAGGAGTTACAAGTAGGTTTTGAGCACGTACAAATAACTTTTACACAAATTTTAAAGCTCAGAAGTTCTCTTAACTTTACTGGCAAAGTTTTAAACACAGTCAAGTGATTTTGATGCTTTTGCAGATCATTATGCTCAGAACCTCTCCTCTGCCAAACAAGTACCACATTTACTTTCACAGCATATATAATTCCCTTTCCCAGTACAGTGAAAACACTATAGAAAATTGGTTTAGCCTGTTTTCAAAGATAAATCCAAATATTTTGCTGTACTCTTACTAGGTTAACAGGTTTACTCAAATGACTGGTGCTAGCTTATGTTCAATTCCACTTGACAGCTTGAAGTGTTTTAGAAACCTGAAGATCAAACTACGTATAGCTATGGTTTCTTTGCAACAGGCCAGATATTTTCATTCTGAAGTACATAGGGCCAAATTTAGCCTTCACTTTCTTTTCAGCAGTACTTCCAACAGCAGTTTTTCCAAAAATGCAGATCCTCAAAACCAACATGACCCCAACTTTGTAGTATAAACCTCTTGCCCTTCCAAGAACAAGGCATATTAGAGATCTGTCAAGTAAGCAGTTACAATTTTTGTTCTTAAAGTCAGTCTAAAATATTGTACAGGGGAAGGTGTGGCCTCATGAACACCCTCAATTAAAGACCTCAGTGATTTCTAGTGAAAGCAGTTTAATTCTGCGTAAGATAAATCTTTATCCACATAAATGCTTCTCCCTGCAGAAGTTCCAATGAACTTTCTGTTCTACATTAGCTCAATATATTAATTTCCAAACTACACTAATAAAACGCCTCTGAAGAGAATTCACAATTGCATGAACATACAATATCTAATCAAATGCAGCAGCATTTCACATCAACTGTCTGCGCTAACAGAGATTAAATTGACAAAACTGGAATATTCTTTCAAACGTGTGAAACACTTCATCAAGATACTTAAGTTCCCATCAGTTTTAAAGGGCTAACACAACTTCACATGAAAGACATCTGTTCAAGTCATCACACTTAAGGCCAAGGGCTCTTCCTCTGAAGACACAGGTACCTATATATTCCAGTTACGTAAGCAGGTGTACTACGTATGATAAAAGTTGCTTACAAAGCGACATTCACACATACAGCAGGCAAACAAATAGATTCTGTCATGCTGCGTTGCTCTACCAATATTTCTAACCACATTTGTTAACATGAGGTTACAGTCTGTGCACTGCCAGCCTGCAGAACAGAGAAGCAGGGAGCAATACAGCTGCTCCTCTTACTGGAGCATAGGCTTTGGGTAAGAAGTTTTTATCACTTAGTCTTGATCTGGTCCCTTAAAATCCAAATTTCAGAACAGAAGTCATTAGGTTTGAAATAAAATAATATAAAATGGGTATATTTAGATCATTAAATGATCTAAAATGTCCACAGAGTCACATACAAAATCTAGGAACTTCACTAAATATCAATAAAACAAAGTATTTAAGTAGGAGAAATCAGCACTCTCCTGGAAGCAGAGAGAGCTTTCTTGATCATAAGTACTCTTCTACAGATCTATAGTTAACAAAAACCTACTTCTGTTGTCATGCTACAAGTAAGTCTCACTGTCACAGATGCTACCCATTAATCTTTGGCAGAACAGTATGATGTAGGTAATACAAGTAAAACAACAGCTTTTGTCAGCAAAATACATAACAGAAGACAGAAATGAGGTAAGTTGGCAGTATAGGCCTGCATTCCACCTATATTTGTGTTCATAAGTCATCTGGGGGGTTGCACGTGTTATTGCTTCAGTATTTTTTCTGCTGATGTTGTGGGTGCAGAGGCAAACGAATCAGTTTTCTGCGAAGCTGAACAGTCATTACTCCCTACTTCGCAATATGCTATTGAGACATCTTAAAAATAGTTAAGATCTCTGAATTATCATCAGTTTGTATAGTTTGTAAACCACTACTCTTACACATTAATCCTACTTTCTCCCCCTTTTTTAAAAAAGAAAAAAAAAAGAAAAAGAGCACTGCTCCAGCTGATGTAACTCAAACAACCAACAAAGCCTACTTCATTCCAGCACTCCTGGCAGCAATGCTGCCATTATAGAATTACAGAACAGCTGAGGTAGGAAAGGACCTCTGGAGGTCATCCAGTCCAACTCCTCTGCTCAAGCAAGGCCACCTAGACCACACTGCCCAGGACCACATCCAGACAGCTTTTGAATATCTCCAAGGAGGAAGACTCCACAACCTCCCCGAGTAACCTGTGCCAGTGCTTGGTCACCCTCACAGTGAAAAAGCATCTCCCGATATTCAGAGAGAACCACCTGTGTTTCCATTTGTGCCTACTGTCTCTGGCTCTATCACTGGGCACCACTGAAAAGAGCCTGTCTCCGTCCTCTTTGCACCCTCCCTTCAGATATTTATATGCATTGATAAGATTCCCCCCTGAGCCTTCCCAACTCCAGGCTGAACAGTCCCAGCTCTCTCAGCCTTTCCTCATCAGCCCCTTAATCATCTTCCTTGCCCTTTGCTGGACTCTCCAGCATGTTCATCTCTCTTGTGTACTGGTGATCCCAGAACTGGATCCCAGGTGTGGCCTCACCAGTGCTGAGGAGAGGGGCAGGATCACCTCCCTCGACCTGCTGGCAACACTCCTCCTAGTGCAGCCCAGGATACCAGTAGCCGCCTTTGCCACAAGGGCACATGGCTGTTTCATGTTTAATTTGGTGTCCACCAGGACCCCCAGGTGTTTTTCTGCCAAGCTGCTTTCCAGCTGGTCAGCCCCCAGACTGTGCTGGTGCCTGGAGTTGTTCCTCCCCAGGGACAGAGCTTTGAGCTTCCCTTTGAACTACTATTTATTCCACATGTATAGCCCCAGTTAGGTAATAACAGCTTGACCAAACGTCTTATCATTTAGATCTCCAATGATTAGAATAACTTCCAAATGAGAAAAAGAGATTTTGAAGCCTGCCAGCCCTCTGCAGTTCCAGAACACCTAACTCATGGGGACTACACCAACCGAAAAAGTAAATTGCTCTCTCTTTAAAAGCTAAACATTTGCTACAGGACAATTCAGAATAGGTGAGTCAGATGTGGAGGTTTGACAGGTAATTAATTTAAAAGGGAAGCTGAAAAAGAAAATAGGTAGCTTTCAGGGCAGGGGGGGGAAGACAAGGGGGAAAAAAAAAAAGATAGGTTCTTCAGCTGCAGGAACACTGATAGCATTTCTGCTTGCAGTTCCCTTTTCCTCACAGATAAATTATGATGACAGATACAAAAAAATCAACTGCTTTGTGGTTCTGGCAGACCAGCAAAGACAAGTTCATGGGAAGGACTGGTAAACTGAACGATACAGTTGTGCAATGGAAACTTGGTATTTCCCTCCTGGCACGAGCAGAAAACTCATTCCCTTTATATGCATGATTAATAAGAGAATGTCAGCCTACCCTCTTCTATCATGAGTCATGAAACAAGATGCTAATTTCAGAGACCCTAACAAAGCAAGGTTCAAGAATGTATTTATAATGGAAAGAAGGCGAAGAGCAATGAGTGTGTTACATTTGGCTCAAGAAAAAGCATGCTGCAAAAACATCCCTCCTCCCAGCCCAAACATCCTTCATTTCATTTGGAGTTTTCAGTGTGCTAAATGCCTTTCTAATATCCAATAGTGACCACTTGGTCTTAGGAGATAAGGATAGTTTAAGGACAAATTAGAATGAGAAAATAAATAAATGCATATGACATTTACAGTCTTGAGAACTGAAATGGAATGAAAGCAAAGTCAGGATGTTGGGCATGTTAAGAAGGAAGCTACAGTATTCAGAAGTGCCTTGGATGCAAGGAACCAGAAGACTGAAACTGTAGGCCTTTGTGCCTAGTCAACAGCAGCTCTCCTATGACCTTCTCCTTCCCTTCTTAACTCTTCATGTCCTACTTAAAGTCAGAACATCACCCAAAGTATTTTTTACTTCCAAGTTACTTTTTTAATTAAAATTATTACATTCTTGTTTCTAAGCATTTTGAGTGAGACACTGGCATAATAAAAAATGCCTTTCAAAATAAAGAAAAAAAGGAATAATTCTGTTTACTAACGTCAGTTATTTTGTTAATGTTATGCATATACAGCAAGAAAATAAAGTAATATCAAGTTGTCTTCATGCAACAGATTTCATCTGTATTCCAAGACACTTATTTTAATGTCTCTTCCCACTCCTAATCTTTTAGCGTGCTGTACTTCATGAAAACCTAAAAAAAACAATTTTATCATATTTCACAGGGAAATTAAATATTTATTTTTCTCATGCTGAAATAAAAATACAAAATAAGTAGAGAAAAGACAAGTGACAATCACAAAATCATAATATACTGATATATTCTCAGAATTTTTGCATCTTTCATATAGCAGGAACAACAAAAGACAACAAAAGGAAGAATGACAATTTAATTATGGTTTGGTTTAATTTTTTATTAATAGAAACCTTAAATCCCAGCAAAATGCTTCAACTTTCTTTTAATGCAAAGATAAAGACTCACAGCCTCTGATGGGGTCCTGGTCAAAACAAGGTTATCCAGCATAAAAACTATACCTCCGTTTCTTCCCTGCTACAGCCCAAAAAGTAAATAACAAATTATCCATTATAAAAATCATTGAACAATAGAAAGAGCTTAACTGAGGATCTCAAGTGTCACTGCCACTAACATAAATAAGAAATTAAAAAAAAATATTTGAGAGGACAGACCTTTCTTATGTTTGAACATAAAAAATGAAGTTTGAGGTGCAGACGTCCACCAGAGGAGGTTTTTGCCCCTAAAAAATTCAAGGAAATATCTTCTTTCCATGGATGTAATCTCTCGCAATTTTTCCATATTAAACCCAACTACAGATTTATCATTTTTACATAGCAGATACTATTATCAAACATGACATAATAGCTGAGTTGCTACTATCTGTAAATATATACATTTGAAAGAAATATTCAATTTCACATGCCAATTATAAACATTTTTCTAATGCTTCCAAGATACAAATCATTTTCTATTTATGAGGAATTTGAAAGTATGGTCTAGCATTTCACACCACTAGAGGGACCCATAAGCATTCTAATTTCACATCTATGCCCATCAAAACATTAAGAAATGCATTATATTAGATCCATGCACATCTTAAAAAAATATTTTAAGTCCTGTTATTTAGCTCTTCTTTAAGTTTTCCACTCATGATTTGCATTTTAAAGTCCTTTTTTAGTACTGAAGTCATATATGAAACTATGATTTCATTTGAAAGATATAACTTCAGCAAGGATTTTAAAGTTACATATAAAGACTATTGGTGTCTGAACTGCCTTATTATACTTCCTGTCTTATTTAGAACCACCCTGAAGCCCTGCCTAGCATCACTGTAAGGCACTATACCCTCTCTTCTCCTTAAAAGAAAAAACTAAGCCAGACTGTTTTGTTTCTAATGTAACTTATATATATATATATATATATTTTTATATACACATTCATACTTTTTTTTTCCCCAAATAGTAATGATCACCAGAAAATATGCTATGGGTTAAGGATTAGTTAAACAAACATGGTTTTGCAAGTGTCTTCTGAGTGGAATCAGAAAAATATAAGTTTCAAGAAACTCTAATAGTACCACAACTCTAATAACTCTAGTAGTTTTCAACAGATCTTCCCTGACGGAGGGCAACTGCTTCGCATTACCACCACCAAAGATAACTCCTTTCTTGAAGAATCTTACAGAATGAAATACCACCTTAGTAAAGTACAGAGACAGAAAACAGTAGAATAATTTAGGTAGGAAGGGACAGAAGAGACTTCTGAAAGTCCTTTAGTGAAATTCTCTGCTCAAAGCAGACCTAATTTGAGAGAAATTACTCTAAGTACAGGGATTAGATTACTTCAGTATGAATTAAACGCCAATTCTCCAATGGCACTATAAGCAGTTACACAGACAGAAAAGTGTAAAGAAAACCCTGTGAAATATCTAACAGATTCTACTCATACAACTCTCTTGAATTTTGGCTCCTTTTAATATTTCTGTAAATACCTCAGGAAGGATACAAAATCAAGTAAATTGAACAATGCCATTCCTGTGCTGGACTGCATAGCATTTTGCAATTATCTTAGGACTACGAAACTGTATATACAAGGCATATTCTTTCCCTACCAATTTACTGAATCATAATCCCAGCAATCTTGCAATTGTATACTTTTTTTACCTGAATCCACCCACTGGGCAAGGCAAATTTGTAGCTCACAACAGCATAGTGTGAACTAACAAACTTCACTGAAGCAAAATATTTAGAGGAATATCATCAAAATACACATATATCCCTTACAAAAATGGGTTATGCTGTGTTAATCAAGATACTGATGCTCTTGAACAAGTATACGACACATAATGGTTCAAGTCTTTTCCCAAAAGAAGGATAATATATTCCAGACCATCACCAAATCCTTTTCTTGATGTCTTCAAAGAAAACACCATTCTTTGGTGTTCTAGAAATCTTCAGTTCTACAGCAATGGAATGACAGAACCATCAAGTAATCTTTTTTGGTTCTTTTTCACCCCCAGAAATGAAAGAATTCAAAAATAACACATCACAGTTGACAAAAAGAAAATCCCTTAAGAGTTTGTGTGACTGTCAGTACAAAAGTCAAACTGGGAGCAGATATGAAAACAAAAAAATTCTCATGATTTATGCCAAACTGTCCAGCATTGAAAAAAAAAAAACCCCACAAAAAAAACCCCAACCCACAAACAAAAAAAGCCTTTCAAAATAAGCTACCTGGAGAAGGAGCACATTGGAGAGGTTCAAAAGAAAAGAAAAGAAAAAACTAGACTGTGGCTGTGTGTTCTTCTAAGGTCAAACTTACCTCAGCAATAAAACAGAGTGAGCTGTACCAGTGCAAGACTCCAGAGCACACATGCTGTTTTACAGAAACTTGAAAAGAAGAAACTGTAGGTAAAATAACAATCTAGAATAGCAAAAGAAAAAAACAAAAAAGATCTGTCCTGTATTCTCAATTGGAAGCTTTTACCATGAAATCTTCCTTAATCAAGCTCCCTTCAAGCTGACTTTACACTTCAAGTTTATCTTCACTGTTTTCTTTTGGCCAAAGCTGTATTTAGGACATTTTCTGTGTGACTGCATTCTCCACACTACATCGAAGTAAAAATGTCTCTCGCATTGAGGAAAACAATTTATTTGAATAATCTGGATTGTGAATAATTACATGACAATTTCAGAATGCATCCTTCACAGAAAGGCAGCTTTTAGAGAAATCCCTTGAGTACAAGCTTTTCACTGCTCAGTGCTGGTATTTTCACAAGGAAACCAAATACTTCATTCAACTTATGACCACACAGAAATCTTGCATGATTTTACTTATTGTGAAACTCACCCTTCTTCACAGTAGGCTGTTGAACAAGACAGAAAATTACTCTTAACCAGATTCAGCTAGGTAATTCCTCTGTTTTCTTGAAACAAAAAAGGGGCATTCAACTGCATCTGGACTATGCTCATTTTATCTCAACCTCTAGATGGTATTGTTAAATGCATGATCAGGTGCTGTGACACAAAGATCCCCCAAATCGTTTAAGGCAATCAATTTGGATTTGAATTCTTCTCTCTTCTTTGACTTCTGCCTTCTCACCCAACGATGTCTAAATTCACTGTCCAAGGTAAACCTTTTCCAATGATTTGTGAGCAAAAAACTGGAAGGTTCAAAACAACACTGCAAACAGTAGATGCTGACATCTTTGCCAGATCTCAAAGTAGCATATAAAATGTTCCATGAACTGCAATTTCCCAGTAAACAGTCTGAAAGTTGTATACCAAAGATGAACTCTGGAATTTCTTCATGTGTTTGCACTCTTAAGAAAAAGAATTAGATTTATCCATCACCTGTAAAAGTCACCTAAAATCTTCCTTTCTTTCCTTTCCCCTCTAAAAAGGCTCCATATACAACTAAGGAGAAGAACCATTTAAGTCTCAAT
Organism: Haliaeetus albicilla; assembly: GCF_947461875.1. NCBI lineage: Eukaryota > Metazoa > Chordata > Aves > Accipitriformes > Accipitridae > Haliaeetus > Haliaeetus albicilla. The sequence continues at coordinate 39,148,541 of NC_091485.1, forward strand.
GAAGCTTTAAGCTTCCATCACATTGTTTTCTCTCCTATGTGAAGCACTGTAGTGTATGCAGGCATCAATTTGATTCAAAATTGAGTCATTCCTAAAAGTTTACAGAAACATACTGATTAATTCAAAAAACATTTTCTTCCTTCTAAGATATTTTAACTCACAGATGCAACATATTTGGTTATCTATAAAACACAAAATAGAGCCACATGTGTGGGCAACATCACCACCTCCCCATAGAAGCATGCTCAGACTAGAGTGGCATGAGAGAATTCTAAAAACCTTTTGACAAGGTCTTATCTCTTCTGGTGCAGATACAACAGGAAAAGCAGGAAGAAAAAAAACGTTTCCTCTCCACAAAACCAAAGTATTCGGTTTTTATCCGGTTCTTCCAGACTAAATCCAACTATCCTTTCCTAAAAAGGAAGTTTGAAAGCATTAAGTGCTATCTGCATACAACACTTCCCAATATTTTTGCTGTTATCTTAATTATTCACTTTAGTTTCACTTTATTAATTTTGGCTTCACTTCCTTACTGGACACATCACTGAGCACATTCACTGTCTTTTTTTCAGGTGAAACAGTGAGTGATTGGGGCACATTATATATTCTTTTGTTTGTGCATGCTAGAAAATCATCACAAACATAATCGAAGTTTAAGTGTATGTGTGTATACATACACAGACATTATGTGTATAAAAACAGTAGACATTATTGACAACCTCTCAAAAGCAAGAAAACAAAACCTAAAATTTTACTGCTGGTTTGCTATTTCTAAAAAAGGGAGTATTTTTACATTGTCATTTACCAATTCTTCTATGGAAGATTTTGTTTCATGTTAGCTTTTATCAACATATTCTGTCAATACTGCAGACTGAATTACTATCTATGATGTCTTGAGTAATGTAAAAAAAATGTAAAAGTAATCGTTACCTGTAGTCTATTTGTAAACCAGCAGACAGCAAGAGTGGCTATAACCACTGCAATCACTTTTTCAGTAACTTCCCTGAAATCCAAACAGTACATGCTGGGTTGCTAGACAGTAAACTGCCAAACTCCCTCCTTGTTACCTGAGGAGTGAAAAGTAGATCCAGTGCTCTATATTCAACTCAATAAAATATTAAAGTGTATGCAATTTACTGTGCAACTGTGAAGTATGTACCTCCACTGAACAAAACCAGACTATTATAATTTAAGGCAAAAATTTACTTATGAGGAAGAAAGTTATGTGGCTGCTCTCTCCTCTCCAGATATGGCTTTTAGCTGCTAACTTGAGTTTATGCCCGTGGTCCCACACAGACATAATCAACAGACCATAACAACAGAAAAACTACAAACTGATGTCCTGATGTTAACCAATTACCAATCAACATGAAGAATAGAGTCTTGACTTTCCCCATTCATCAGGAAGCAGTCCTGTTCAAACAAAAATTTGTTTATTGAGCTATTCCTCCTGGGTAGTTCCTGCCATTAACTATAAAAGTATGGTTTCTGGAATAACCTATAATATAGAAGGAAAACTACCACCCAACAAATTTTAATAATCCTCAGATATGACTTCCACACCACCATCTCTAGCAACAACAATAGACATTTTTCCAACAATCATTTTAAAATTGAATTTCCTAGAAAGAAGTTACCATTGAGAATACTTCTAGCCAGTTTAGAAACTTGAACGTTCATGTGCCAATTACAGAACTCTGGGTTGAAGATGCAGACACTGAGATTATAATCCTTAAGAAGAAACAGAAGTGGTCTTAAGAACCAAATGCTAACAAACTTTACTTTGGTAACACTAGTTGCAGTTGCAAGTAAAAATAATGTTATGAAACAGAAGTGATTATTTAAAAAAAAACCAAACACACAAAAAAACCCACACAACAAAAAAACAAAACAAAACAAAAAAAAAAAAAAAAAAAAAACCAGAAAAACCAAACCAGAAGCTTCCTGAAAATAGAGTAATGCATTTAAAATTCAGTAATGTTCAAACCTACCAATAAAATACTGAGTTAACAGCCTATTATAAAATATTGGAAAAAGAGAACTGGCCAGGAGATTATTAGCTGGACTTCCTGAAAGACATTCAACTTCTTGACAAAACATCATTGACAGAAAAAGAAAATAATGCTAAACAACAAAAGTTAGCTAAGCAAAATACAACATGGCAAAAATGCTTCAACACTGTGAATGATAGGCAGTATATAAGTCATCTCCAAAACAGGTAAGCAATGATCATTGCAAAATATTTAGAACCACAGAATAAAGTTAGTGGATAGTAGAAGAAAGTTACAGTGAAACTTTACAACCACCATGAAGGAAGCATATCCATGCATTACTGATGTTCAGTATGCAGCTGGAAGGAGGGGGGGCAGGGAAGCCAACACTGAGATGGTTTAGGCTGCTTCAGCTGCAGAGAGACCCTTTCCAGTCCAGTTTTTGCCCCAAGCAAAGAAGAGCTGGCTGGCTCTGCTGGCTCCTCTCACACACTGTCTATTGCTCATAGGGGTGAGCATTTTTCAGCCATGTAGCTCTATACGGCAAAATCCTTCTGGAGTTAATGGGGGAGGGCAGGGAGAGTATCCTAAAAATGAGGTCAAATCTGATCCCCACAACTTCTCTCCACCCACAGTCTGATAGTACAATACTAAAACTCTTTTGCTTAAAACAATTAAGGAAACACTGATCAGGAGTCCATTACTGATTTAAAAAAAACCCAAACAACATTTCTGTAAATTAATAGATAATCTAGTGATATGGTGAGAGATGGGGCTGAATTCCTTACTGACTTTGAAAGAAACTCCACAATGCAGCAGGAATCTGAAGTCAAAGAGCAACGCTGCAACAGGCCACAATCCTGAAGTGCAAAAAAATCTGACTATAATATGGCAACTCTGAAAACTGCGACAGCAGCTGACTTGAGAGGGAAGTTATTGCCAAAGAATTTTTTGGGCCTCCTAGCAACATTCTTTGCTGTCATCAGACACCACAGTTGATGTTGCTAAAAGTTGGTGCCTGTGCCTGAACAAGTAGGGGCAAGAAGAAAGGGTGTGAAAATCCTTTTCCTGATTAGTCATGATCTGCCTGATGCACAATCATCAGGATGGAAAGAAACAGCGTGATGAGTACCATAGAAAATACAGTTAATTTGACAGCAGCAATAATATCATATGTGACTGACTTTTAACAGGTACCTTTTTTAATACTTGTTAGTATTTTCATGTATCAGCATGAAATGCCACATATATATATACACACAAAAAGACAGTTACGTAATTCATAAATCGCATGCTATTTCTACTGAGAATTTTTATTATACTCAATAGAATTATCAGGAATGAAATTGAATTCTTATCCTCTTTATTGAAAAAATCAATATAGCATACTCTTCAAACTTTGTTTTCTCACCTATTTTATGATACTAACTTTTGAATGAAATTAAGAGTTTAAGAGTTTTAAATTTAAGTAGTGATCTACTTTTTTAAAAAAAAAGTAACTTCAGTTAAGATCAGAATATTAATTAGACCAGTTTCTGCCACTCATTTTTATTAATAAGGTAATTACAACAACCACACTTGTTACCATGATATAAGTCTTTCTAAATCGCTCCATTGCATTCAGAATACTTGGAATTGTGCTGATACCATGTTGGTATAGATACTTTATGACACTTAATACATTAATATTATTGGCATAATTTAATTAAGACTTAAATCCCCTGCACTTTTGCTGTATATTGGTTTGGTGATTATTGAAGCTTTTATATTACAAAAACTACTGACATATTTATTTATAACAATATAAATGTTATATATCAAGAAAAAAGTGAAATTATCCAAAAATATTCTTCTTGTAACACTTCTGAGAAAAAATGTTTCCTAAAACACATCATCAAAAAAATTTAGTTTGTTTTCTTATAACACTTTATTTGTCTATGGCCAAAAAATTTAACTCCTACCTACATGTTTGAGTAAATGTAATGTTAATTGATTATGATGAGGTCAAGAATGTTGACATCTATTGTAATTCTCTTCAAACATCATCCTGAAGCAAGCCTTTCTGCTGCTTTATAAAAGCAGGAAAGTTTTCTTAACTGATTGTTTGCCAAGTAAGAACTCAGCACACACATCAGTAGCTGTGTATAAGATAGTCTTCATTTCCATAGGGATTCAGGTCTAAATTCAATGACTTTAAACTATATTTTTAAAAACAAAAATTTAGCAGTGAAGACTTTCCTCTTCTATTTTTGGTAATGAAGTAGCATGAAAGATTTTCCTAAGAAGTATAAAAAATAGTCTTGCTATATAAGCCGCTAACTTTATTTTTAGAGGCTCAGTAGTTAAAATTAATGGAAGCCTTTATTTGTCATTTATCTGCTTTTAAATACTTACAGTGAAAAATACGGAAATCAATGTATGGATGAGAACCTCTTCTCTCTGTTTCAAATCCTGCCCGACTTCTTACTCGCACATCTCCTAGAAACAGGGTCAAGAGTGAAATAAAAGTGTGGAAGAGTGGCAGAGATAAAATGCAAATGAACATAGCCTGGAGGGGTAAAGATTCATGTACTTAATGGAGGAGGGTTATTCAAACAATAGGCCTACTTCAATGCTTTTTGTTTTAAAGGTGAAATTCAAAACAAAGTTTGAAGACTTGTTAAACATGCAATCGCATGCTTTCTTGTCAAAATCTCTCCTGCCTAAGCATACGTTGCCAGAAGCATGTGATAAGCATTCAGATGAAATTAGGAACAGCTTGCTACACCAGTATGGTAAAAATGCACCTTAATATGACAGGAAACAAGAACATTAAAAGTTGATTTGTTCCTCAGTAACACACATAAAACGATAACATTTTGTATAATACAAAACAGATTCAGCTTCTAGAAATGGTAGCTTTTAGCAAATAAGCTAGTTACAATATGGTTTTATATTACATAATAGAATATTTTCCCACTAGCATTTACTTACTTGTGCTCAGCTGTTTGAATATTACACAAGAGCCTATTAAAATACCAAAACTCAGTATTAAAATTTTATCAAAACTATTTTGCACTGCAATTAGCTTCAACCTGAATCTTTTAGCATGCTAGTTGACTTCTACTTATGCATTTTACCAACTGAAAGCTGATCAGTATTCTTTCGTTAGGTATTTGTATGAATTAATATAAGTAGTTCATCTGGATTAAAAGCTTTCGCTTAGAATCCTTTATCAATTACAAATTTGGGCAAACCTTTGAGGATCAAATACAATAGTGTTTCCCTCCTCAAATCCTAACAAAAAAAGTGAAATTTCTGATGTGAAAGTGTTCAGGTTTCTATTACGAAAATCCTTCAAGTGTAGTATTCTCCTCTCCTCAAACAAAGATATTTTCATATGAATCAAAACTAAATATTTAACACAAGAAACTAAGACTGATTTTATAAGAACAAAATAAAAATATAGCTATTTAATTTCCAGCAACTGAGAACATCTTGAGAGTGTTTTTTCCTTTTCTTCTCCAACCTGCTGATTTGTAATGCTGAAGCAGGCAACTTGTCAGAAAAAAGCTAAAGATACTGCCTAAAACTTCAGTAATATACTTTTAATACTTAACAGGTTCTAGGGATATATATCTATAAACACTGACATAACTATAGTGACACACTTCACATAAATGTTATCTTGAAAGGCACACTGGAAGGACCACAAAAAGAGAAATAGGCCCAGGGCTCCCCAAACAATGAGTCTAAAGTGTACACATCAGTAAAAACATACCAAATAACATGTGGTTTTTGGTTATTACTGCATTTGTTTTTTTGAAACTGAAAACCTTAACAAAGCTGCAAGGGAAAGTAACCCAGTTACTACCTGTAAATATTATTTTTCAGACCACTGACAATATATTACTTATAAAGGTTTCAAGCATTCATCTAAGCAGAGTGCAAGAGGTTTGTCTTGTTCCAGGCAATACAGAGGCAGCAAGTTGTAGAACTCTTCTGTTAGGCACAAGCAACTGGTGAATTTTAAATTAATAAAAAGGAAACAGGGAGGAAATTTTGGAAAAGAGGAGGCAAATACATTAGTAGCTGTGTATGAAAATATCAGTTTACATGGAAGAAAACACAACTTTCATTACCTTTCATTCATAGTTATCTGGGAAATCAGTCATAGCTACAGCTGTGTGAATGAGTTCACCAGCTGAATTAAAAGAAAAATAAAGGAGTTTTTTTTAGTGAGCTGATTTTTTACAGAAAAGGTGACACAACTTTTGTGAATTACATTTAGTTTTTAAGGCAGTCTTAACTTTCAAAATTTACCAACAATAACATGAATTAGCAAATAGTTTCAGTCAGTGTACAACTAGGTTGTGGTGAACAATCTACTTCTTCAAAGCATCAAGAATAGGAAAAGTTCACAGAAAAATATCTGAAGACTTACATGGAATTCTGCAAATAACAAAGCAAGCAGGTTCATCTGATAAATGATATCCAGAAAATTTCACTCTGCTTTGTTCTTTTTTATTTACCAGTACCTAGTCTAACAGCATAGATAGAATAACGGTACCCCTGTTATCCTTGGAATGCCTGCAATATTGTGGATTTCGAGTAGGAAAACAAGAAAAACTATCTACAAGTAAAACACAGCAGTGCAACTAACTACATTGCTTTTAACAAGAATTATTAAAACTTCTATTTACAGGAATAGTTAGCCAAAAGAATAAATTATATACTAAAAATGCACATGGCAAACTATTAAAAACGCCACTGTAATAAGGAAAAGGTAAAATGAGGATATTTACTTGCATGCATATGAAATGAGTAATTCCCAGCAAGGAAAGCAAAATATTTTCATTAAATAAACAAAATTCTCTCCCCTTGCTCATGGTAGAAGCAGAGGGTATTTTGTTAAGAATCAAGATCTCAACAATGGATGATTTTTTTTTTTTAGAATACATTTGGATTTATTCTGGAAAAAAGTATCACTTCTACAGGGCTAGAATTTATCACAGTAAACAAAGCAGAAGTTCCTACTGGGCCAAAACAAAGGCAGAAGAGCTGTCTTCATTATCATTGTACAGAACTACTGCATTTTTCAAGATTTCAGACAATAAACATGCTTGGAAAAAATTGGTACGAGTGGAATTTGAAGATACCATACATCCCTCTGAGGTTTCTATATATAAAGCTGCATAAAAAGGAATAGCATCGAAGTGGCTGCACATTAGCACATTATGAAATGATGTGCTATTAGCACAGTGAAACTAATCTCTACTGCATATGTATAGTTAGTCCCAAAACACCCAGAAATACTGGACCATCGTTATGCATCCACTGCTCAGTTAATATGACCTGCAAAGATCAACAGATCCCGAATGCACCTGCTTCATTGTGCTTGTACACAACATAACATATTCGCATCAATTTGCTTGGGAAATCCTGCACAAGTTTTTTGTAACCCTGTGACTCTGAAATGCTACAGAATTTCATTTTAAGGAAGAGACATGTTTAACTTCATAGGTAACTTAAATCTGAAATATCTTGTGCCTTTAAGATTACTTTCATCAGACAAAAGGACACTGTTACATAATTCCTTCAAACAGCAACAGAAGTCCAACCTCAAAGCCAATCATTATTATGATAGCTGAAAGAGAATTAAAATTCAACACCTAAACCAAAAGAACTTATGAATAGTTTTCATTTAATCAGGCCTTTTAAAAAAATACCAAAGTGGTGACAAAATCTTTTGAAACTATCGGATCACACCATTTGCTTATAGGTAAGTTTCCTTGGGGGGGCAGAAGTGGTAGCAAGCTGACAGTTTTTATCTTAGGTGTCTCTTCTTCAGCCACTTTAGCAACTCTGAAAAGACTCCTCTGTTTCCTTAGGGGAACACATTCAAGTCCAGCATGCAATGACTGGACTTCCAGGAACAATTTTTTTCCTCTTTGAGAGTTTCTGCGAATCCAAAGAATCAAGAGAAAGATTTAAAAAACATGAAGCCTTCCTTTCAAAATCTGATTTTGTGAACAAACATCACAAAATATCTGTTGGCTAAGTATTTAACTAGATTTTCTTCCAGAATGTGACGAGGATTGCTTGCATTTTTAAGACAAAGGCCATACAGGCAGAAACTCAGTTGAAGACTGAATAAATAGTTGAAGAAGGAACACAAGAGGGAGGTTTGCAGCTACAACTGAAAACTGAAAAGGAATCAGGGCTGTAACAAAACTTACCTTGAGATAGATTGTTTAGTTCCTAACCGTCTCTCAGATTCCTGCTCACACCGCAAGGACAGCTCTGATACTTACGAGGCAGCTGAAATGCCATAGCTGACATCCCTGCACATTAGGGTTACACAACACATACTTCGTGCTACCCTAATACTCCAGTGTGGCACAGTAACAATGCAGCAGCTGCTTGGGGAGCTGAGGCCTTCTGGAGCAGGGGCAGAAATCTCAGAGATCACGGAGGACAGCTGGGAGCAGAAATTACAACAGCCACAAGGTAAACCACCCAAGTCAGAGCCATGAGGTTGTGAAGAGCAGGATTTCCAGAAAGAATTACTAGCTTCACAAATTAAAGTTCCTATTAAATTTGTTGGAGAAACAGATGACAGGTCAGCCAAATATGCCGGAATTAAAGCAAAAGGAATATAACATAACAACCGCTACGGGAGAAGAGCATGCACCTACATTACACAGTAGCTTGCCTCCACTGTTTCCTATCTGAAGTGATCAAGACCTCTAAGGGAAGGTAAAATGCTCCAGTTTTAGTTGAGAGGTGCATGCTCACAGATACAAGCAGTCTGTGCCCCACTCTTTCTACCCATGCACAGTAGCAAAACTTTCAGGCAATCTAAAACAACAAGAAAAAGGAATCAGAAAAGCAAAGAGAAAAATCAAGAAAGTATCGAGATTACACAGAAGCACTTACAAGAAATTTCGAGAATTCCTCATAGTTGCTGAGAGAAATAGCTGATTGAGGTGATGCAGATATATTACCCCTTCCAAGGTCTTAAAAGAAAAATTCTACAATGCTGCATCTGTATCTATATTTTTAAAATAGCAAATAAGCCACTTGGGAGTGGCTTAGTGTATATTTTGGGAATGGGGTATGACAGATGAGTCATTAGAGTCAACGCTGTTTGTTTATATCGACACTGATGAAGACAGTTAAGAGTTGTTTATTTTGTGTGTCCCTAAAATTTCATCTTTTAAATTGAACCTGGAAACACTGCCATATCACAAGGATTTCTATTTACTTAGTGCAAATGAATTTCCATTGGATTCCCATTGAGACAGCCTGAAAACGTTAAAGGAAGCAACTCTATGGCCAGCACAACTACACAGAGGCAGAGGGGGGTGTCCTAGATACCCTTAGCTTTATATTTTTGGTCTGTTAAAATAAACACCTTATCAAGGTGATTTTATTAGCAGAAATAGTCTGTTTGGAATAATAACCAAGTAAAAGGCAAAACCTCTCATGACTGTGCCTAACTTCCCGTTCAGTTACAGCTGAGGATTCCTTACAGCTTAGTCTGCTGAAGTGTACTAAGATAAAAAAAAAAGACACCAAAAAAACCCCAACCACCACACTCAGAATACTGTATGGGAAATGCAATACTTCACATTTCTTGCAAAAAAATTCTAAGTAAATGTATTCATTCTTCTGTGATATGAATGTTTCTACATACCGATGCATCCAACTGTTCAGCTTTCAGGCTGGTCTTTTTTACAGTCCATTTACGAATACAAAAGTAATAAGTCTGTAAATAGTTGCTAACTTGTACAGTATAGTGTACATAACATTCAGGAAAACAAAGTGATCACCAACAAGTGAGAAAGTAATACAAATTTAACATACTGATTCGAGCATCCAATGAGCAATTTTTTGTTTGCTTGTTGGTACCCTCCATCCCCCAGCTGAAGTCAGAAGAGGTCAATCCCTTAAAAGACTTACTGCCTCTGAACAGCTAGCATCATTGAACAGCAATGAATGCCAGAAAGAGTTATGCTATTCATAACAACCACCAATCACATAGTCTAGTAATTAATTCCAATGAGAGAACAAGTGAAAATTTAATTTACTTAACAGCACGTTATGAATATATTCCAGTTCTGCCTATAAGAATAGTCAAAGAAAGATTTCAAAACAAATGAGATTTTTCCCTCAGTTCAGGTGTATATACCAAGCACAACAATAAGTCATGCTTTGCTTTCCTCTAGATTTACTTGAGAATTATCACAAATCCTTCTGCAGAAATGATGGGCCTAAATACTTCATGGTACAGTTAAAATTCCCAAGTAGCAGAAGAAATCAGATTATTCTCCCCAGAAATTAAGATTTATTTTCTTACAAGCTGAGTTTCTACCACTAGCAGATTAATTTTAAAAAGACAAAACCACAGATATATACTTACATTACCTTTAATTCAAGCATATCAGTGCATTTTTAAAATAAATGAATATGCATTTCCCCTGTTGTGGAATTAAAAGTACTCAATTTGTAGGATTTTGAAGCAGAAAAAACCCTGTATTTTCTAAGTACAGCACAAAATAAATTTAATTTAAAAAAAAAAAGTATCACAAAATCAAGGAAACAAAACTACCTCAGGCCTGAATTTACTTTCTTATTCTTACGCCTAGAGCAGAAAAATCACATTTTGAAGAATTCTAGTGTTCATCCTGCAAAAAGGATGGTTAAAAAAAAATTTTAACTTTTGAAAATGAAATAAGCCTATTTCCAACACCACCCCAGCAGCTTTTTCAATAAACATTTAGAAGCCAGCATCTTCTGTCCTACTCCTCTTAACAAATCTCCAAAGTAATTACATTCTCTTATCAAAAATCCTTCAGTAGACAGACAGTGCTAGAGTATTAACAACTTCACAAACTTAAAAAATCAAAATAATTGAAAAACAAAAATGCAAAGATGCCAAATCAAAATTGGATTTATATATACATATGCACGCATATGCCTACATACGTAGGTTATAACTCTAAATTCATATATATAACACGTGTACACATGCATGTAGCTTACAACTTTAAATTCATAGACAATGCAGTTATGAATTTCTGGGGACTTTAATACATACAATATACAACTAAATTGGAAAGACTCAGGGCATAAAAAGACATATTCTGGCTGATTTAGTTGGAGCCAGTTAAGAATTTATAATCACTAGCTGTTGACGTTCATTGAGCCGTGCAAGACATCATGCAAGCATTCATAGTCCATTTCAACAGGAAATCATAGCTCAAGATGGCTTAAATTAATTGGCATAATTTTGCGGTGAAACTGACTTAAGAGTACATATACAGTTCCCACGCCATCTGCACCACCAGCAGCCTCCAAAAGAGGTGAGGAAGTACTGAATCCGGCAGCCAGACCTGCAAGAGCTTTGCATCTTTCTCCTCTCAAGTACTGACCTCAACTGCTTCTGTGCACTCACTATTACAGCGGGTCTCCCCCAGATGCTTGCCCCTCCCAATACTGTTCTTTCATTTTAATTCAACCTTACCCTTTATCTAGTTGCTACTCTGAAAACATTCTTCAGTAAGTTGACTAAACTACTGGCCCTGTCACGCGTCCTTTCCCTTCTCAAGTCATCTAGGATTAATAAGAAAAGTATTGTTTAAAATCGTACCATTACTTTCAGAACACCTTGAGCATTTCATAGCCTCAGTATTGAAGTTTTTTAAAGTGTGTGGTAACTTTCACACAAATGTTCTCTAGGCTACAGTTTTTACCAGAAGCATACCATGCAGAGGTGATCAAATTCCATCACAGAAATCAAGTTCAATCATGAGTCACTTGGAAAACTTAACTTCTACCAAACACGTTAGGTTAATTATAAGAATTTTTTTTTTAAATATAGGAGTAAAACATCCAACACAATGGTTAACTCAGGGGAAAAAAAAGTAAAAAGGCAAACAACCAAAAAAACCCAAGTCAACACAAAAGAACCCAAACTCTTCTAAAGAATCTAACCAGAATATTATCCAGGAGAAAAGAAATAAGTTTAACAATTCAACACTCAGATATAAAAAAAATAATTATTTCAAATCAATCATAAACATTAGAACTTTTCAATATAGAAACTGGTATGCTTACCTAGCATACGAATGTACAATGCAGTCTGATCAGAGCTGTCATAGGAAATCGCTCCACGTCTCTGGAAAAAAAAAAAAGTGTATTTTATGCAAGTTAGAACTGAATAATTTTTAAATTGAAATGAAAATAAAGTATCAATTTTCCATTTCCAATTTTACTCTCAAAATTAATTTTGGAAATTTGAACATGCAAGTTTCAAATATATATACTGATTTTGTTTTAGGAGGGGACAAAGGAAGGACATGAATTGCTAGTGAAGAGATTATGAAGAACAGGACCAGAGTGTGGAAAAAATATCCCCCCCCTAAATTTCTTTCCAGATGCTCCTCAATCATTCCTCACCATAAAAAAGACACAGAACAAGATTAAGCAGACGCAAAAAAACCATGCTCCTCATAGCCTTCTAGAATGTAATACTTAAAACAAATACTTGCAGTTCCTGGTTTATTTGTTTATTTACTTTTACCTATGGGGTATTTCCATCTTTCAAAGCTAAAAGTAGTTTTAAAAGAAGTAAAAGAACTCAAATGACAGCATTACTGCAGTCCCAGGAATTCAACCTATATGCTGCAAGGGCAGGACTTGGCTGCTACATGCTACTTCCACTCCACCCAGTACTTTCTGTAGGCAAATCAAGGTACCACTGAAGCAGGATATAATACATAAAGGTATTTTAAGGAAAACAAGCAAGTGGTATTTCACTTTTGATGATAAAAGTCTAAAAGAGTCATCAAGCTATCCATGCCTGACATTGAGATAGCCCCATATAGGCTGTATTTCTGACCTACACAAGATTTTTATGTTCCATACATACTCAGCTAACGTGATACTAGTTACAATCCAGGAAGTCTCCCACAAGTGTGGTGGATTGGTCCTCTAATAACTAAAAAATGGAAGAACTTTCTCATAGTTACTCAACACTGGCATCATATAGTTTTCAAAGCTTGGCATGACCTAGCACCCAGCCTCACACCTTGTCTTTACTGTATTTCCACTATCTTCTGCCACTTCCTAGGGCTTTCATTAATGTTTTTTCTTAACCCTAGGATCAGAGGATCACCTTCAAAATCAGACTTCAATTTTGCCAGTTCACAACATTTGTTCTTTAAAGAAATAAAGACTTTTTTGTGTGCATACACATTAAACACTCCTATGACCTCTCCCTGTCCACTACACTTCTTATTTACACTGAGGACGGTGAAGTCCTTGGTGCCACAAAGGGTTATCATACCCCTTTGAGAACTTCAGATAAAAGCCAACCTGAAGGTGAACACAATCACCCATTTTTTTCCTCTGCGTAGCAGGAGCAACACTACACACAACAGCCTGAAAACATGCAAGTTGAAAAGATGGCAAACCAAACCATGTTAGGAAACAGAACAGAAAAACAGATGTTGGCTATTGAAAAGAATTCTAAAAGAAATTAAGAGATAAAGAAACAAACTACTTAGAAGGGGAAGAAGGCAAAATTGCTTATACAACTGATGTGCTATGACTCCAAACCCAGAAGTTATACTTAATTGTTTTAATATTTTTCACGTTAAAACAAAAAAGAAAGCCTTACACTTGAAGTCAGAGAAGTATTTCCAAAGGTAAGCTTAATATTTAAATTACAGAAATGACCAAAGACCTAGCTCCAAACAGGGTCCAATTATAGTAGCTGTTGTAAAGACTACAAGGAAGAACTCCCTGCGCAGCACTTTTATGTTTTCTTAGCTTTTGTTCTTTATTTCCTTGGAAGATCATAAACCATGCAAATAATCCTTCCCTTGAAATATGTTTGTACAGCATTTCTCACAGCAATGTGCCTGTCCCGATGGGAAAGGCAGCAATACAACTCATCAGCCAGTAAATGATGCTGATTTCCCACTAACATTCTCAAGTTTCTTCATATAACCTACCTTTGAATTTCAGCAAATCTCAGCTGAATATATTTTCAGTAGCCTGGAACATTTCATGTCACTGACTCGGCACAATCAGTGATGTAATTTAGTGTTAACTTGCAATTTGCACCTGTCTATCACGGATTTCTGGACGTGTCCGGTACAGTTCTGTAATCTAATCTAGGAGAAAGCTAAGCACACATGCAGCTAGAAGAACCATGCCCAACTGGAGCATTAGTCTCCGAGAAGGAAAACAATATGTAAAAATTTACTGAATAATAAATCCTTTTGATACGTTCATATTAAAACGCTACTTGCTCTCTAAAATATTATTTGCTAGATAAAGTAGTACATCCATGTATGATATCAAATACAAAGAACATTTTTAAAAATGTAAGCCACTTCCTTATACAAACAAGTGATTTCATGATGCAAGGACTCTGAAAGATCTCGTAGGAATCTTGGAACAACTAAATCCTTTTGAAATTACCTTTCAAAGTTTGGTTTCCTAAGGAAAAGGGACAATTTACCATGTAAACCTTACTAATAATACTTCAAAAATAGTAGGACAGTTTCAGCTAATTTTGCTAAAAGGGTAGAGGTCCTAAAGATACTTCATTCACTGAAATTTGTTAAATAAAATACGTAAGAGGAAAGCACTTATGGGCAAGTTCCACCAAGAGACAGATACAGGGTGGATGACAAGCAGTCAGACCTTGCACCTTCAGACCAGGCAAATAACTGAGGTACAAATAAATAGTTAGGAGCACTGTAGTGGGCAGTCAGAGACAGAGGAGAGAGCTAATGGTACAGAGGTTTTTAGCAACTTGTGATAGGTAGGTAAATTAAATAGCATTACACTCATCCAGCCATGGATTGCTTTGTGTCAGCTTATGCTCCAAATAGGTAACAGACTACGTACCACAGGTTGAGGTATTTTCCCCATTTTCCCACTTCAAATAATACCATCAGCGTATTTGTTACACTACCCCCTACACTACTCTAGAAAAATGCAAAGAAAAAAGAAGGAGAGAAGTAATTTAATCTACCCTGCCTGTGGTTCTTTTAAGACGCTCTGCCCAGATTCCACTTTTTTAAATGAAGCAAACGGAAAGACCAGATTTAAAGCATCAGCTTCTACTGAGATGTGAACTGTCAAGTGCAGCAAATTTGTAAGCAGAAAGGCAAATGCATCTTGGAGAACTACAGTTTCTGTAAGGCACTCAATAATTCAAACAACTTCATCACCAGGATTCTATTCTTGTTGACCACCAAAAATGCCTCCTCCCCCATCGCTAATCAAAGGCCCGCTATCTGTAGCCTACACAAAGACATGAAGACCATACTTACACTAAAAATTTACCTTACTCACGCAGCTGAGATGACTGTAGCATACACTGTATCAGCCTACAGAAACCCTGGCTAAAAACATCACGGACAGACCTTGACTTGTGGCACTTCAAAATATCACATTATTGTTAATATTTTTTAACTCATTTAGAATAAAATTTTATTTCTAGATGTCTGCCACCTCTTTGGTCTACCTGAAGCTTTGTACCTGTTAATAACCATAAAGCATATTGAACTCCTTGACCCTCTGTACAAATCTCAAAACAAATAAGCATCATTCCAACAGGCAGACAGAATTGCTACTGCTCAAACTGAAGACAATCCTAATGTGTTCAGGCAGGTTCCCTTTTCAAGCACAAGGACAACTTGGTGTGGTTGAAGTATCTGCTGGACTCCAAGTGATTCAACAAATTCCTCAAATGATTCGGTGAGGTTCTTAACCACTCCACTCCTTTCCAGACATGAGCACAGCCATCTGAACTAGGTAGGCTATTGTTCTTCAGCAAAATGTCAGAAAGACAACTGGGAAGGATTGTTTACACTGGACTTCCACTTTGAAAACCTCACCTTAAATTTCAGTTTCATATTGGAGTGTCATTTATTCTTCCAAAGAGCAACACAGTAAGAAAAGCTTTCATTTCTCCTCTTTCGTCACATATTTATGGAAAGTGAATGGAAGAAGTTCAATCTAAAGTGGAAGATCCATTAATCCTTTAAGAACAACAACGATATAAGGACTCCACAAAAACAGGCAAAGGGACTATCTACCAAAAGATATAGATTTAAGTCAGATCTTTCTGAAAATCTTTTCACAAGAGTATAGGAAGTTGTTAAAGGCCATGCAACAGGAATGACATGCTAAAATAGCACATAGATCTATCTTCAAAGGGAAACTGCTTCAGTGATGCTAGGGAGTTCAGCATACACATGTAACACTTGGAAAGAGAGCAGCTGCTGCTGTTTGTGACAAACAGAAACGTTTCCATTGATGTATCAGTTTTATCACAAGGATTTCACAGTCCGGCTCAGAGCAGAGCACCAGCTTCACTGTTGGGCACTTCATTTTGGCAAGTGCCAACCAGCCAGCTTTTGGACTGTCAAGCAAAACAACTGCTGGTCTCCTTCTGTAACAGCAGAAGGAAACTGGTAGAGATCCTGGCCTTCAAAATTCAGTACCACCCATCAGAAAGAACCATCTATGCTTTTTGATGGAGTACACAACCCTCATTTTGCGACTCGGTTGTTTATTCAGAAGCTGGGCAAGAAAAGCCAGAGGACAGCAACACAGCCAGTCAGGTATTTTTACCTACTTGGCTTTTCTGCCCAAGTTACTTGCCCAACAATCAGAGGATTGTTTTCAGAAAGAGAAATTGAGAACAAGTTTGGAGAAGCTGTTCTATCATGGCAACTGCAATTTATTGGTTATGCTGCTTCAAATATACACACTTGAAAACTATTTAAGATTCTAAGACAGTTTATCAACAAGTCCCTAGAATGACAAACTAATTAGACCAGATTTCTCCAACTATTGTTGGATTTCAAAAGCGAGACTGTCATGTATCAAAATTCTTAGAATTATTTCAAGTAATTAAAAGTTCCATGCTAACATAAGATCCAGTTTTCCACAAGGCATCATCAAGCTTTTACTCACTAAAGCACTGGAAAATGTTCTTTTAAAGCACTTAAACTGTCGCTGAACTTGGGCAAGTCATTGCAAAACAGTCCTACTACTATTTTCTAAATATTTCACTGGAGTTCAAAGCAGTATTTTGAAAGTTCATCAAACCAGTGATAAGAAAATGTAGTTAACTTCAGGAAGGCAACACTAATCACCAATAAGACACACAGTGCCCCTTCAAATATGTGAATGTGGCAACTTTAATATTTTCTTCCATATGAAGCTATTTCACATGATCATCTCCCAAGACGGATGGCAATCATTTATAAACTTAGCTATTGTTTGAATGATAGTTATCAACATTAGTGATACATACATATGTATACAAGCATCTGTAATGTTATTTTCTCTTACACACCTTAGATGTATATCATGTGGCATCGTAAGATCTACCCAAAGTTTTATCACATAAAAACTTCAAGATTTAACAAAATTACACAAAACAAAAGTTGAAAATTGATCAGAAAAGAAAGCATAGTCAAAAAAAAGCATAAATGATTGACTTAAACAAGGACAGAAACACACAGGGGTATTACCTTCAGAAGCTAAATCAGAATGGTGGAAGGACTCAAAAGCAACAGCAAAAGAGGATAAAACAAAAAAAATAGGATAAAACAAAAAACACAAAAAAATAATTCTTTAAAAGAAACAACCATTAAAAACAACCATAAAATGCAGAGGGTTTTATGCTTAACTGTATTATGTCAGCTACCTGGAATTCCTATTTTTCCCCACATTAACAGAATCTTCAACCAAACTGAATTACAGACATAATCCTTAGGCAGGCTTTTTATGTCAAGTTTCAGAAACCTAGCGATTCGACAGTATACCAGTAAAACGCGGATGATGTACTAGGCTAGCACACCGGCTGTAAAACTTTGGCATTTAGAATCTGCCTTCAGTCACAAGTGAACATCCATTAAGGTATCCTGGTCTTTTTCTTGATGTGACAAAAGTTATCACAAGTGCTAGCAACTAAACCTGACCGGTTTTGCTTCTAGTAATTTTGGAACTGTGTTACTGGCATGGCTGAAGAGTACAGGCATGGATACCTGGCAAAGCTTGCTTTCACAACAAATTCAAGTTCATGTTTGTTCAGACTATTCTATTAATTGTACAAGAATGTTAAAATCGTGTATTAATTTAAAAAAAATAATCTATCTATATATAAATGCATGAACTCTTCAATTTTTCAGTTTCCCTCATCCTCTCCAATGATTCTGCCCTCCTTCACAATCCTAAGCTTAAATTTATTCCTCCTTTAGGAATCAATTCCAGGTTAGGCAGGCAGCAAGTTGTGCTGAGAAGAACCTGGTCTCCTCTCTAGGCACCAATCCCACCTATATTTACTACCACAATATACATTACGGGGATACTTAGGTTCTTTAGAATGTGAAAGTAGGAACTCCTAATTTTGTCTAACATTAGCACACATTTTTCAAAACACAGGCATCTCAAATGGAAAGGCTACAAAGTAAGTGAAGTAGCCAGTATTTCACCTAAGCAAACAAAACTGGTATTTCCACTCCCATAACCCTGAAATCAACAATACAAAAAGGATATCCTGCCCAGGAAGCAAAATACGCTAATTTGTATTATTCTCTCCAGGTTTAAAACTGTTTTTCCTTATTTTCACAAAGCCTTTAAAGCACTATAAAACTGAAGATCTGTTAGTAAAGGAGGCAAGCAAACCCCTGCCACTCAGAAGCCATTTCAGATCCGTTTTCCCCGTCTCCTACCTGGCACTGCTACAAACACACTCTTCCCACTTCAAGGCAGGCAAAAACCGAGCGCTACAAAATCACGTAGGAACGCTTAAGAAACGCAGTCTTACGTGACGAATGATGTGCTTCCAAGACAGATCAGATGTGAAAAGGAAAAATAAGTACCACCGGCGAAGTTCGTAATGACCTGTTTTCTCTCGGGCTACTTGCAAGCCCAGTTAGTCAAACCAGAACAATAAAATGGCCTACCTTAGAAGTAACCCATTTGATAAGGACCAGGGCTAAACACCAGATCAACGCAATTCCCATCGGATCACCCCGCAGACCCGAAGCATAGCCTCCTCCCCGACCCCCGCCGGCGCCGGACGGGGCGGGAGGGTGGGAGAGCCCGAGGCGCCGCGCAGAGGCAGAGGCAGGGCCGGCGGCCGGCGGGGGCTGCCTGCGCCGCCAGCAGCTGCGCCCAGGCTGCCGCCACCTGACGGCCCCAGCAAGGCGCTCCGCCGGAGCGGCGCTGCCCCCCGCGGCCCGCCGCCAGCTCCGCGCCCAGCTCCACTTCTCCAAGCAGCGGCCGCGGCCGGCAGCGCAGCCCTGCTGAGCCCCACCGAAAGGCTGAAGGAAACGAGGGACCGCGACTGCGTGCTTTTGTAACGCGCGTTCTAACGCGGCAAAGCTTGCCAGGCTGCGGGACCAAGCTCCAGCACCGCTCCAACCGCCGCCCGAGCGAATTCAGGATGCCGCCGTGCCTCTCCGTGCCGCGAAGAGCCTGCTTCCAGCAGATTTCACCACAGCTGACGTTCACAAGTTCCTTTTATCTCTGCCACCCGGAGAACTGCTACGAACTGAGCTTCAAAACGTATTTCAAGGCTGCTTTCATAGCAATTTACTATAAATAACGTTAATGAAGGAAAGCTAACGCACTAAACACTCGCAATCGTTCAAACCGGTCACGGTTCTCTAACCTCTCCTTTTGGCCGCTAAATACCAAGCCATCCTTCGTACTACCCTTCCAGCCACACACGCTCCTGCCTGACCTGGCACCTTGCTTCCGTTTATTGCTCCGAGGGTTGAGCTTGAACTGAAGACTACAGTCCCCCTCACAGACCCACACACACCCCGGCACTTTCCGTGGCTGGAGAGCACACTGACTTCCTCTCAGAGCACTGCCTATGTAGCCGAGCCATCCCACACACCTGGTGCAGCTTTGAGATTCATTTTAGCTTTTGTCATTTTAAGCTGACAAAAAATGTTTCATTTCAGAAATACAAAGAAATCTCAAATAGTTTGGGAAAAAAAAGTAGCTACGGACGGAAAAAAGGAACAGAGTGTAGGATAATGAGAAGTTTAGAAGGATGAAGTGGAGTAATTGAAAGGAAAATTACATGAAGATTCTGCTCTTCCTATAATTATTCTTTTATTATAAGAAGATCATATTGCAAATTCTAATACGTGCACAAAATAAAAAAGTTAGCACAGATTACCGAAGGAGTAACTTCAGCACTGAAAAATTAATTTCCTCCTATTCACAGGAAAAGAGGACACAGCACAGGGGCTGTTTACTGAATGAAGGAGAAGACTCGGTAACTGAGATAGGGTTCTGTGTTATTTTATAATATGATTCCCAATATTTGTGCTGGTGTTTAAGCTATAATCATGATCTCAGCACCAGCTGTGGGTTCCTACAGCACCATTACGTTCCAAACATGTATACTCTGCTCTCTCACCTCCCTATGCCCCTGAAAACCAGTCAGATCAAAACCACATGCAAGAACATTCAGAATGGACCTTTTGCTACTTCACTGAATGAATACAGCACTTATCTAAAAGGTCTGTTAAGTTCCACCCAAAATACAAACTGTCACAGAGGCAGATTTAAAAATATTACCATCTCCAAACACTTGACCAGGTTAAGACACTCTGATAGTTAGTCATCACCAGTCTGGTATTACTTTAAAAAAAAAAACCAAAGCCACAATAAATGGCATTAAGCTATATCCACATGAGCAATTTGGCACAACTGGAGCAGATCAAAACACAGCTGCTGCTGAGGTCTTCACACCTATACTACATGAAGCCCAGGTCAGGGTTTTTTTGCAGGACACATTTACTCACACTTCCTGAACTGGACCGGACCACAGGAGGTTCAAAGCTGCCAAAAATGACCGATAACCAGCCAAACCTCTACAACCCTATCAAGGATTAGAGTACATTTGGTGCACACAAGGAGTGGAATAGCTTAGTTTCTTTTGAAAAGACGCTAGCTAGCACATACCAAAACCACTCTGGAAAACAAACAAATGGGCATGATAAACAGGGACAACAAGGTGATTTGCTTCAAGACTGAACTCTCCTCCAAATAAAACTCTTAACACAAGTAGCCTTATACCCTCTGAAAGGTCAAGCATTTCTCTCCGTCACCACTATTTTCCATCCCTGATCAGTCTTCTTTTTTTTCCTGTCTCAAAACACATGTTGGTGTGTGTGGATGATCTTATCCCAGGTGCATGGAGCAAGCCTTTCTTTCACCGATACCAGAAACACAACATTATTTTAGAAAACAGTGATACAAAGTAATCACCCTTTCCTCTTTGTCTTCCAATAATAAGTGGTTTAATTAATTAGCCTCCACTTACTGAAAGTTTTTCTTAAAACTATTGTCTCATGTATAAGTTTAGTTCCAGAACACAGAAATAAAAGTATCTGCCCATCTGTTAAGCACCACTATAGCATTACTTGTTTTAACTATGGCTTGGAAATTGAAAGACTGTTTCAGAAATAGGATTCTGAATCTGGAGACAGAGGAAGACCAAAAAGTGCACTGGTTTATACGAGAAGTATAAAAAAAGCTCAAGTGCTTCTTTTG
The DNA here is from genome assembly GCF_947461875.1 of Haliaeetus albicilla. Classification (NCBI taxonomy): domain Eukaryota; kingdom Metazoa; phylum Chordata; class Aves; order Accipitriformes; family Accipitridae; genus Haliaeetus; species Haliaeetus albicilla. The sequence continues at coordinate 39,170,128 of NC_091485.1, forward strand.
GGGAAAGTACTGCTTTGAATAACCCCATTAACAATTCTAAGGTGAAGGTGAAATAAATGATGTTTTACAAGTTTATGAAACTAAATTACTCAAGGTCATTTGTAAGTATGGTAAACCCTCAGGTACAAGACTACATAAAAATAAGAGAGTACTAAATTCCCTCTGTGATAACATACTACCTATTATACTACCTAAGTTCTGGGAGTGCAATCAGTGACCCTTGAGCTGTGGACATCATCAGTCTCGGCTTCATCTTGAAATGAAGGAGCACAGAAGAAAGAACAGCTACCATACATTGCATTTTTTGTCTTTTAAAAATCATGGAAGTTCTTATGGCTGTTTCATTTTCTTTCTTCTTCTCTTTTCTTCCCTGCTTTTTAGCAGATTCTTTTTCATTTTTTTTTAATTTTCTCAATGCATGCAGAGATACCATAAGGCAAGATTTCCAGTACTTAATACTCAAATATAGCATACAAGTCACTAATTCCTCTGTCTTTACCATCCACTCAATGTACAAGTGCAATTGCTGTCTCTTACCATTTCCAAACAAACATAAATATTCCAATGACTTCAGTGTAAACTTAATGATATATAGCATTGTAGATGCATCTAAGCAGTCAAATGCATGTTTTGCTACAATTTTTGCATTTGCTCAGTAAGCCTTTCTGTGTAATTCTTTGTAAGAGAAGAATTCATTGTCAGTGCAGCAGAAAGCACCTGGGGTCTTGCAACAGTTGTTACAAAGATTCCACTAAGGAATTTGTTAAAGATACCAGTTTGCTCTCCCTGTGAAACTCGCATCACATGGGATCAGCTCCTACCAGTTCAAAGTAGCTCTCCATTAATATGCTAATGTGATTTGCAATGATCCAATTATTTTCATATATGCTCCTACAAATCTGCAAGGCTCCACATGGAAACCCATTATTTCCTAATAGTGTACTCTGTTATTGGAAGTACTAAGTACAGGATCCCAGTTTTACTTGTATATTTCTAAATACCCATCTGTTCCAATCCTTTTCTCCCTCTCTTTTTTTTTAAATAAATTTCAGCAGTCCTGAAGAATGAATCAGCATTGCCTTACAAACCTCAGTAACTACTATATGTACAGAAGTGTCTTTAAATCCCCTCTTCCCCCCCCCCCCCCCAAAAAAAAATTCAGTAACACCTACAGGAAATCCAGAGTTGAAGCAACAGCACCATATTTCACAGACATTATTGGGTCTCACATGATGCTCCCGTTTAAATGCAGCAGGGCTTCACAGATCTCCATCACCACATAAGGTTTTTATGCAGAAGTTTGATGCCCATTGCTAATCACTCCTACTTGCCAGAATGACCTGATTTCACATGCATGCACTTGTACACCTGGCCCAGAAATGAGATCCCTGTGGAGTCTCCTTTGCCCTTCAAACACCCCCTTCCAGAACAGAGGCTTGTGGCACACTGATTTCTAGGATACACTCCTGACTGGCATATTACTTGTTAGGAACCAGTCAGGGAACTTAACTGTATTTATATTAACAGCATGTAAAGACAGCAGAGGAATAAGCCTATCATTTACCAATTCATCAGCACACAGTGGAAAAAAACCCACAGCTCTCAACTCATTTCCATCTTTTCTTCACTTTTCTCCCTGCCTCATTATCTATCATGTTAGATCTCTCTCTCCAGCAGACTTCACTAACAAAGAATAATTAAATGGTAATCTACAAGAAGTATTCTTGTAACAAATGTGGGTAGTGATTGCTGCAGCCCAACCCAACCACTGAACACTGCACTCAAGGAAAATATGCCATTATTTTTACAGATACTGAGAGCAGACTTTTAGAATATCACAACGTATACACAATGACCAACATTTACAAATGCTATTTCTGTTATGACTTAACTTAAAAAGTAATCTAAGCATTTTACTTTCAATTCAGCTTCTTATTTAAAACATTTGCCACATTAGCCTACGTTGCAACTAGGTACAGGTTTCCAACTATTGCAGCTGCTTATTAATAAAATCACAAAATCATAGTCATTTAGCTTGGAAAAGACCTTTAAGATCATCAAGTCCAACTGTAAACCTAACACTGCCAAGTCCACCACTAAACCATGTCCCTAAACACCACATCTACACATCTTTTAAATACCTCCAGGGATGGTGACTCAACCACATATCAGCTAGTAAGCAATAAGTAAACATGTAAAATTAAAGAAAGTTAGCAAAATTCACCTTCCTTGCCACATATAAATCATTGTTACTACCTATCTCATTGCAACTAAACTCAAAAGGCTAGTTGACCTCAAACTAAGGGCTTAGAACTCCAGAACATGAACTTCCAAAGCCAAGGACAGCTACAGATCCAGAAGGCAGAATTTAGTAATTTACCTAAAGACGCTTTTCATTTTTAGTATCTTCCATTTCAGTCTTCAATAAGATAGAACAACACTCCCCCCTTAGGAAAGAAAGGATCCAATCTCAATGAATGAAAGCAAGCCAACAACCTACATTTCTATACCACCACTCATTCATCAGCTACTCTAATATACCAATAGAAAACTATCAGGATCATCTTATGTGCACTGCATTTCCAAAGGGGTAAAAGGTATTCTATATTTTATAAATAAAACCACATAAATCTTTGCCAAAGCAAGCACGTTATTAAACATTGCATTTTTTTTATGGCCTTTTTTAACCTTTCACCATATTTGCTTAACATCATGCTTATGCAGGTTAATAAAAATGGTCACGTAACACTGAAAAAGTGATTTGGCAAAAATGCACATATCTTAGTTGAGGGGTGGATAAGAACGCATTTTTAATTTCCTTGCATAGAATAAACATCTAGAAACAGATTACTTCTTTCTAAAACACTTCTTTTGCAATACAAATTAGAATACTCAGTGCCTCTGTCATATCATGAACTTTAGTTAATCTTCTGTTGATTTATTTTACCTAATATAGTAAATTTCAGAGTTTCTACAAAGAACATACACATTTAAAGGACCTGAACTGGATCATTTGTTACTGTGCCAGTTTGAATATATCCTTATAATCCTTGTTCTTATGAAAACATATCTAGCCAAAGAACTTAAGGCCTACAGTACAGTATTCTTTCTCAATTTTTTCAGACATCCATTTTTCTGAGGCTGCTTACTTACAATTAGATTTTGGGGCTTTGTTTAAATCCGCAGAACTTAGATTTCTGCTTTTCTCCAGAGAAGAGATGTTGGCAAGAAGCTATACTCCGCTTTTACCTAACCCTCTTTACAGAAACAAAAAAAATTATTAAAAAGTTATTGACAGTTTACACAGACGTATTTGTCATGTGTTACTTGAGAAATATTCATTTTTCAACTGTCTGTCAGACATAGTGAGGCATATTAGCTTGGACAGAGAATCATTTTGGCATGGTCATACAGATGCTCAGTCAAGACTGGTCTACATCAGCTTGTACCTGCCCACACCTGTTCGCAGATACGTCATCTCCGCACTCACAAAAGGTCTGTGGCACAGCAACAAACTGGTCTAGTTTTAGAGTTCAATACAAATGCCTTCATCCATGATTTTGAATAGTTAAAAAAAAACACAGTACCATTGTTACAAGACAAAGTACTGTCAGGGCCTCAGACAGCAATCCATTCACTAAGATAGACTGTTCTGAAGGCAAGATGCAAGAAGTTGAGTTTTAGCTGCTCTGAGTTACCTTGTTTCACTATTGAACACCCCTTCAACAAAGACTCAATGGTATATTGGAAGCAAATAAAGAGCAATTTCAATTCCCACGTACTTCACATATTGCAAGTAACCTGGCTATGTAAGTGAAAACAGATGAACAGTAACGTGTGACAAGAAAAGCTACCAATGTTTTAGATTTTGTAATAGAACATTTATGTTCTAATTCTAAAGCACATCCTTTGAACAGTGAAAGACTGTCTTACTGTCTGTCTTATATTTAACTGGAAATGTAAATAAAAAACATTGAGGTTACAATCTCACAAAAAGACAACATCATGAAATTGTCAACACATCACACCAGAAAAGGAAATTACACAAATTTAAGTCACAATAGTTGCATCTTATAAATCTTCATAAATTAGCTGCAGAAGATGCAAAGGACACAAGAAGCTTGTCCTCTAAATTCAAGGCTTAAGCTTTTTTCCTTGGAGAGAAGCTTCTCCAGTATCTTTTATGCTTATATGAACACTACTAGCTCACCTCTGCAGCTTCACAGCTCCTATGTGGAAAGGGGGAGCACAGGAAGCAATCGCAGACTCCCCAGACAGCAGCTGTATGTATGAATTTCCACACAAGTGTCTGTCTAGCTCATGAACCCAAAGAAGAGAGCAATGCAGTGCAGTGAATGAAGGCTAAAAGGCATGGGGGCAGGGTACAGTGTGAGCTGCTCCGTTTGACTTGCTCCCTGGCTTCTCGCTCATTCAGACATGAAAAGCAATCAGAAATTAATAGACTGAATCAAAAAAACTAAGAGCTTCTATTTGGCTCGCAAGTGATGGGTAATCTGCCATAAGTATGGGGGCTCACCTCCCTCTCAGCCTCAGGAACATCTGCCTGCTTGGTTCTTGACTAGCAAGTTTTCACTACTCCAGCACTGCTAAAAAGATACTTTTAACCCCCTCATACACACTTCAATTCACTTTGTCGGAAGTATTTAAAGAGTAGTTTACACAAAATTAAACCATTGACATGTATTGAGACCCCTCAGGCAACACAGCTTCCATTTATATTATAAGCAGGTATTTATGCAAGGATTTTAGATATAATTTTCAAATTTTATTTAAAAAAAAAAATAATCTAAGAGTTCCCACAGAAAAAACACATTTCAGCATTTCCCCAGGCACACAGGCATATGCTAAAGCTCAAAAAATACGCTAAACATTAAAAAGGCAGTAATAAAATCATCTTTGTTTCTGGTTCCTTGCTATCCATCACACAAAAACATGAAAATATTATGTTGTCAAAAATTATCAAATTTCACAGGGAAAGCTGGAAGTTTCACATTAATAAATTAAGCAGAGATGGCAAGAGAACATCTGAAATAAATCAAGCCTAGCTTTTCTTTTCCTATTCTGCGATCACTTCCATTAAAATAACTGAACGACTACGGAGGACAAACACTGAAACTGGTTACACCATCTGCTGTCAAATCCACAAATCAATATAGTATTTTATTTATAATATGATGGCATTGCAAATGAAAATCATAATTAACTTAAAACAGTCATTGCAGAGTTTACAAAGATTAAAGAGATTCAAAGAAAGACCATATTGGCCGTGCCCAAGCATTTCACAAAAAAAGCAAAGCACATAACTAAGAAGGAACACATCTCATCTGAAATACAAAAAAGGTTAAAAGAAGTTACATTAGCCAGCTACATTCAACTTCTTTCACCTCAAAAAATCTAACATTTTAAGCTTGGGGGGGGAGGGTGAGGTAGGGGGGGAATCACCCAGAATCCATTAGCAGAGTTACAGTTTTTGCTGCAACGAAAGTTATTCCTGGAGAAAATTCATCTGGAGACTCATCTGCACTGAACACTTATTTCAGAACTTGCTTATACACCATACCCAAAAATGCTTGTAGTCTTCCATGCATTTTCCCAAGAGCTAATTAAACCTATGCCCATTAAGGTTAAGCTGACCAATTTCAAATGAACTGGTTAAGCAGACCAATTTCAGCTGAACTACTTAAACTTGGAAAGGCTCTAATGAGACAATAAGCTGAACACCCTAACCCTCCAAATGCCACAGTTCAACACCTGCCATTGCAACACCTTCCCTCACATTCTAGGCTGCAACATATTATTGCCAGCTTCCCACCTTTTATTTTATTGAGCTACCAATACAACCCTGTCTTACATACTTCCAAATTCTTCTTCTCTGACCTGTAGCAGATGCAAATTTCTTACAGTGATTGCTGTAAAAAATGTGCTAATAAAGTTTAATAAAGGTATTTTCATGCAAAATTATATTTGCTAGACATTTACACATTTGTAAAACATGTAGTTATTGCCTTCCATTAATATTGTGTTAGCAGGTGGGTGCCAGCAATCCATGCATCCAAAGACTTTTCATCAAAAACATAATCTACTTATTTCAGCATATCACCACTATAGATAAAGCTGACCTAGTAACAGAGATAGCTTTTCAGCAGTGTTGTGGCTTATGTCTGCAGGTGTTAAACTGAAAAAGACTACTGTTTGAGAATGAAATACAATGAAAAGGTTCAGCCTTCTATTACAGAGATGTCAGCATAACATACTCGTTCTTTGATACAAAGAAAGAGCTTTTAGTTTGTTTTAAATACATCAGTACTAAGAAAGAGAAAGCTGATAAAGGAACAGAAGAATTAAAGCTCAAAACCAATATAAAAAAAATTCCCAGGCAAAAAAATCCAGATGATTGCAATCTCCTATTAGGAGGAAGAATGGAAGGAGGTACGGAAACAGGCATATAGAAGTGTTCTATTAATAAATACTTTTTTGTACACTTCACAGCTGACACATTGACACAGAAAAATGTGGAAAGCTAGTAGAAAAAAGTTTAGGGACTTCTCCAACTACAACTAATATCCTACAGCCTTCTCAAAAATACAATTCTCATTATTCAACCCGACTGTGCATTTTATTGCATTTACGACTTTCCGAGACCTCCTACAATTAAAAACCACTTTCAAGTAATTTTTCTTCCACGATTTCACAGCAGCATACATCTGAATTTAATAATCCATTTTTGAAGGTAACAAGATGCTACTTTCATTGTCAAGCTTTAACATTACACAGAAATTGAATTTAAGAATCTAGCATAAAAAAGTTATTTCAATGGGATTTAAGAGATACACATTTGTAAAATTAAGTTCCATTTCCATTTTACTTGGTTATCCTGCAGGGATACTGAAAAAAAAAAAAGCCATACAACTGTTATATTGTTTCTTAAAGAAGCAAGAATTGTAGCAGTACCAACAAGAATGTTTATCTCTGAAGCTCCTTGCCACCCACTGGACACCTGTCAGTCTTGGCACTGGCCTTTATGTGCCCATGTAAAGAAGATTTTGCATGGCATAGCCCTCTCTTGACCAAATTAGGCTAACCTCATCTGCATTGACATCAGTGCCTATAATTTTGGAATCTCATCGACAGAAATAGCTTTATCACAGGGCCCAGCATACAAATTAAGCATCTGTATAGGGCGTGCTGAACTTGTGGAAGTGATGAAAAGCTGTAGTGGAAAAATCTTAGCATACGCTTTGAAGCTATATCTAATTAAGGCAACAGTTAGCTACTTTGGGTGAATTTATTATTTGAAGTCTTGGGTTTAGTCCGCTTGCAGTATTCTCTGTTTCCACACAAGCCAGTGTTAAAACCTTTCATTTTCACTAAGAACCCTGAACAGTAGTTCAGCTTAGTACATTTGAAAGCATTTAATATTCCAGGTATAGAGAAATCACAGAAGTTTTTGGTACCAGATCCCAGTTTTGTCTTCAAATTTGGTGTCACTAATAATCCCGTTGTTCTGTGAGAAGCCATTTCAGCTTGCTGCAGGATTATCTCCAGTACTAAATTTGTGCTGTCTATGCGTGATGAACTAAGAACACTAAGACACAATTAATTTCATTAATGTTACATGACTTAAGCAGTAAGGGGAAAGTCTAGTATAGCAGATCATGATTTCCTTATGAATTTAGTAATCGAATTTTATAGAGGGATTTTTGGAAAGAAGCAGAATGGCAAAACAATTAAGCTACGTAATCAACCTCCAAAACACATTTGGAAAATGAGGGGAGAGAAAGAGAGGAGTAACTTGCACGACGGTAGCATAATTCCAGGCTCCTCATCACTCTGTCAGAGCTGGTAGTTTGCAGATCGAAAAAGCGTACAGCACTGCTCGCTCCATTCTCTGGGGGAAAGGAGGATCTGCTGTCAAGTTACTTCTCCAAATATGATGGAAGACAGACATGAGCCGCAATATAATTAAAGCCTTTCTCACCTTATGAAGGAATTTTAAGACTTATGGAAATACTGATGAGCATGCAGAACTAAAGATCAGAACAAAAGAATAATAGAAAACACTGAAAAGATTCTTTGCTTTGAAACAGTTACTGAATATGGATGTCTTTGCTCCTGAAGGGAACAGTACTGGATCTACTCAGCATACCCCCAAATATTTACTAGAAAAAAAATAGAAAGAAATACAACCCCAGCCTGTAGTTCAAGATCCCTGTTTTGGGAAGGGAATATGGGGAGCCAACCTATGACATGCACAGCAGAGCTTTGCTTCCCGTGCTATAAATCAGTCTACCTCCACCACAATTAACCCAACTTTTTCTTTACTGCTTCCTACGCAAAATTACAAGTTGTTCCTCATGCCTTTAACCAAAATTTTCCATGTGTAATCAAAAGAACTCACTCTCATCCTACTGTCGCCTCTTTTGCACTGTATCCTACCAAATAATAGTGCAGGGGAACAGGGAAGGAAAGGTACCACATACTCTTGGTCTTCCATTTACTTTCCAAACTGTGAAGAGCAAAAACTTTTCAAGTCCTGAAAATAACTGATCAATAGATTTTAAACACTGAACTTTTATTCTGCTTTGAGAGATAAGAGTATTTCTATCAAGTAATTTCTATTTCTTTCAAGAAAGTTTCAGACACGTCCTTCTAGACAAATAATACAGGTATTTTGGAAAATATCCTAAATTTAAAAGGTATTCATGGCAATAAATCATTAGCCAACATAGTCAGCTGCTTGTAATCCATACTTATGATGTCCTTAATTTTAACACCACAACCCCCCCCCCAAATAAATTAAAAAAAAGAGAGAAAAAAAAGAGTACTGGTGCATCATAACTAAATTCTCTTACAGCATATACTTTTTTTTAATAGACCAAGAGTAAGATTCTATGCTGGTTTTCCAAAGAGCTCCCAAGTCCATTTATGCACATAGGTTGTTGCTCCCATAATTAAGTCATAATTCTTTACCTAAAAAATGAAAGGTCTGAAATGGCAATAGGCTTCACGTATTGCCAAATGCTCAAATTCCAATGGCAGAATTAATTTTCTCAGTGGCTTCTCTAAAGCACTCATCAAAAATACCAGAGCACTTCACAAGCACTCATCTTCAAAACCCCAGTCCAGCACAAAGAGATCAGAGCCCAAACATCAGTCCTTCTGGGCACCCAATTTAAGACTGCTAGAATTGTATTCTTCCAATTTCTTAATCACATACACCTCTCAGGTAAGCATAGCTCCCTGGCCTGAGATTCTTCCTCTGTTGGGAGTGGGCGGAAGGGATGATAGAGGGCAGGAAAGGCAAATCAGGCTGCAAAGTCTCACATCAAGCACTTAACAAATAAGAAGCATACCATCATGATCTAGGAAAAAGTTTCATTTACATGTCTGCACTAAGAAGCAATTACAAGATGGAAGCATGAGAAATACGTTTTTCTCCAGAGTGGCATTTAACTGCTTTATAAGTACACACAATCCTCCGTTCTTAAACAAAAAACACAAGGAATGGTTCTAATGCTTCACACAACACAAGCAAGTACATTTTGTGCAATAAAAGAGGCAAAGATTTCCTGGAAAATATTAACAAAATTAAAACCTCACAATGCATCAATGTAAGGATGTTAACATGCATATTTCCTAAATGCTGTGCTTCTCTTTAGAATTACACCCAAAACGGAACAAAACTGTTGTGTCATAATTGCTTGTTTCTTTCCATTTATTAAAAAAAAAAAACTAACAAACAAACAAAAAACCAACCAGCAAACTATGAAATTCTATTGGGTCAGAACATACTTTACCCACATAACTTCCAAAAGAAGCTGCAAACTCTAGATTCATCTCAGAGGCCACTTCTGCTGTTTTAAGATATAAACTACACACATACATAACTTATGTTCAACAACAGAAAACAAATTTTAAAACTATTTTAAAAATTAACAAGTTTAAAATGTATCCCAAGCAATAGAGCAATAAATCTTTATATATATACAAATACACTCAGCACATAAGCTGTATTTGGAAACAAACGCACAATTTTAAAGCAATAATTCTTAACCAGCGAGTACCAACTTTTTACAGAAAGCAACACAATACAAAAAAATTTTAAAGTAGTTATGTACACAGATTCATTTCTATCCTTCTTGACCTGAGCTACTTACACTTTTCCCTGAACAACTGAACTTTCTGCACTGGATTAGCTGCTATTATCTACAAACCTAAGAGTTCAAAAAAAACCTTTAAAACTGCTAAGTTTAGAACTTTTCCAAAGTTGCTTCCTCTAGGCAGGTTAGTTCAACACACAATGCCTACTGGAGTTGTAAGTGGTATAGTAATCAGGGCTAGGCATGGACAGGGCATTAGCCATAAAGCAATCTGTACTTAGTGATGAGAATAAGTTTTCAAGCACACAGTTCACGCCAATATGCCTTTGACTCTGGAAAATTTAACATTGTACAAAGCTTTGAACACGTTAGCCACAAGAGCACACCGGAGCACTGGAGAGCCTCCTAAGAACCTCTGCAGTAATTACCACGAGACTAAACATCACTATAATTAAGTTTCCTTATTTAATAAAAATAATTGCTTTATGTTTTAAAATCCACAGGTATAGGGCAGTTTATCTGAAAAACTGACGCCTCTCATCATCAGGTTACGGCTTGCGTTTACTGTTGCAAGACTACTATCTTAAATACTTCAGGATCACCTTGAACTGAGAGATTGCTATGCTGTCTGTTACAGTATGTATGCGTGGGGTACAACACCCAGGACTGGTGTTGACTTGCACCTCGATGCATTGACATTGTTAGATCTTCTTTTTAATCCCTAATTTTGCAAAACAGGTTTCAGTATAACAACACTCAACATTCAACAAGTAGGAAGAACTACAACTAATAAGCTGAACTCCTTTCCTAGCTCCAGCCTCCCACATACCATGGATGTGTGATACAGGAGGCTTGCCGCCCTTCAGCTGCACACCTTTCAGCCTTGCACCGAGGCACAGCGTGCCCTAAGGCAATATATATTATTCCACTTCTTCCTGATTCCAGACATGTTGTGAAGGAGTGGGATAAGCTCATACAAATGCGGGGCTGCTGAAGAGAGGGCACTGGAGTCAAAAGCTTAATTTTTTGCAAGCAGGTATCTATTATCATGTGTTGGAACAGACCACAGAAAGCTTTAAAATCTGAATTGTAACTTTTTCAAGGCTTAGAAAGGCAAGTCTGTTACTGCATTAGAGAAAAATATGGTTAAGTTTAAAAGACAGCATACATCTGTGAAACACTCAGGATAAATTTCAGTTTGCATCAAAACAGTACATTTTCATGTTAATACTATAGCTTATTTTTTTCTACAAAAAAAAAAGACATCTAAAAGCTAAAAAATTTCTTTGAATACAAAGTTATAAAGGTCACATAAATATCCCCCACAAAACCATCTGAAGGGACAATAAGCTATTTTCGACTGGCAGATGATTAGCTGGATATTCTCACAATACTTTCATGGAAATCATTACATATAAAGTGGAATTCCATATGCAAAATTAAGCAAGTAGCTTATCAGCCCCCAACCCCTTCCTCCCTATAAATTACATCACAAACCCCTCAAAAGAGGAATTTAACTTTTACTCTCTAACGAAATATCACAACATACTTATTTTACTTTAATTTTTCCTGACATTTTGTACCATACAATGTGTCCTGACAAACTCACCTGATGGATTACTTTAGTATTTTTTTCCCCTAACATCTATGGTTAAGTTCTGTGCAGCGGTTGAGATTTTCCCTTTAAAATTGAAAGGGTGGCTATTTCTATAACTGCCAGTATTTTTGTTATTTCAAACACACAAAAGGGTGAAAAGTAAGAAACCCAACGAACAACTGAAATGAAAGCTCCCCTGCTGCACTTCAGATGAGACTAAAAATAAGCGAGAGAGCTCAACATTAGAACTGTTTACCATTTTTGTTTGCTCTTAAGACAGGAAAAAAAAAGGGAGGAGGGGGAGGTCTGAACAAATTTGAGACAGAAATATAATTTTCAAGGAACCATATTTGGGTTTGGGTTTTCCCCCACCCCCCCCATTACATTATCTATTTGACAGAGGTTTGTCTACTCTGTTTCAACTTCAATGGGTTTCACTTCCTACCTTTTTCTTGCACTAGCAAAAGTACAACCAAGCTACAAGTTTCTGAAGAATACACATGAACGTTCCTCAAGCCCAAAGAACACAACCTATTCAACAGTGCTACTTAGTTGCTCTTACCTTTTAGCTTTCCTGCTACAGTGAAACCTTTTTAACAAGGTCTGCAAACTGCTCAGGAAACCGGACAGTAAGATAGCTCTTTAACCAAGAGTTTAGAAAATGGGAGGCTGGGGAAACCCACCTCAGGCTTGTAACAAGGCATAAGAGCTTCTCCTGAAGTAAGATGAGCAAAGGTTTTGCAAAGTCAGAAAAGTAACTCAATTCTTTGCAGGAGCTGGGAGAAAATAAGTGACCGAATTCATGAATCCATAAATGTACACAGCATGTTGTACCCTAAGAAAGGAGAAGACAACATCCATGGGCTTTTCTTTAACTGCCACTCATAACAATTAGCTGTAAGTAGGAGCCGAGCTTTACCACCACCAGATTAATCCAGAAGAAACTTGGGCTCTGCTTCACAGTTCACACAAATAGGGAACTAAAAGAGAAGCCAGCCATATTCTTGCCTCCCTCAACAAGCAGCAAGTAGACTGTTCTTCCCTGTGGCCTGACAGTCTCCACTTTGGCATGCATATGGAATAGCACATCTATGAACTGCACCAGTTTGGACAAAGTTCTTAAAAAGTATCCTATCCAATTTACCTACATTTATCAATCTGAACTGCCAGATATCTGGAAATCCTTCAGAGAGCAACTTGGTATCACACACAGCAAATCAGCATGTTCTGGGCACTGAAATAATTTGATATGATAAAGTCTAGAACAGACTCAGTGAGCTTATGAATATGGGAACAACCTACATGAATGCACTAAATCTGTGCATGTCAAAGCCTGCTACACATGTGCAGAAGGCTCCTCAGATTCCTAACCACTTTCTCCAGTAGAAAATACTAGGTGACTCATTTCCTTGATGTGTACATGCATCATTTCAGTGTAGATAAGAGACACCCCCCCCCCTTTTTTTCTTTTATTTTTAAACTGCAGGTGTTGTCAAACTCCATAAGACCAAGTCAACATCATACAAGTCGCATCCCTTGAAAATGAAAATAATCCTGCCAATAATCACTTAGCATATCTGGTATCAATCCACATTCTTGAAAAAATTATTTGGGGGGGGAAGGAGACAACAAGGAGGGAAGTAATCTGGCTTTCTAGAATAACATTTTTTTGTACCTATGGTTAAAACTGACACACAAGCTACAAAAAAGTATCCAGCACAAAGTATCGAAGCCTCACCAGATCAGGAGAGAAAATAAATGAATAACTAGAAACAATGCATGAGGTCAAGCATTACACAGACTTGTATCTTAAGCTTTCCAAACAGTCAGGAACTGTAATATACCTAAAATGGCATATCAATTCTGTAATTATTATCAGTGAAGTAACAGACCCATTACATCTGTTGATATAAAAGGCTAATCCACTACTATAAAGACAGTTTAATCTTTAACAAAGTTGATAAAACTATCTTCAGTATCTTGATAAAACTATCTTCAGTATCTTGATAAAACTATCTTCAGTATCTTGATTTAGGTGCCTACAAAATCCTCCTCAGGTATGCCATAATTTTTTCTTTCCTTGCACCCCTGTCTAGATTTCTGTAGAATATCAACAGCCCACAACTTAATTTGTATGTCACAACAAAGGTCTCCAAGATATCAAGGATGCCAGATTCTGGATCTGTGTGATGATGACTTTACACTAGGTTCTTTGTTGTGCTGGTTAAAGAACAGTCTGGCTGTTGATGGAACTAAGATTATTAATCAACACAAAAAGTTTCTCATAAGAGTACAAAAGAAATGTAGTCAGGCAGTAACTGGTGAGGCTCTTTCCATCCCCCAGCCATCCCCAAAATAGCGGACCCTCAAACTTTCTTACAAATCCCTTACCAAGAGACTGCTTTCAGGAATAGCACAGAATAATATACCTGGTTATAATATAATGGCTAGGTTAAAAACCTATTTTAGAAACCATAAAACACCTGAAAATGTAATAATCACCCACCAATTTTGTGATGCAACATCTATCAATGTTTGTAATTTAAAGACACTAAAATAAGACTTTCACTTCCACTTTTTCCACCAACAGAAAAACACTAACCAAAGTTAATTGTTACAGAAATACTCAGAATTTGATCTGAAATCTTAGGAGTTATTGTAAACATGCAATCTTTAAATGAAAGCTGAAAAAAAAGAGGGGCTGAATAAAAAATAAGAGAGCATTCTTTTAACTTTAATGCCCCCGACTAGTATGAATAAAAGCCTGGGAACAAAAAACTTGTGTATTCGAATAGCTGTAATTAGGATGCTTCACCTATTGTACTTGAATGAAAGCAACAGGATACAAAAATACTTTTTATTTGCCATGACGCACAAAGCATTTTTTTAATCAAATTATTTAAATCAATACTATCTGCAAATTATAATGAATGTATCATACTTGTATAACAGTTAACTTTTAAGGAAACAATTTAACCAGTTTATGTGAATTTGGAAACTCTGAGATAGTGAAAAATATTCAAGTTGCAACTGGAGATGTTTACATGTGTCAGTACAGATACAGCTTCTGGAGTGTTGCTCTGTAAGCTTTCAATGCACAGCCGTGCCTATATTCCAGGCAACACCAAGGCAGCTAGTATTACCCATAAAATCAGTTACTGTGCTTTTCCAAACAAAAATCACCACAGACCAAACAAAAACCAGCCTAGAAGTTCACTTCAGAAGAAAACAATATTTATTTTTCACTTGATCTACATACCCTGAAACCAGTTTGCAGAAAGAGACCCAATACTGAAAACATTCTGTAGGTCTCATCTTCTAGAAGGGAACTTAATCACCAGCTTCTTGAGCTTTCGTTCTTCCTGCTCAGTTTCTTACAATCACGCTTTCCTTGCCAATATGTGAGGTACCACAAATTCTTAAGTAACTGACATCATTTCCAAAGACAAATCACCTAGATGGCTGGACAAAGCTGATTAAGAAGATACAGTACAGCCATACCAGCTTCATTTGAATGCGTGGGAAGAACTGACATTGGTGCCAATACATTTATGTAATGTGGTCCCTGCAGATGTTCAAATGCTTTGAGTTGTCAGCTGGCTTTGGAGATACACATCACAAAGCAGACTGGCAATTTAAAGAAGAACCCTCCAGGTGGTGTTGTGTGGATTTTAACATGGCAAGACATCTTGAGAAACATGCTGGGATATCTACCTTATAGAACAGAAAGTTTTAAAAACCTCAGTGACACATTCCACCATGGGCTAATTAGAATTAATTTGTGCCCCATGGCCTTAAGAGCTGCTCTTAGAATACTTAAAACTCCTTAATCATCTTCAAGAAGGCATCCTTTTGCCATAATTTGGTCTGTGATTGCAGGACAATTTAAAAGTAGAAAACCTGAAAATTCTTAATTCCAAAGCTTGTCCATCCACACATAACATTTTTAAATGCCTTTATTTCTTGAAATGTGTGCCTGTGTATGTGCACCTGACAGAGAGAGAATGAATGAATGATCTAGTCTGCCCCTTTACCACTGGCAACAGAAACCAGCAGAGGGCTGCACTTGGGCCACCTTTTGTACCCTTACAAGGAGTCAAAGGACAAGCCCAAAGCATGCACAGTTCTTAAATACCACTATATAGGAACTCCTATCTCAAATATTTGAAAAATCTACACAAGAACACTCCCCCCAATTTTTTTTCCTTTTAAATTACAGGCTCTGCTACACATTTTACCTATCTTTCCTGCTAATTTTACACATTCAAACAGCTTTTTTCTCCTTCACACTACTGTTGAAATATTTTACCTCTGTGTATTTAACATCAAAAAGCACAGCTCACACTCCTAAATACATTTGCTTCATAAATTCTAGTTAAAGTTGTGAAGGGTAAAAAAAAAAAACAAAACAAAACACAAAAACCAACCAACATTTTTCTCAGACAAGACAGTAGGAGATGCAAACTTCTACGTGCTCCATTTTGCAAGCATGAAGGACCAATTATTGGAGTTTTCACATAGTATGATGAAGAGTCAGCATTACCAAGCACAGCCCTTATGTGTGTGTCCACTATCTAGCTTCATTCAAACACTGCTTGAGAATTTTAAAAACAAGCAGTTTGGCAGTCCTTCAGTCTTTCCTTAGCAGAATGCCTGTTAAAAACAGTCAAACACAATAGTTTGATACTTAAATACTTGGAATGTACTCACAAAGGTGAACATTCATGAAAGATAAATGCAGTTCCTTTAGCAGGCCAACAGCATTTTAATGTCCATGGAATACTAAGAAAACACTTCATTTTAAAGCCTACTAACCAGAGATTCTTTCTCCAGTCTAAAGAGGTAGAAGTCATCATGTTGCTCTGTAGCAAAAAACATGCACAGTAATCAGAATAACCCATGGCTGCTGCTGGAGGCTTAAATAAATGTTGGAGATCTAGCATAAAAAAAGCTATTATGAAAGACATGTCCTTATCTCACAGAGTAATTTTTCACAAATAAGCATAAATGCATTAATTTCTTTTAGTGAAAAAGCAATATACTATTACTAGAGTACACTGCACTTAAAAGTGGAAGCAACAGCAAAGAGTCTAGCACTAATGCCTACTATAGTACCTGCGCCAGTAATTCTGTATTACCAGTCCTGGGCCCCAGCTTGCATCATCAGAGCCCAGAATATTTATGTATGTCTTCATTCTCAACCCTTTTCTGTCTCAAACAGCAGTGTGAAAGATTACAGACTGAGCAGACCCTTCTCCCCTAAGCATTAGTCCCTCTCCCACTCAAAATTATACGGGCAGAATTACATATTCTATGGTAGACAGAGGAGCCTACAGAAGAGCCTGTAAGACCTGGAATTTATAAAGGAGGAAAGATTCCAAAAACAGCTAAGTGAAGGAATACAATTCTGTGTATCTGCATAGCTGAAATAGGAACAGAGTTGCTGAAGGAGATGGATGCTTCAGCAGCACCTTTCAACCAGATTACACGGGACATGAGAGGTCACTGCTGTTTGGGCAGAGATGTGGCAGTCCCTTATCTCACCTACAGTCCTTGTCCAATTCCTCAGCCATAGAGCAGAGGTTTAACAGTACTTTGATTCCCGATTTTATTGTAAGATTATTTTTCATAACAGTACTGAGAAAGCTTTAAAATGCAGACAACCCTTGCACATTTCAGCCAAGTAATTAGCTAGCATGCACACATCTAGTTCAGAACTGCAAACCGAAAAAAAATTATTTAGGTAGGGTAAAACCCACATAATATGTAGACCTGCACACTATAAAACTAAAGAACATAATCACTTCACTAAAATATCAATTTTAACTACAAAAACATTTCATCTGCCTTCAGAACTGCGAATCTCCTACTTTTGTTGAACCCAAACATTACATTGTGAATGCACCAATGAATTTTCACTAATATGTTTCTTTTTCCTGAACTAGAAAATATAGGACCATGGGCTGTTAAAAAAGTAAAAACCTGCAGGATGCCTGGGATTTAATATAAAAAAAGAAGGTACTAAAAAAAGTACTGCAACGATAGGATGTTAATTCCTTTGCCTGCATACAAGGTTTTTTTGCCAAGTCAGTTTGTTCATGGGACGAAACCTGCCTTTGAATTATTTCGGTTTGTTATGGGTCTAATTAACCTACATTAGTAGCTTTCTTGTTAGTCCTCTGGATATCATTGCTTTGGTGCTTTTACCAAACCCTTTCCAATCACTAAATTGTGGACTAAGGACAAAAGCACATTTCACAGTCCCCCTTTATAAACTGTTTCAGGCTTATACTCTCTACTGGTTGACTCAGGTGTTCAGAAGACTCATAACAGTCAAACAAAGAGTAAGGTTTTGGAAAAAAACTACAGAAACTAGAAACTGTAACCATATTCTCCACCTGAACGCTCAGTAGAATCAAGTTCATTTCCAAAGCCAGGATTCTCTCTCTTTCCCTATGTCACTCCTTTTTCAAGTTAAGTCACTTCAACTCTAAGGAACAACTACCTCTCTTCCCCAATTACTGAGCACTTTAAAACCCATGCTCCAAAAGACACTGTCACTCCATACTTAAGAGCACAAGCTCTCACACCTAGCATTGTACCCTGCGCCCACCCAAAATCAGCCCACAATCCAGAGGCGGGACCACTGAAACTGCTCGTGAATTATGTGCTAGGCACACCTCAAACACAGCCCCTTTATCCTAGTTGCGTGCAGGCAGCAGTCCTGGATCTGCTGGAATTATGAGGCAAAGCAGCAGCACAGGGAGCCCAAACTGGGAGCACAGATAATTACATGATCCATGAGACAATACCACTGACCAGATGGACGTGAAGTAGTGCACATCCTTATGAGGCCTCAGGAGAGGCTTAAAAGACCACTGCAACAAAAGAGTAAGAGCTGTCTCACTGCTCTGGCAGTGCTACAGGCCACTATATGGTTTCAACAAGGATGAGAAAACTGACACAGAGACAGTGAAGCAGCAACTGAGAAGCAAGCTCAATGCTGGAAACCGTAACTCAGCAACTATTGCCTCACTGGAGGCCTCCCTGTATTGTGTAGGCGCTGCCATACTCTCTGCAGCACGATCTTTTTTTCATCCCCTGCAGAGAATTGGTGGCACAGCCCATAGCCAGCAAAGAATATCACTTCATGAGAAGCGGGGATGAAAGTATACACCACTTCATGACAACACACACAAGCCTAGGTGTCCATGGAAGACCTAGAAGTCCACTCTTGACCAGAGCTGCTTCCTTCTTTTTCCCAAAGCAATGATATCATTGGAAATTATCAGAATTCATAAAAAGCAGAGATTGGCTTAAAACTTTATTACATATTACTATAATTAATAATCCGTATTTTTGCAATAGATCCATATCCTTTATTTACCAAACTCACTTTCATTGGCACTTTTGGGGTAAAGTGAAGTACTGGGCCCCATAAAGACACCTGAAACTTTCACAGAGTTTGAGAGGCTGTACCTGGGCCAGGGCCACCAGGTAGGAACGTGAAGAAAGCGATGCCACAAACCAGACAGTAGAGGGGAGAAAATACAACAAATGAAACAGATGGGGATCAATGTGTGCACTCAACAAAACCATACTGCTTTCAAAACAATCTCACAAAATGCAGAGGTAATAGGCTGCCATCAAACACTTCACACAAATTATCTGATCTTCACCTTCTCTCAAGGGGGACAAACCACAGAAGGCACTGGTGGCACAACTCTCATACACTGCCTTTAGTCAGTCCTTATTCTTTGCTCTCACAAATATTACAAAAGAAACTTCAGGTAAGACCTTTACATGGCATCTTCTACAGCAAGCATGAAGAGCTACTAAGGAAGAATGCCCATGCACATTACTTTTTCCATCCTCAAGTTTTACTTCATCTGCAGAACAATCATCCGCTACTGATCAATTCTCTTCTCACAAATGCCAGCATGCATGAAATGGAAGCCAATACATTTATTGCCACAGCTTCTCTTCTATCATGATCCAGCAAATTTATCAGCAGTACAGCCTATCTTATCTCCTGTATGTTGACAGTTCCCGGGAATGTTATCACTGTGCTGCACTGGACAGACTGGCATATGGCATCCAAACTCCCTGAAGGCACTTCTCCTAGGACAGGGGTTGGGCTCCACACAGGTCCCTAACAAACCTACCCACAAATACCTTCACAGAACTGGATGCACTTCAGGCTGGGATTCAAAATAATTCTGCCAATCAACATAATCAGCATACTGTGTGCTCTACTAAATTCAGCAGAAACGGATGGCTGAACAACTGTGCACACATGTACTCAGTCAATCCAAATTTGTTTGACTTGGCAACTCAGTTACATAGAGAACAACTATTACGGTATGACTGTCCTTGGCCTAAGACATGCTTCAGGGCAAGCTCTACAAAGTTTGAAGGAGATGTCTAACAACGAGGAATCTGGAGAAAGGAATAAAATAATAATAATAAAAAAAAGACTAAAAAGAACAATCCCAACAGTCACCTGACATCATCCTGAAGCACTTACAACAGTGTAAAACTAATGTGTTTTTGTCTATTGTTCATTCTGACAAAGTGCTTCTAAAACCTTACTGTAAATGATAAAGGCTAGTAATCTAATAAGTATAAACTTCTTTCTTAGAAAGATCAAGTGAAAGCAACAAATCTTCCAGAAATTGGTATGTTTAGGATATGATTTTGTCCCGTGACTTGCCAGACACAGGACAACATGGTAGCAAATGGTACAATGACTACTGTTTCTTTTCTGAATTTATGCAGCACCCACCATACCCTTATTCAGTTACCACATTTTCATATATAACTATATATGTATTTTCATACATATACTCACATATATACACACATGCCCATTTATACACACACACTAGCAAGCCTTTTAAGCATTTTAAGCAATTCTCCAAAGACAAAAGACAGGAATGATCCTCATGTTCTGACATTTTGTTTATAAACTGTAACAACCATAGCTACTTTTCAGTAAAAAATGCAGAAAGGCACTTTCAGTTTCACAGGAAAGTAACCTTTCATTTGTACATTATTTCTAAATGTACTATTCATACACATGAGAAAAACAAAACCAAAATTTCATCTTTTGAAGAAGTCTATTAACCCAAATTTCCAAACTGGATGTTTTATGGCTAAAAAAAAGAGGAAGAAATACAGATTCTTCTGACTTAATGTACTTTTACCAAGCATTTGTTCAAAGGTTAACAGCCCTTTTAAAATATTCTTTTTACCAAGTCAAATCTAACTAATATCTGAAAAATATAGAAGCATGGACTCATCTAATAAAGATAAAATTACAGATTTTGAAGTTATGTGAATACTAATGTATAAAAGATACAGGGTGCACAATGCTTTTTCAAGAATACTAAATACAGTGCCTTAGTCAATTTGAATAACACCAGGGAATTATTCAGCCCACTCTTGTTTGGGGAGAAAGTGAAACAATTCCACAGTTGTCAGCTGTTCTGGACATTCCTCCAACTGCAATGGAAACAACTTGCGTCAGTGTTGCCTCTGACTGCATGTCCCTGCTCCTTCCCTTGCACCAACACTCCTCAGATCCTGCAAGAAAGCCAAGGAGAGCCAAATCAGCAGAAAATTACTGCTACAAAAAGGAAAGAGCTTTCTGCTGCTGTAGATTGGTAAACTAGCTTTCTGCAGGGTCAGAGGAGTGCAAATCTCAGCACAAGAGGAGGGGTAAAGATATGCAGCTAAAAGCAATTACTGTGGAAGCAATACTGCTTACATTCAACACCAAAAGCGCCTTGGAAGTATGACTGCAGACATTAAATAAAACTCTTGTCTGAAAGAAGAATTTCTGTTTAAATTAATATTAGTAATAAAAACTATGGCTCCAGTCAACAATAACCATCAACCACTATGCGTCTCCAAGCACTAAGTGCAGCATCACCATGTCAAGCAAGACAGAATTAAAGAAATTGCCTTCATATTTTTCATGATACATTAAATGCAAAAACCATTGTACCTAACTTTAACAATCTTAATTTTAATTTGAGGACTGTCAGAAACAAATACCTTCTGTAATGTGTATTATTACATTAAGGAATGAGCTTAAGATGTATTCTTTAGCTTATCGATCTTTGCCTCCTCCCACCCTAAGCAGACCCTCTGCCACATTCAGCATAAGAGAAAAATTTGACCTCCTGGCTCCCAAATTGGTCTCAATACAAATAGATTTTTCAGTATATAGCATCTTTTCCACGCTCTCATATGAATACAACAGTATTAAGGATAAAGAAAAAAGTCTTAAGCTTCACTAGTCATAATAGTCTTTCCTACTTAGTCAACCAATCATGAATACTAACTTCTTGTCTAATCCTCTCAAATCATCTTTCCTAAAAAGCTTGTGAAAATGGATTAGCTTTGTAGTACACAGGAAATTATTTCACTTACAGTCTACTGTATCAAAAGGTAGTAGGTGAAGAACTTTAACCAAGGGCCTTTTAAGACACAAAACTTCCCTTTGGGCCTCAACTTAAGCTGGAGGGCACTGGCAAAAATAATGCCATATCACATGAAAAAGAAAAACATCAAGTTAACCTAGCTTCAACCATTCAACACTCCTAGAGAGATGAAGTCTCTCCTCCTTAAAAGAGCCTAAAACTCAATGCAGATCACAGAGTAAAAGTCCAATACATTTCCTGCAAGCAAAACTTAAGGAATTTAGTACCTGCAATTTGCTATGTTTAACTTCTAGTCTTCATTTATGGTAGGTTGCAAAATTCTCACAATAATCTGAAGTGACAAAGATATAAGCAGGCTGACTATATTCAGAAGAGAACCAGTATCCTCTTTGGAAGAAGAAGGAAAAAAACTGGGGGGACAACAATTTTTTTTTTTTTTAAGTCTTTGGGACATTATGGGATTCTCAAGGTAAAAAAAACCTTTTTTTTTTTAAATTCAGGCAATAAAGTTCTACTATTTCCTCTGTCAATCTGTGGACTAAATACTAGATGTTTTATCTGGACAAAGGTGTAGTCAGTTTATTTTGTCCAAATGAAAACAAGCTAGGAAGAACTGATTAAATATATTGTTTAAAACCAGTGAAAAGTGCAGAAATTCCTATTATCGCCATGCTAAAGGAAATGTATCTCAACTTTACAACAGAAGAAATGACAGAACAAAACCTTCATAAAGTTAATCTCTAGATCTCTCATAATAAGTGAGAACATCAAAGAAAACTCCTCCCCTTTACTTCGATACATAGACATTTTTTATTTAGCAGATTCACACCATGTTTGCAGCTGTAGAAGAAACTGTATGGATTTTTCTTTGCCCAATACCAGGAGAAGCTCAATTATTGCAGTTGCTGAAATCTAAAGTCTAAAATTCCACAGATAATAAACAAGGACATTTAAGTACTCCAGACTTTTTGAAAACTGGTTACAGGCCTTCATCATTCCCAAAGAGAAGCTAAGGCAGGGCACTACTGACAAGACCCCCACCACCACCACCACAAATACACATTTCAGGAGATTACTGTTGCACAGGAAATTTACTGAAAACTTTAAAAACATGAAAGTGCAAGTTCATGCCTGACTAAATGTGAAACCTCCTCAGCACGCCATCAACTACAACATCAATATATGGAGTATGTTAGCTACAAACATCAAGCAAGAAATGACACAGGCCAGTTGCCATGACAGCTATGGTCCCTCTGCTACAGGACTATACTATTAAAAAAACAGAGTTTTTTGTAAGAGTGTTAACTTTTTCTGATCTAGATGTACAACTGAGTCCCTCAGGAAATCACTTGCTTGTCAGCATCCCAACACCACATGTACCTCAATTTCTAAGACCGCTAAGAACCACCACATCAGACAGAGACTGCACACAAAGATGCTAAACCTTTCCTGTTCCAAGGCTGATTCGCCTACTGAAGTCTCAAGCTTCCCATTATAACCTTTTCCCTCACAGCCTTGGAAGAGGTTCCTGTATCTTTTCCTTTGTTTTTTTTACCTTGGGATAGAATTGACCCCTTGCCCTACAGTGGGCAACAGGTAGTATTTTGCATGTATTAAATATCCAGTTTTACTAGTCAGAGTAGCCTCCAGCTACATCGGGGCGGGGGGCGGAAATCACTGATAGAGGAAACAGCCTTTCTCTCCACATATCTCATCTGGCAGCAAGGAGTGGGAGAAATAGTAAAATCTTCTGCTAATACAGAGCTATGTTCATTATTCTCATTGCAGCATACTGTTTCTGATGCTCAGGCAAGCAGAGAAGCAGGGCCTGATGCAAATTTTGGCTCCTTCACGCTTTCAGCTAGGAGCTGAGGAAAGAATTTGCCCTCTACCTTGCGATGAAAAGCAGACTCAGGAATCTCTTTAATTATAATTATTGTGGGAGTGTGGTCAGGAAGATAATAAATCAGATTGCCATATCACAGGTGTACAAAGTAGGGGGAAGTGGGAAGAAAACAGGAGTTAGACTGCTGTAACAGAAATAAAAAATTCTCAGGGTATGGAAGGGAGGAGGGCAGGGAAGGTGAGATAATAGCCACAAATTTATTTTCAACCAGAAAGAAAACAAAATATTTGGCTACAAGTTCCTTACAATACACCTAGGATGCAAACATACAAATAAACAATTCCCCAACTAACCCTTAAATCCAGTTTTCCAGAACTGCATTTTTATAATAAAATACTGTGTCTTTGGCAGGCTGCCTTGCTGGATTACACGGGGTTCTTATTTACACTGCAGTTACTTGTTAATGACATAATCAGAACAAACTGAGGACAACTTCACATCTAATGAAACAAAAACTCTTCCAAGTTTTCCTATGAGGATTTCTGTGCACAACACTGAACCAGAATTTGAGAAGTCTAGGTTCAATTCTTGGTCCCAGATACATGCTTTCTGTAAGACCCTACATGCACGTGCATGCACACACCAAGCATTTGTATTTGCTTATACAAAAGAATTTTCCCAAGTAGAATTGAACATTTCATTTAGCTGTGAATGCACACAAAGGACTATCTGCACTGAATGCATTATGTAGTATGATTTCCAAGATTAAGATGAAGCTCTTCGAGTTTTTAGTACGTCCATCCTCAGCCTTTCATTTACAAGAAAATGATATTCTAACTAACAGAATACACTACCTCCCTTTAATCATATCATGAGATACATGAATTTGTATCTTAGATACCCAACTGTACAAATTCACACGTGGAAAGTATTGACGTGTGTTAAAAAAGATTTACACAGTAAAGGACAACCAAGTTACTTCGGTTTCACACTTCAGGGGGGGTGGAATCTAATTTGAGCTGCAAAATTACTCACTATTTCCATGCAGATTCAGTGAATTTTTGAGAAGGGCAAAATACAACAGATTTAGTCCAATCCAAAAGGTGTTTCTTATATGTGAGCTATAACCTGGGACTACCTGGAAATACCGTTATGAATCTGAGATCCTCTATGCTAGAAAATGACTGAGTACATTCAGAAACCTACAATTTTAGCAGAAAACCAATGGAAACTTGTAGATACTGAGTGATGAGGGAAACGCAAGAAAGCAATAAGCCAATGGTCATTGATATGACAGAGGACCATTCTAACAAATCACCATTCTATTAGCAGGGTTTTTTCACCCATAGGCTTTGCAGAAAATAGAAGAACTGAAGAAACAAGGATTCAACTGCAGATGTCCTCAACGTTACTTTCCATGTGCCAAAACAGCAGAACAACAGAAATGTCAGAAAATTACATGGTTTTTATGATACTTTATTAACTCATAATTGAGCATATTACCATATTGACTCAGAATTAACCTAATTTGGATACCGTTGCTTTTCTCAAGCAACCTAAAAAAACAGACTTACTTAGCAAAGACAGGGTTTTTTTTTTTAAAGAAAAGCTGCTGAAACAGACATGCCTTACAAAACACTTCTAATTCCAACAACCTGTATTTGTATTACATTACTACATTATTAGTTCATGTAGAATATTGAATATTCGCATACTAATGCCGGCTTCTTGTAAAATTGTTTTATGGTTAAAACTCAATATTTCACAACCTAAGGGGCCCATAGCTACAATCTCTGTTTTCAAACCGATTTCTCTTTAAAGATAGCATCAGAAAATTGAGGTTCATACAAAGCACAAAACATACTATTACACAATCTGGACAAAGAAGAATTGACTTCTGGTGATTTAAGACAATCTAATTAATGGGGACTTTAAACTATTATTCTGCTTAGATCTTACACAGGCAATTATAGGCCATGAAATAAGCTCCTATGACCTTTTGCAGAATGAAAGTACCAATGTTGCTTTACAGTACAACATATGAAAAATTTAATTGGTCATAAAACTCAGAGAGCATTTTAAAAATGAACTGCCACACAAAATTACTGTAGTGCATGAAATCCCCAATCAGAACTTGTCCGTGCTGTGCGTAGAGTCAGAGTCAGTCTCTGCCTCTCATATGAATAGATGCAATCTCAGCAACCAGACACAATAAATACAAGATGAAGGGAATTGCAAGCATAGCAGCAACACACAGAATTAATTCCAGAGGCTAGGAATCACATCATGAAAATTATTTCATTATTTTAACTTGTTAATTATTCATGCAGCAGAGATATGGGAAACAGCAGGAGAAAGCTAATAAAAGAGCAAGCAACTGAAACACTGATGGAGGGGATTAGAAAGGTATAGAAGAAAAGTTATGAAATCAGTGGACGAGGAAAGAAAGGCATTTAGGGTAAGGTTCCACATTCAGTAACAGGGCCAACTAAGGCATTTCTTCTGTCTCCCCACTGCTCATTACTCCTGGTCTAGCATTGTGGCGTACTGCTTCCTCCTTACTAAGATGCACGATCACTTGTGAAACTGTACTATGAGTTGGCCAGGGCTTAAAAATAACCTGATCAAAAAAAAAAAAAAGTTGACACAACTAAGAGGAAAATGCAGGAGCAGAAATGAGCAGCTGCAAGGGAAAAATAGGTCATGCCAACACTTCTCCCAGCAAAAAGGTACAGCCATGGGATTAAAGACCAATGCCTATGTTCAGACCATAAAAATACACCTCTCAATTATGTCTTGTAACTTGTAATGCTACATGCAGAGCAAAACATGTTTGGATTGCATCAGGTGACAAACACTGAAAAGAGGAGTTACACAGCAAAAGGCGGCCAAAGCACTTGCTTGATGTTGGGGAATACATTTTTCAGAGGAAGCGTGTACCTTTCACTGAAGAATCCACCAGTGCAGTATACTTCCAGCTGCTCATAGTGACTTTTTCCCACTGCATCCTCTTTAAGTCAAATCTAGGATTCCATGTGCATGATCTGCAGTCTACTGTTCCAGTATATATCACATGAAGAGTCACAAAGCATGATGCTATATTGCTTAAATGCATGAAATGGAGATGCAGTAAAGAGGGATCACGAACTAGGTTATCAAATACCAGATATACATGGTACTACCTAGTACACAGTAATACTTGGTACTTCAGGTAGAGACCTAGTGTCTACATTTCTGAGATTCAAATTGTGTCTACTATTATTTGCTCTATTCTCTCTTCATGCAATTTCACCCTTAGGAGATCTCTTTCTTTACCATCATCAAACATTTAAGGACAGAAAGTCCAAAACTAGATCTTTACTTCTATTCAGACACTGCTACTAGATACCACTGATGCCATTTTTGGGGGCACTGAAGTTAATGTAGAACCAGTTACAAGGTAGAGGGATAGAAATGAGTCAAAAATAGCAGGTTAGGCCAAAGTTTTCTTACTCATTTGTGATATGTTTCTGTCAATTCAACTTGGGGGGAGGGGGAGGAGAGTGGGGTGTGCAATGCAGGACACAATATAAAAGTGCTCACTGCTATGTTTGTGAAGTGGTTTTCAATATAAAACCTTATTCATTAAAAAAAAACAGACTAAAAATTTTCACACTAAATGAGTATAGTTTTAGAAACTCTTTGTTATTACTATTAACAATACAAGTTAAAACCCAGATGAGACAAAGAATCCAAAATTGCCCTCTGAAAGCTCAGCTTTAATTTAAAAAACATCATTTTGTAACATTTGGAAAGAACACCCTAAACTTACAATCCAAGGTACTACTTAATGTCCACTCGATCTCACAGTGAACCTAAATTCAATCTCACCAGGGTGAAATGCCCTAGTCGTTTCAACAGTTACCCATTCAAGTGCCCCTAAAAACAGCTTTTAACATTAGCATTTAAAATTATTTCATGTTCAAAGACAATTATTAACTCAGACAACTGTATAAACCCACACAATAGCAGCTTTTCACTTGACTGGACTTGAACAATAAATATCACAAATTACCTCCAGGTAATAGATGTCACTTTTAGTATTTTTGTTGTTAACACTGAAATTAAAGACGACTACAGGGAAATAATTCATACATAA
This sequence comes from Haliaeetus albicilla, assembly GCF_947461875.1. Taxonomy (NCBI): domain Eukaryota; kingdom Metazoa; phylum Chordata; class Aves; order Accipitriformes; family Accipitridae; genus Haliaeetus; species Haliaeetus albicilla. The sequence continues at coordinate 39,198,278 of NC_091485.1, forward strand.
AAGAAAATTGCAAAGAGAAAAGGAATAAGGTTTTCTCTACATTTACTGGGGATAGTAACAGGTGTAAATCACCACAAGGAAGATCTAAATTCAGTATTAGGAAAGAACTCTCATGACAAGAACAGTTAAGCACTATTAAGAGCAGTTAAGTTGTCTAGTGCGATTGCATAATTTCTATTATTTGAGGCTTTTATGGGTTTCAACAGCCTAGTGGTACCATCCTTTCCCTTAAATCAGTTCTGACAAACTTCACTAAGCCTACTTTATTCAAAGAGATGGCAGGCAGCTACCCAGTTTCCTGCTAGTGTTAGTTTTCTTCAGTTCACTAAAACAGCATCAGCAAACACCTGACAAGCATCAGAGATGGCATAAAGGAAGTAGTAATAATACATGCCCAATGTCAGGACTTTAACCTTCAGCAATAATGAGTTATGTCAGCTCACCGCAACTCATAAGACTGTATCTTAAAAAACAGATTAAGCAAACAGATTAGACAAACATCTGTTAATAATACTGTAAGTACAATTTATCCTTCCTGGGGCTGAGAGGAGTAGACCAGAATTCTCGAGGTCATTTCCAGCACCACTTTATTTAAGCTTTAAAAAAGCAACAAACAGCCCATTTTGAACCCATTTAGTGAAACTTCAACAAAACATTAAACTGAAATTTCACTTAATATATTACAAGAGAAATATTTGCCTGCTTAGCATTGTCACAATTAAATGTTATGTCTAATACAGCATGCGTTTGTCTCACCTGTGTTTTCCATGTAAAATACCTTCTTGCTGAAGGGATAATCCTAAACCATCTTATGCCTCAATCATGTCACTTTTAATCTGTAAGTGGGAATTCAATTTTCAAGACCTTACATTTTTTAAGACTATCTGCCAAATGTGTATTAACTGTAAAATGCTGGCTGTACATATTCCTCTTGCTCAAAGCTAGCCAGAGCAGAAGGCTGAAAATGACAGACTGGCAAGGGTTCAGACCTCTCTGAACAGCAGTGGAACTGGAATACTAGGAGTCTTACAGGAGACTTGCAAGGTAAAGTTATGTTCAGATGTTACATAGAATCATTAATCCCACTGGTGATGCTTCTTAGTCCATCATTTATACCAGCCTGTAATTGCAGATCTGGTAGACATTCACATCCTACTGTCTGCTGGAGACTTCAGGGGAAAAAAAAAAAAAAAAAGAAAGTTAAGACAGCAAAACATAGCTGTACTCCAATCAGCTGGCCGATATTAGCAAAGACTCCCTCACTTAAATATCCTAATTCCCTTTTGTTAATGCATAAACTTATTTCTCTGGCTTACTCAGAGGAAACAATACTTGCTCAAGCACACATATAGTTTTCACTTTTTCACAAATTATTCAAACACCTCTCCCTGTGACTCACTCTAACATACCTACAGCCTATTGGTCAGAAAACAAGTAATCCACTGAGAAGCTTGAAAGTTGGGGGGGGGGAACCCAAACCTTAAATGTCAATACCATATTTAATATGCTAAGCTTGTATGCACTTCATGCATCCCCTACTCTGGAGACCATGCAGAAAAGGAATAAATACAATCTATCACCTTGACCCTTTTGCCTATTGCTTTTCCCAGAAGCCCATGAATGCTTCAAACAAGAGAGACTCTTCTCTTACTTGCACAGGACAAAACCACTAAATTAGGTTGGACTTTCAAGAAGACTTATATGTATGGAAAATTCACCATCACCAAGTACAACTCAGATCAAGCGGTACAAATGGAAAACATCCTAACCCTCTCACTACGTGGAAAACTAATTTGTCATAAACCCAAAGCTTTTGTCAATTATTACATTCATACTCGGGGAAGGGAGAGTTGTCAACATATCTGCGACTTCATTTGCTTACTAATAATTATTTCCATAGGCATTCAAATTCCTGGTTATCAACACAGTATTTTGTTGATTCTTCCTTCGCAAACATACACATGCCTAATGCTCACACACACACAGAGCTTCACTGCTACCAGGGACAATGCCAAAAGAGACTAGTAGCTCTGTATTTTCTATATATGCATAAATGAAGCAGAGCAAGTCATGAAAAAGCAGAATAACTTAATAAGATACCCCCCCCCAAATGTAAACAACAAAAAATTACCATTGCACACCTAAAGAGCAAAGACATCATCTTCTGTAAGGACAACATACTTCAGAGCATGGAAACAGACCTTTCAATCTAGACATTATAGGAAATCCCTAGAAGCCAAAACCGGCAGACTTCCGACCAAAACACACACTTTCCACGGTAATTCCAAATTTTCTCCAGAGACTTCCGCCAGAATATAATTTTATCACTGTTTGCTGGGAAGCCACACCAGCGCATATTCAGAAATTTAGGGCAGTGTTCACAAGAAAAGCCTCCCTTCTGTCCTGATAGTTATAATGACCCTTTCTGTAGTATTTCCAACACAGTCGGATGAAACAAAATACAGCACAGTTCATCTTGTCACTGATGTAATGTGGGCAGGGAACAATACCGTGGAAATGAAAAAGCCAAGGATCTTTGTCTCTTTCTAGACGGACTGCCAAGTCTTACTAGTTGGAGGGAGAAATAGCTCAGCATCCCAAGTAAAACACTGCAGTGCATGTTCATTATTTCAGTAAAGTCACTGCAGCTTTTGGCAGCCCCATAGGAAACTCAGACCCTTCAAAGAAAGCCCAAGCTAAAAAGCTAGGAAACAGCCCTAGTTTAAAAATTACAGAGGAAACAAATAACTCGCTGGCTCTGGAAGCAGACCCCACGGAGCCCACCGCTCGCATTACCACCGACGCTAAAAGGCTAACCTCCACAATGACTAGCCGTAAACCCATAAAACGCAGCGTCTCCTCGTCGCCGCCACCGGCACCGGGCAGCAGGCGGGGAGGGCGCGACCGGCGGCTCGGCCGGGGAGGCAGGCCGCTCGCCCCTGCCGCCGCCGCCGCCCCCCGCCGCAGCCCTCCGGGCGTCCGCGGGGGCAGCCCCGCCGCCAGCCCGTCCCAGCCCCGCCGCACCGCTCCGGCACCACCCGCTCCCCGCTGACCCCGAAAGCAGGCCCCGGCGCACGGCTGCGGGGGACCGCCCGCCCGGACAGGGGGACCGGCGGGGCGCCGAGCCGGCCGCCGCCGCCGCCGAGAGGCGGGAGCCGGCGGGCCCGGTGGCGGTGCCTACCTGCGAGAGCTGCCGGGGGTTGGGGCAGCCGAAGAGCGCGGAGCTGGAGCTGAAGCTGATGGCCCCTCTGCGGCTGAGGACGTGCTGCGGCACCGGCCTGTCCAGCGGCAGCACCGGTAGCTGGTAACATACTTCCATTGAAGAAGCCTCCGTGCGCCGACCCGCCGCAGGGCAGCGGCCTCGCCCGCCGCCGCACCTGCCCGCGCAGGGCTCGCCGCAGCGGGGCGGCGGGGGGAAGCCCGCGGCAAAAGCCCGCGGGGGCCCGGCGCCTCCTCGCCGCCCCCGCACCCCCCGGGGGGTCGGGCCGGGCCGCGCCGGGCCCCGGGCCTTTGTCCTCCGCCGCCAAAGCCTGGCGGGAACGGCCGCCGGGGGCGAGGGGGAGGCGGCGAAGCGGGACGCCTCAGTCAGCGCCCGAGGCGGCGAGTCCCGGCCCGGAGCCCGGGGCCGCCGCTCCCTCGGCCTCGCTGCCGCCGGCGGGAGCCGCTGTCAGCCCCGCTGCCCGGCGCCGCGCATGGAGGCGAGGCCGGCCTGGGGGGGCCGCTTTGGGTGAGACACACGCCGCGCTCGCCCCTATTGTCCGGCACGGCCGGGAGGAGGAGGAGGAGGAGGAGGAGGAGGAGGAGGAGGAAGGAGAAGGCGGCGCCGCTGCTGCTGCCGCCGCCGCCGCCGCCGCACGGCCCTGCTCCGCCGGGGGGAAGGGGCTGGGCCCTCGAAGAGGGGACCCGGGGAGGAGGAGGGAGAGGGAGGAGGAGGAGGGAAAGGGAAAGGAGGAGGAGGAGGAGGAGGAGGAGGAGGAGGAGGAGGGAGGAAGCCTTCGCCCCGCCCGCCCCCACTCGGAACAGCCCCGAGCGCACTGGCCCAGGAGGAGGCACAAGCCCGACGGACTCTGCGTGGGTCGCGCGACGGGCGACACGCAGCGCGTCATCACGTAACTACCCACTCTCCCCTTCCTCCCGCCCGTGCGCAGCAGGGTGGCTCGCCGGCGCCAGCGGGCCCCGCGCGCCGCGGCAGGCGCATGCGCCCTCCTTTTCGCGCCTTCGGTGGCGGCCGCGGCCGGCGGCGAGGCCGGGGCTGAGGCCGGCGGGGGCGGGCTGGGCCGGGCCCCGCCCCGCCCCGCTCCGCGGCCGGCAGCGCTGCCCGCGCAGGGGCGGGGAGCGGCACCTCCCTCCCTCCCTCCCTCCTTCTTTCCCGCCGGCGGGCTGGGCACGTGCCGTGCCCGGCGCTGCTCGGGCGAGGCCTGAGGGGGCTGAGCCCGGGGGGCTGCAGAGGCCGTCGGGGACGGGTGTTGACTCGGTGCCCGCGTTTACCGTCAGTCCTCGGTGTACCCTCCCCCCTCCGGCTGCGCCCTGAGGGCTGGGGGAGCCTCGCTGAGGGGGGCGGGGCGGCCTCCCCGGGGCGCGACCCGGCCTCTCCGGCCGTGTCCGCGGCAGGCTGGGCCGCGGTCGGTACGGCCTGGCCTTGAGCGCCGGCCTTGCGCGGCTACCCGAAAATGGGACGTGGAAAGACAGTTTTGTGTAAAATGCATTATCGGTTCAAAAGCGGTACACGGAGGAGTTTGCATTTGCATTTGAATCCTTGCTGTTCGTTTTTTAGAGTGTGGAGGGGTGGTGTTCTCCAAGATGCAGAGGTAAAACCATGTAGTTTTTGTTAAGGTAAAAAATGAGATTCCTGGGAAACCACACAGTTCCGGGAATTAGACTTTAAGGAAGAAACAGAATAATTCATGAGGCGGTCTGGTCCGCAGCTACGTACATCACATTAGCTGGGACACTTGGAACTAAACTTTGCTTCATTTTTGAGGACTAAGCCTCCCTTTGTCTCTCCCTGCAGCTGCTTTTTTTCCATCCTTTCATCTCTTTTATTTCTCCATCATAAACAAAATCCTAAATATAGCATGATAGGTAAGGGAACCTTTGTGTTCTTTGAATAATACATGAAGTGCCTGTACCCACTTAAAAATCAGATTTTGCAAAATGATTCATATGATTTAATTTTGCATAATACATTGTTCTTCTAAGTGCTTGCTTACTGGCAGAAAGGTTTAGATTTCACATGATAACGGTTATTTATAGGCAATGATATGGCTTTGGAGGAAGCCATTTGGAAAGAATAGGTGGTTTGTGTAGAGGATTTGCATCTGTTTGAAGTAGCTGTAGAAGCAAGAAGTTTTATAGCTGTGGACTGATGGCCATTTCACTCTGAGTTACAAAGTTAACAAATGCACCTCCTTCTTTTGCAGAACTGCAATCCTACCTTGTCTCATGGGTAGCCGCAAGGATATATAGACACCTGAGAAAGGACACTGGATCAACTGCCTCGCCTTAAAAGCTTTCTTCAGCTTTTTTTCTCCCATTTCTTGAAAACGTCACAAGCGTTCACAGTATGATTTTATAATGTACACGTGCAACAATTCAAAATATAATAAGCATGTAATAATTCAAACATACTCAGCCTTTTTCTTTTTTTTCAGTAATTAAGGTATGTCAGGTTTTCATCCGCATTCCTTGACAGTTTACTAATATATGGCCTGCTTACATTAAATCAATGGTGCATTTCAGTTACTGATAGAACTCCATCAGCTTCACTGGAGTCAGGATTTCCGTCCTCCATTCATTTTTCAAAATTGCTTTTGGTTCTTTTCTACTAATAACAAATTAGTTTTCTGTACTCAGGTAGGTTGGATTTTTACTCTAGTCAATCTAAAATTCAATTTATGAACAATATATCATGTTTTGTAGGGGGAAAAAAAGCATATTCTTACTTTCACAGCATATACTTGGTGTATATTTCAATCCTACAAGGTCAAACTATAAATAAAGATTATTGATAATGTGTTCTACGGTTCCTATCAGCTTTACGTACTTTCCATCTGACTAGTTAAAACTAGTTCTTTAACACATTAGTGCTCAGTCTGAGCCAGTATATCCTTAAATAACATAACCAGTGTTCTCCCTCGCTAATAATCAAATTATCTTTCATCTCTAATTAATGTTACATAAATACGTTTAAGGAATTTGAAATACATTCTTATGAAGTAAGCATAGACTTCCAGGCAGTGACTGATTCCGTAAGTGTTCTGCTTTCAGGACACAAATTACTATTTTTAGTAATTTTTGTAATTTTTAGTAAGTACAGAGTAAGTTACTAATGTTAGCCAGGCAATGATTTCTTGTATGAGTTGACAAGGAAGAATCCCACCTCAGGATGATAGATGAAGCCTTAGAATTACTGCATAAGTCACATATTTTCAGCCTAAATACATTTGTTGCAAAAAGAATTCGTGTTCGGTGTTTTACATCCTGCCTATTCTGTCTGCTGTCTTGTCTTGCTGCAAGTTGAGAGCTTGTAGCACAGAAAAGAGGTTTTTACTTATTTTTGTTACAGGGGTATAGCAACACCGAAGTGTTCATTCACAGCATTTTGTTTGAATTAAGTTGTTTTCCTTGTGAACCTTGGAGTTTTTTGAGCACTATGGATGCACTTCTTAAATGCATCACGTGGCATCATGAGGTGCCATCATTCACCTACGTAAGCCCTGTGTATTGTGGCTTCTTTATCATGGCAGATACAACCTTTAATAGAGACTATACGTCAGAATTTATTCCGATTTAGGGAGCGTTAAAGTTTCAATGATTCTTTTCACATTTACAGTTAACGTCTTTTACACATCATTATCATTTTCAGGATCCTGTCTAGCAAAGAAGCAGCGTTGCTGACAGCCAGATCTATCACAAAGAAGGGCACTCATGTGAAACTGGAGAGCTGGAAGATCACAAAATCAGAGTTGGTTTAGTTTCCTGGTTACTATGAAAAGAGGATGAAATCACACACGTACTGCAGCAAGACATTCTACTGGGCTAACCACGTGGCACACAGTGCCACTCTGGGTCACAGCCAGCTAACACTGACAGTACTGAACATTCTGACGATGCTTTTCCCATGTTCTTGTACAAAATGGAAAATAAAGATCCTCAAAGGTATAACGTACTTGTGCTTTGAAAACACCCTAAGAACACAGAAAATATTTATTTGTACAGGTACATGATCAAGACAAGCACAAGAGAGCTTTTAGCTTTTCTTCTTAACTAAAGAAGTTACATGGTATAAAAGGCAGGGTTATTTCTATAGATGGGAAAAATGTCTTTTCATTTGTTATGTCATCAGTAACTGCATTTTTATATGTTGTTTTTGGCAACTGCCATTTCTCTGGCATATCAGGATACATCCTTTTTTTCTACCCAGAGTTATTGTCTGAGTGAATACCGTATACTTCCATAGGACTTCCAGACATCTGGCAGCCCAGTTGAAGCGTACTTCTGTCCCCATTTGGTGTTTCCCTTACCTCTGTCGTGCCCTGGGTCTGCAGCAGGCTTGTTTGTATTTTTGTGGCAATATGACATTCTTGAATCTTGTTCGGTTTGCCATCCCCTGCACCCCCAGATCATTTCCTGCAGAGCTTTTAGCCATCTCCTCTGTGCGTTTGTCTTTCCTGAGTGGGATAATTTGTACTTGCCTTTACCTGAGTGCATTGTGATTTCCTCAACCTGGTTTTTTCGGTTGGATTGAATACTAGTCCTGTCCTTCAATATACTTGCAGCCTTTCCTGGCTCTCTGTCATCTGCAAATTTAATAAGCATGCTCTCAAAATAAGTCAGGTCAACAGTGGAAATTCTATGAAGGAGTGAGTCCAAGATCTGGAAGAGACCTGAAGAACGGTATTTAGTATATCCTGTCAACCTTTGCTAACTCCTCTGGGAACAGTTTCCAATCATTTTTGCACTCGTATTGCAGTAGCTTTATCTACTCCGTGGCCCAGGTTCATCTTTCCTCGCTTTAGAGGCTTGACCTAGAGAGTAGTTGCCTAAGGCTAATTTCATAGTCAATAATTAAGGGAAAGACAGCAGGCCATTCAAGTAATTCTTTGAAGCTGCCTTTCTCTTCACTGAAAAGAAGCAACACAGCGCAGCCTTTCTCCTAATTAAGATGCTTCGGTTTGTGTCTGTAAAGTCAATCAGATGAAGTGGGATAAGTGATTTTGTTTATGGTAGTGTCAGGGTGGACCTTGTAGAAGGGCAGTGTCAGCGAAGACAAGCTGTGTCAGGTGTACCGTGTTCCCATCAGCTACAGGTTTTGTCACTCTGCTCCAGAGGCAGATTAAGTCAGTTTGACTTGCTTGGGCAGACAGTTTGTTTGCTTTTGCTTCAATTTCTGGTATTTTGAATATTATATTGAAAACTATTTAGAATATTTTCAATATTTGTAATAACTTCTATTTCACTAAACTGACGTTGGCTAATGGACGTGTACCAATTCTGCGCCAAAACCAGCAAGCTGGAGCACAAAGTTAAAAAGAGTGATCCCAGAGGATTTCAGTTTTTCTTTGCTTCTGCCCTAAGAATTCCCTGCTATGCTTAATTTAAGACTGGAGTTTTTTACTGACAAGTTATAGCCTCCAGGAACAGGGACTGACTGTGGAAACAGGCTAACAGAAGTCAGTTCTGAACACAGCTGCAGACTGTCAAAAATTTAATATCGGTTCAAAGACAGCTTTTTGTAACTCCACTGAAGATATTATTGGGAATAACAGCATGAAAAGGTGATTCTTTTCATGCTGTTATTCTTTCTTAAATGCATTTCTAGAAAACTTGCTCGAGCACATACAGCTTAAATGGTCTCAGCGATTGAAGTTCTGGTTTTCTCAGTATTATGGTTGTCTGGACAAAAATCCTCATACTACAGTAGCATTAAAATGACTAAGGGCGTTGGTGTCAGCATAAGCCTGTGGAGAAAGCTTCTCTTTGTGTCATTTTTACATGCATAATAACAGCTGATGCACAGAATATTTTTAATATCAGAGTGGGAGGATATGAGAACTCCAGGTGCAGTTTCAGAGGTGCAGCTTACAAGTTTAATGGTTTTGTTAGAAGCTGAAATTCAGCTTTTTGTGTTGGTAATGGAAGTGGGTTTGGACCCCTATGAACAGATGTAACGAATGCATTGCACATTTGCCAGCTGAATCATTTCTCGACATACCATTCAGCTTACAGTACCTGGTAGCCTCCGTGATAAGCTATAGAGCATCTTTCACCCATTCAGTCTTCAGAAAATGTAGTGGTTTATTTTGATTTGGATCTGTAACCTTTTTTTATGTTTTATATGTTGCCCCAATACCTCATTAAAATTGCACATACTTTCTAGATTTCTTTACATGAAGGTGTAATTTTCAGCACAGTCTTAACAAGGATTTTTTTAAAGCAGTTTTGACTTGTATTTAAAAAAAATAATTAAGTAAGGAGTCCCATAATTAGGGACTGAGAGTTAGGTTTGGATTTGGAGGTTGTATTTAGGTTCAAAAGATTCCTGGTGTCCCATCTAATTCTTTACTGGCCTATTGGCATATGGTAAAGCTGTCTTGTAATATGAAAACTGAGAATATCAAGTACTGCTACAAGTGAAATAATGAGCTAAAGTTCCTGCTTACCAACTAGGCTGAAGCCATTGTGTCTTATTAATCTCACTGTATTACATTGTCAAAAACTAAAGGAAAGCAATTTGTTGTTTAAAGCTCAAAAATGAGACCTTTCTTAATAAGACTGGAATTTTTCAGCGAAAGAACATTTTAATTTATTTCTGGTTATATTAAAGATGAGCACACTCCCTTGTTGCAGAAGCTTATTTGTATGAGAATGTAGAATAGTTGCTTTCTTATATATGCTAAAACTATTGGAAAATTTCTAGCAACAAAAAGGACACTTTAACAAGTTTCACTTTGGTGGATGAAGCAAATCCGAAATGGGAACTGGAGTAACTTGCAGCACTTTCACATCTGATAATTTGGATGACTACATGCAGGAACCTAGCAGTCTTTATATTACACCTACCTTCCTCTTGCACTGTGGCTTTTTTACTATTCAATTTTATTTTTATTAAAGTGCCATTTTGTGCAATTATTCCCTCACAAAAAGAGTTAAGTTGAAATAAATATTAACTATGACTAGAATTAACAATTACATCCAGAGGATCACATTAGTAGTAAAAATATATACCAATTAGTATTCAAATTAAATTACTCCATTATATTCCAAGTGGTTATTTTTTTCTGCCTTTTCAAAGGATGCTCAAATATCCTACTTTAGTTTCTCCATTAAATCTGAGCTTGCATCAAAAATTAATCAGGTATTTCATCTTTTTGTGCTTGCTTTTTAGCTAATTGGTGGGACTGCTCTTCTATCAAAACCTATAGCAGTAGAAGGTAATTCCATTCCGATCATCCGATCAATAAAAGTGAGAGGATTAAATATTTGCAGCAACTCATGTTTTTCCACCATGTAGCATCCTGACATTTCTTTATGAAGGAAAGAATGTGTTGGGGTTAGCATTAGCGTGACTTCTCCTTGAAAGTCCGGAAAAACATCTGTCATTCTGCCAGTCTTCCCATTAACTACCCGAGCAAATGCAGCAAGAAGATTTCATTACTTTCACGAGACTACCTCTGTTTTTATTCAGGTTTATTCTTTGTTAGACCTTTTGTTTTTAACAACAGCAAAAGGTAGTTGGAATCCTGTCTGACTTACAACTCACTAAATTTCTATGTGCTTAATCCAATTAAAACTGGAAGGAATGTTGCCAATATGTCAACAAAAATGCAACAAAGCGATGAGAGGGTTAGTTTACAGAAATTCCTGAATTCCTTTGTCTTCATCAAATGAAAGAAAATTGTTCTTGTAAGACAAGTGCATACTAAAAGGATTAACTCTGATAAACTGACTTTTGTGTCCAATAAAAGCCAGTCTGAGTACGAGGAGAACATTTTTTGATCAATTTCTTAAGAGCAGCTTTGCATTTAATTAGAGGTGAGTTTCTTGTTTAAAAGCTGGGGGGGGGTAGTGCACTAAAACACAGAGGCTGGGCCTCTTAATGGTGTGGAGTGCACTGGAAATGTGGTTTTATAATACATCTGTGCTAAGCTAGATGCTGCTGTGCAGAGACGCCATGCCCCTCCATCTCATTTCTCCTGGCTCTTTGCTCCTACCAGTACTGATTCTCAGCTCTAGAGTAAGCCAGGAGAGTTTAGGGAGTTAAGCTGGCAGAAAACAAACCTTAGTCCCCCCCAAAAAGTGGGACCAGCCAAACAGCAGATCTGGTACAAGGTGCAGGTATATAACTGGCGATGGCAGTGCGCCTTTTGGAGTCAGCCGGCAGTTAGACCACATCGTCTGTATCGTAAAAGCTCACCTACATGGTGTAAATCAGGATTATGTAAGGGATTACTCAGATACTATATAGTTCAAAAAGTAGTTCATTTTACAAAATCTAGTTGTAAAATCTCACATAAAGATATTATTTGGAATTTATGTGTAAAATATATTGATATATGTAACAGGTGAAATATGTAACATATATATGGAATGTATAACTTATATGTGGAATATATATGTAATGTTTATGATACAAGACAGGCATAGCAGAATTTGTGGCGAAAATATGGGTTAATTGGCATAAAGTATTAGTGGTACAAAGTATATACTTAAATTTATGCATGTTCTTACATGCTTTGCTGAGTTGGGATTATGGAGAGCACCCTCCAGTCATGTGTCAAAACATCAGTTAAATCTACATAAATCAATACCATGTCAGCAGTTTTCTAGATTAAATTACATGACTAGAAGTTTGTAGACCACTTTTTACAAGTACAGGCCTAAGAAAATAAGCAACTTTTATAATGTTTCATCTCACTTTGGACTCTGAATATTTGTTAATATAATTCTTTACTAAGCAATTTCATTCTAAAATGTACAAAATCTGAATAAATATACTAGTTTGCAAATTGTTCAAAACCTGCAAGACAGCGTGTTTTATAGAATATCTAAAAGCAGGGAAAACCATGACATCTGCTCAGTTGTATGCAGGAGGTTTTTACTGATACACTCAATTCATAATTACACAAAATAAGTAGAAAAAACATATTCTGCAGTACCTGTAATTTGGCTAAAAAGACAGAAAGAGTGTAAAGCCTCTAAAGAAAGATCCTGATACTTTGCTGCAGAGTACAAAGATTTGGGAACCAATAGGCCCAAATAGCTTAACTTGGTGAAAAATAGCTGCTGATCTTGAACTGGATGATCTGTGGGCATACTACATGGCATTGCATCTGTAGCCAAGATAATCAATTCCCAGATAATGCGAGAATTGATTTTAATTTGTTAGAAGTCTAATACACTGTAAGTCAATACCACTGGCATTACAAGTGACTGGTTTACTGCAAGATATGGAAAAAAATGTACAGCATGAAGCTGTGCTCCCAAACAGCATATGAATTCAAAGCATAATTGCTTTGTAATTCAGTTTTCAGATATAGTTTTGGTTTCTTGTCAGTTTATTGTGTCTATATGCCGGAATGTCCATTTGCGGAAACAACTGATTAAATAGATCTTTCTAAACACTACTTGGAAAAAATGAACAAATATTCATCATGCAAACTTGCCTATAATTGCCACTTCTCAATTGTAGGAACAAACATTGCTTTGTATGTAATTTGCAGCAATACATTAATTTAAATTGCATGTGACTTTTAAATAATATGCAAATAGGAAAAGGAAGAATTGGTGAAATCCATTATTACAAATTGTCTATTTTGAATTGTGACATCAAAAGTTGATGATGAGCAATTACAAAGTCAGGTGCCTAGCACCAGCAGAGGAGATCATGATGTGAACGAATAGTAGCAGCATATACTGACTGTTACCAGGTAATACATAATATGGATTCTGTTCTGCTGTGATATGACATACATACTGCAGCAAATCATTTCACCTTTCTATGGCATAGACTCCATGCACCCACCAGAAGTCCTTACAATACTTTAATACTAATAATATACTAATAACTTAGTACTAATAATATAATACTTTCTACTTGCTGTAAGAAGGCTTTTGCCCAGCTTCCCAGGAAAAGCTTCATATCTCCACGTTTGTGATTTTGGAGTATAAAAAACATGTAACTGTGCAAATATGGAGAGTTCGCTGTTATTTGATATTCTATCTTCCATTTGTTAGAATTGTAAAAAGCTTCATGCATGAGCTCACGCAGGGTTAACCTTGGCTGGGGACCCGTGGTGCAGCAGGGCAGCTGTAGTTCCCGAGGACTGCACATGCCTTCTTCAGTAGCTTAGGTACTCTGGTGCTAGGATACCACGGTTTGAGAATCCCTGTCCAATATTTGTGAATTGTTTTG